>NW_011889025.1:1894662-2126043 GCF_000151845.1 Pteropus vampyrus | reverse complement strand
TCTGAATCTTCTCTGTGTGGTTATCATTACAAATATGTAAAGGATAGTTACATATATTTACAGTTCATTTTCTTCTGCATGTGCCTTATCTCCATTCCTCTTTGCGAATTTAGATCTTTGAATCCTCCCCTTTTTAGTCATTGTTGTCTCAATTTGTCCCTATGTAAGCTGAACGTTCATTACTATCTTGCTATAGCAAATCTCTTCTTATTTTTTAAGCTCATAATGCCTTGTTCTTAGTAAGGGTTACACTCCTCTGCTTCTATCAGCCTGCTAGTCACCTTACTCCTAATTATGTATTTTTTCTTGTCATTTTGTTTTAGGTGAGCTGACCCCTTTCAGTGTTTCCTGCAATGCAGGCCTCGTAGTGGAGAATTCCCTCAATTTTTGTATGTCTGGAAAGGTCTTTATTTCTCCTTCATATCTAAAGGAGAGCTTAGCTGGATACGTTATTGTTGGCTGGCAGTTCCTTTCATTTAATAGTTTGAGTATTTGATTCCACTCCTTTCTGGCTTATAAAGATTGTGCTGAGAAGTTAGACGATAATCTAATGGATTTTCTTTTATAGGTTGCCGTCTTCTTTTCCCTGGCTGCCCTGAGAGTTCTGTCTTTGTTGTTGATTTTTGATAATTTTAATACAATATGTCTCGATGAAGGCCTTTTTGGGTTGATACAATTGGGTGTTCTGTTGACTTCTTGAATTCCAAACTCCAGCTCATTCCTTAGATTCTGGAAATTCTTGTCAACTATTTGTCTCAAAATGCTTTCTAATCCCTGCTCCTTTTCCTCCCCTTCGAGAATGCCCATTATTCATATGTTTCCTCTCCTGATGCTGTCAGCTAGTTCTTGTATTTCTCTTTCATTATTTTTCATTCTTTGGTTTCTCTCTTCTTCCTTCTGTTGTATTTCTAGATGTCTGTCTTCGATATCACTGATCCTTTCCTCCATTTGGTTGACTCTATTTCCCAAGCTTGTTATTTCATATTTCTCCTCTTTCAGTGTGTTCTTTATTTCCAGAAGTTCTATTTGGTTCTTTTTGAGGGTTTCAGTCTCCTTGCTAAAAAACTCATTCTCCTCATCTAGTTGTTTTATCAGTTCTTGAAATTGTTGATATGATTTGTTTTGGATTTCATCGATTTTTTTCAGAAGTACCATCCTGAATTTTCTGTCACATATTTCTATGTCTATAAGCTTATTTTCTGGAGAGTTTTCTCTTTCTTTCTGAGATGCCTTGTCACCTTGGTTGTTCATGGAGTTTAATGGACTATTTCTCCACCTGGGCTTTAATAGAAGTGTATTCTGCTTTTTTTTTTTTTTCCAGAAGGAAGATTTATTATATAAAACTCTCTCTAGCCTATTGCAAAGAAGATGTTTTCTTTTGGTTTCTAGTAGGTGGTGTCTAAGCCTCTTGGATCCTTGCTTTATATCAAAATTTAATGATTTTTTTTCTTATAGATGTTTAACCATGCTTGCTACCCTCAATCTCAGGCCCATTCAGTATCAGCGACAGTTTTGGTAGGTTTTGCTCAAATTCCCCTGGGGCTTCGTTGGGGGAGGGGACCTCTGGGTTTTGTGAAGGGGGCTGTGGCTCAGCCTCACGTTTTGCAACTGTGGCTGGTAAAAATCAAGCAGTGTTTCTCTGCCTTTCCACTTCTCTGCTTTCTGCTCTGTGACCGGGCACTGCAACCAGAAGCGTGGAGCTTACAGCTTTCCCAGGCAGGGCTGTTCAGAGAACTCGCCTCATATTCTCCCTACCTTTCTCTTAAAGGGAGCTCTGACTGTAAGAGATAGCTTCTTTGTTTCTCCCAGTTCACTGCCCGATACCCAGGGTTCTGACCTGTGGTAGCTCTTATGCACAGATCCCATACTCAGACATGCTAGTGTGCAGTTTGGGTGTTTTTTTGTTGAGTTTTAAATGTTCAGCTTATTGTTGTTTCAAGGGGAGAAATCTGGGAACATCTCTCACTCTGCCATGTTTCTGACTTCACTCTCTCTCATCATAAATTCTATTCTCGTATGATACCATAGGCTGAGGAGCCAGTCCTTTCATGTCCACAGGGAAGAACTCCTAAGCAATTATATTTGAGTTCCCAGCTTCCCCAGTGAGGCCTCAGAAGTGTCTGAAGAGGAAGTGAGAAGTCCTACTACCTCAGGTGGGTGAAATTAGTGTCAGGTGGAATTACATTAGGGAGAAACTTCTTGATAGCAAGGTAATTGGTCGTTGGTGATGGAAGTGTGTTAGGGAATATTATCCAACCTTCATTCTATCTCCTTGTCATGACTTCTGAAATGTCGTGGGGGAGGTATCTTGCAGTCTGTTCCTCTTCTTATTGAACATTTTATTGAGATAATTGCAGATCCACATGCAGGTTATAAGAACTAATACAGAGAGATCCTGTACACCCTTTATCCATTTTTCCCCAATGGCAGCATAGTCTGTTGCTTATAACTTTGTTAGAATGTATATCCCTAGGAAACAGTACTAGGATATTCTGGTTAAAATGTTAAAGTAGATGTAGAATGGAGCCAAACTACCAATTTCCTTTTTTCTACAAGTGGGGATGCTTGGGAGAACATGGAAAATTTATGAAGGAATGGCTATAGCCTAAGCTTAAGATTACTTTCCATTGGAAGTGATGGCCCTGACAAGGCCTAGGATATGCACAGGACAAGGCCAGGAAGGTAGAGGTGGGAAACAAAGACTAAACTTGCTCCCTAATTCACTGAGGTGCTAGAAAATGGAAAAAGAACTACCAAAACAGGTCCAAAGATTTAGCAGAATGGGAAGAGTTTTCACTGTCAAGTATGAAAAAGAAAACAAAAAGTTATTGGCTATAAAATTGTGTGGATGTGTCGCCCCAGCGCGCTACTCAGTGACTACTAAAAACAGGGACTGGTGTTGATATTGCAAACATAGGCAAGCATAGTAGCAAGAGAAATGTGGAATTGGTACAGGATTATTGGAAAGCAGTGGCAGCAGTGGTGCTCGATAGAGATATATGGGAAGCCACTAGATACCACCCAAGTGTCTGGGGGGCCAGGCCCCGTGGAATGTGGAGGACAACTACAATTTGTGAGGCACTTCAGAGATTACCTGTTTCCCACTTCAGCGAGTGAGGAACTTCGATGAGGCTAGAGTTCCAGCAATTGAGCAGTAGGGCTGAGCTGTGGAGTAATATATTTTTCATTGTCTGGGACTCTGTTCCTTTAAGTTGTTGTGACAAAGGGAAATATCTTTTAAATTTTATTTTGATGTAAGATATTGGTAATTTGATAACACATAAAAACTATTTCTACTCCACTTAATAGAGATAAAAAATAGTTAGAGGAAACCTTCCAATCAAGGATGGAAGGATATGAGGCTAATCGTAGGAATGGCAACTCAGTACTTTGTGCACATGGGCAGTAGATAACTTGACTAAAGGTTAACTACTGGGATTCTCATTCACTTGCCTCTTCATATTTACAGAAAATGCCTCTTCTGTCTTTCACATGGACAGATCCAGTGACAGAAATAAAGCTTGCATGTAAATGCAGTGAACTTAGGAAACAACCAAATAGCAGTTGGTAAGATATATAATTCATCTACAGGGAATATAGTACCACTGTGTATCCACTTACACTAAGGTGTCAAATTATATACACATATTCCGGAAGGAGCACTATACCCACTGTGCAAGTAATTTTGGTGGAACCAATCTCCAGTTTGCTAAATTTCTGGTGTTTTTGTCTTGAGTTTTGAGGACTCAGTTTCTGACAAACCTGACTCCAATAGGTGCATCTAGTAGCTTTGAATGAATTTTACTGTCATCTAGTCACATTTGAGGGTGGTTTTTTAAAAGAGAAGTTATTCTTATCAGAAATGTCGACAGTGCCTGACATATAGCAAGAACTCAAGATATGCTTTTTGAATAAAAGAATGAATGAATGAATGTTTGGAATATTTCCTGTGACTTGTGGACCTTGATACCAGATATAAGATGAAAACTAAACATGCAGATGGCTTTACACATTCAGAATTTTCCAAGCAGAAAAATGAACAAAAATATTTTTACATATGATTTCCTTTGGCAGTTGTCCTTTATCTACCTCTTGGATCTGTCAGGCTTTTGCCCTGCATTGAGTATATACATTTGCCTTTCTGAGTAATCCCATGAAAAAAACAGAGAGAAACTCTGAGTCTGAGTTATTTCGTGGCAGGATTTGCAAGACATTTCTCATATTGCTCACAAGGCTGGGCATTTTCCTGCTGCAATACCTGGGAGTGCTGCACTCCAACCTGTGAAGTATGTAAAATAGCTAATATCAAGGGAGTAGGAGGAAAGGTAACAGAAGAGAGAAGTACCAGCTCATTTATATTTATCATTTTTATTTGCAATACTTTAGGTCCAAGTTTCAAACTGCAATATTTTTACACTCAAGACACAGTCATGCACAATCCATATTTCAATTTTCTATTGCTTCAACCACAATTGAAAATAACAATATTGGAAACAAAAGTCCATAAAAAGATCAAATGCTGAGGTCAGAAGGATGGAACCATACCATCAGCAGTTCCACAAAAGAAATAACTTACTTAAAAATCAGACAAACAAAAAGATCATAAATACCTTTAATCCAAAGTTACAGAAGAATTTCACTACACATGAGTTTACAGATAGCACATTTTAACAAAAGTAATGCACAGCCAAATGAGATACAATTCTGATAAACAATGAAAATGTGTAGATCCTCCATAACTTGCTTTGTCTGGATATTATGAGTATAATCCCAGTAGACATCAGTACCCTGTGATCTGGCTCCTTCTTGCTAATGTACTGAGATTTAAAACTCAACCCACTAATGGTTATAGTATTCTGTGAAAGGTCTTATCACTAATGAATATAATATATGCGGTCCATAAAGCACACCACACACAGCACACACACTGAACTTGAATTTCACACTCAGGGCTGGTTGGCACTCTGCTGTAGGCAGGGCATTGGGACCATCCACTAACTAACTTCCAGTTTACCCTCTTTCCAGCAGCATGCTCATATAACTGGCCAATTACTGTGGGAATTGTCATCAGAAATGCTATTTTATTTCCCAACAAGTGGATTTGTCAACATTCCTTAATACTAACAGCATGTAATTACTTTTTTCTAATTTCACTCTCTGTAACCTTCAAGTGCTTAGGTCCACTCTTAGTAGTCCCAACCATTAAAATACATGGGTTCTACCATTTTGTACCATTTATGAAGTAAAGTCTATAAAACCCAGCACAGCTTCATAGGAAAGAAGAGGCTCAAGTATAGTTCTATTCTAGCAAGTGTGACAGTGTATTTCTATTCTAGTAGCAAATACTGGCTACAGCTTAATGAAAACCAGACTTTACATACAGAGTATATGGAAAATGAAAACTGGGAATGCTCAACAGAAAAGAACTTTAAAACAAAAACAAAACTGTGAAGGGATTGGAAGGCCACCACAAGTTTTATCAACATTCCCTAGTATTATTAACCTCGTTTACTTGAGTTTTTTAAAATCATCTTATATAGTGTTATTGTTTAACTGAAACATAAGAGACCCAGGCTTAAGCATGTGATATTTGCCATTACTTTAACAGGTTGAATTTGCAAAGGCAACTTATAATATCACAATGTTAGAGCTTTTGGAAAGACCTTGGAGATCATCTAGTCCAATACTTTTATTTTACAGATGAGGAAACAGCCACAAAAAGGTTAAGTGACTTGCCCAAGGTCACACAGTAAATTAGTAATAGAGCCTATATTAGATCTCCTTACTCCTGGGCTAATATTCCTTCCACTACATCTGACTGATTCTCTATAATTGCTGTTGATTTCCTCTTAGGTACTAAATCAGGTGAACATGGTACCTGCCTTACTGTTGGTATTATGGGATAGCATTTACTTGATGGCAGTTTCCAAAGTAGACTCTGATGGCACTAACCAGCTTCTTCTATAAGTTTATCTTGCAAGTTTGACTATATTACATGGCAGTAAATGCTATTTTTTGTATTATAGTATACTTGTACACAGAAGTGTGCTCATGGAGATGATATCTCAGTTCCTGCATTTGCAGATGCAGTTAGATATTGTTTAATATTAAACAGACATTACATTCTCAGTGCATGAGGAGTTGGGTTATATTCATTTCATTACTAAAGGAGTACGGGATCAGAAAAGGAGTGAAAAAATTAAAGCTAACCAACAAAAAGATTGTATCAGAAACAAACCTCTTAAGAAAAAATTACTTTCTTAGGAAAAATATTTCCATTATTTCCAAGGTCCCATTTATTTCCTTCTCAATCCACATGCAAATATGTATTCAGAATTGTGTGTTAAGTTCGCTCAAAATCCCAGGCCTAGTTAGACTGTCAATTCACAAATGCTGAAATTCAGTCCTCTAGCTCAGAGACTGGGAGAAGCTTGCAGCACTGGCCATGCCTTTATTTAACTGAATATTAACTGCTAGTAGCTCTGAAATGGACCATGAGGTTCAACTGGGGATGGCAGGGTTAAGACTCCCATAAGTATCTTTAGGCTGAGAATGGTCAATGAAAAGCCTGTGGGTTCTCTAAGTACAAGGTCTGCACTTAGTGAAATTGAGTAACATCTGAGGCCACTACCTCATTATAAAAGTCCTCACCTAAAATTTCTTTGGCGAATTAAAAGGAAATTCCTCTTTTGGTGGATAGTCTCCCTTTTCTCCTTAACAATGACAATTACTGCATACAATGTATAGTCAGGCAATACAGAAAATACATAGAGGCTACCTCAAGCCAAAGCTAACAGGACTGTGACTGAATGCCAATAGACAAAGAAAGTTCTAAAAATTTGTCTTAATGTATTCATAGTTAACTTTGAATTGCAAATCATAATAACTTATTGAAGTCAATGGGACTCGCCTACTGGTCATTAAAAGAAGAATCCTACCTGAATGATATAATATCCTGTCAGAGAAGGAGATGGTGGAAGTTGGAGATTTTATCTTCTATTCCAAAATTCAACCTAAAACTGCTAAAATGATCTAGAAAGGTGATACCTGAAACAGGCATTATCAAGGGGGCTAATCAAACATCACCTATCCAATCTAAATCAACCAAAACAAATGTTGATGCTATACCAAAGCAGAGGGCAGCTAGTTTAAAAGCAGAATGATGTGTTTGGAGTTCTAACAGCGACATCTCCCTAGTTTTAACTTATAGGTAATAGTCCCCTAAGAAAGCACGTGCCATACCCGAGCATGTGCCAATCACAGCACCCAGGCAAATATAAAGCCTATAGAATAATTGTAACTAGCATATATCTGTGCCCTGCATGCTCTGGGCTCTGGCCAGAAGGCATCTGCTTCTAGCATCTTTTCTATAGTCCCCTTTCTGATGTTTACCTATTATAAAGCAATATTATAACAATATCGTAAAAAGAAAAATAAATCACATAATCCCACCACCCTAACACAACTAATTTCAATTATCTGTGTTCCCAGTCTTTGTCCATATGCACATTTATTTTTACATAGTTGTAATCCCTGTATGTGTTATTTAAAAGTGATTTTCTAGATTCTCTCTGAGAATCTCTCTGAGAACTGGCAGCCTCAGTAGAAATAAACAACCCATTGAGCAAAGGAATATAATTATTTACATGATCTTTGAACTGAGAAATATCCTTTGTAGACAAACATCTCAAACTATCAAAACAGTTATACAGATGACAAGAAGCAATTTTATATTTCTTTTTCTTTTAGCAATGGAATGTGCTTCACAGGAGGAGGATAGATGTGAGGATCAGGTGATTAAACTCAGACAATGGGTGCAATTCACAAGCCTGAAAGAAATCTGAATAACACAATTAAAAAATAAATACTTGAGTTAAATCTTCTTACATGACTTGGCCATCCAGTAGCCAAAATGGAACATGGGCACACAAATATTTACAATGACACGTAGACGAGATCAGCAAGAACGAAGTCATTACCCAACATGGTGACTGATTTGAGGAGACTGTTGTCATCCAAAAATCCTCATGGGATTATGACAACGCACTGGATCCTTGCTACAACATTAATGTTCTTTTCTTTCTTATATAAATAATCTCTACTGTGCTTCTCACCCTTCCCTGACTTTCCCACTGCCCTATTCTTATCTCAGGACATTTTGGAAACATTTGATGATGTGCCCTCATTATCTCAGGGCAGACTAGCAACTTTAAAGATCTGGATAGACTCACCTATGCCAAGATGAGCTTTTAAAAATCCAGGGAAAGGGAATATACTATTAACCACCTGGAGTCCAAGTTGTTCAAGTGTAACAAATGTGAATCTTTCAGTATCATTTTGACAGGAGAAACAGCTTCTCTTTAATACTTATTAGAAATATACATAACTCTCAACACAGGGAAGGGTCTTTAGAAACTGTTCTCATTTAAAATTTACATAGATATAAATTTGTAGGAGTAAAGCCTACTGAGATATAGTATCATAAATTCTTGGTACAATGGGATGTGATAAAGAAGTACCTGGCTCCTCAAAGTTAATGTGCTGAATTGCAAGCATAAAAGAGCAGCCATTTATCTGCCTACAGTGATCTGAAGGATCACCACTCCAAGGTCTCCCCTCACCAAAAAAAGGTCTTTATGACATATAAGGGATGCTAATTGACAACTAGGAATTCCCAACCAGATTTGGGGCTCTCTCCATTGGCAGGGCATAATTATCAATGTACTAGATTCTATTTGCATCCCAGGTATCATTTCACTGAATTATCTGGCACTATGAATAAAAAGAAATTTAAAAAAACCCATTAATTTAAAATCTTGTGAAATAAAAATTAAGCCCCCCACCCCTTCTCTCATTAGAACAGTGTGGCATTAAAAAATCTCAGGCCTAAATACCTTTTTGCAAAGTATAACGTGGTATGCTTTAAATTAATATTACCATTTGACTTTCTTTTTACATTTGTTGTTTTATCCCACTGTGGACATTTCTGTGTGTGTGTGTGGCAGGTGGGGTGGTTCAAGCCTTTCCCAAATTTTATAGTCAAAGAAAACTGTAAGAAAATAAGAAATCTTGCTGAATGTAGATTGGTTATATTCAGATTCTTGATATACTACAAATCGAGAAGCCTTCTACAACACAAATTGTTAGTTTTTCAAAGACTTAGAGAAACAACTTTGCAGAATGTATAAAATTTGACAATACACTCAAAAGAGAAGCATGTCCTTTTCTACGCTGACACCCTCCAGATATTTTTCTACTCTCAGAAAATTCAGGAAATGCCAACTGTTGAATTTTTAATAAATAGATACATGGTGAAATAATAGACAAATTTTCATATTTCTCCAAGCCACAAAAGGAATTCAGTTGGACTTATATTTCTAGTGATAGAAGATTGAAGACACTAATTATTTTCACTGGAGAACTTCCAGATCTTTATGAACATGTTTCCAAAATTCTAAAGCCCCGAAAACCAGGTATGAACATAATATCCTGAAACAAAATTGGTGGTATATAGGGAAAATGGGAACTAGTACTTAGAACCAAATGTTGGTTGGGATATAGTTTTCACTGACCTCCGTTTCTTCCAGAGTTGAACACTTACAATATCTTTGTTCTCCAGATATTTTTAAAATTTTTAAAATGTTATAAATTGTCAAATAAATGATTTTTATGATAAGCAAATGTTGGTTAATGGGTCTATTTCCTCCCAACGTGCCTATTTTATAGTGCATATGTTCCACGAGCACAAGAGAGGATTAAATTAGGTATTTTTAAATCTTTGTTTACTTACTGTCCAACAAGGATTTCAGTATTGCATACTTATCTTGTTTTCCTTTTGGCTCTCAGAGAAAGTCGCATCTTTGTTTAAGTATCATTTCTCCTATAAGGATTTCCTAAGTTCAGGTCCTGGACTCACCCAACAGGAGTGCCACAGTTTTGATGTGTCCTTCTTCAAGTATCATGAAAAAGAACAAGCTGATTTATATAAACGATAAATCAATCACCTATTAAGCATCATTATGAAGATGTGACAGGATTTCACCATTTGAGTATTATTTAGATATACAGTTTTTAAAACCTTTCCTGAACACATATATTGCTCTCTGCTTTTGGAAAATGTCTTAAAAGAAACCTTTTCCAATGCAAATGCAGAAAAACAGGTACACAAACCAAGCTGCCACTATAGAAGAAGAATAAAAAATTGCAACTCTATCAGGGCATGGACTTCCACATGTTCACGTAGTACTTGCTCTGGGGTTTTTTTTATTATTATTTGTTTCTTTTTTTTTTTTTTCTTTCTTTTTAAAAAAATGTTTTGACTTCTTTTTGCTGGACATCTAATGACAATGAAAGTGAAAAACATCACATTGGGTAAGGAGTTTTGAAGGAGGTTCGAATGCAAGAGGGACTACTCTCTAACTTAAAAACAAATACAACACTATGAAGAGGAGGTGTGCACCTTTGAGAAACCTTTTTCTTCAAAGCGGATGCACAAAATGAGGGGATTCACTACTGGCTCTTTCGCTTCACGGTGGAAGTGACCACTTCATGGCCACTTCGACATTGCTGCCCTGTTTGGGCTGCGGTTCAGGCTTACAAATAAATTACATAATCTGAGGGAGTAGGAAAAAGGCTTATAAGAAGTTTCTATTTGTTTGAAAGCTAAAGACATCCACCCAGTTTTACTGTCTTTTCTTCCATGTTTCCTGCAGCAGAGTTTTATTTCAGTCTTACTCATGAGGGAGATGGTGTGGGATAAGGCTTGCAGTCCTAGCGGCTGCTATTCTTAATTGCTTCTTTTGCAGCGATAATCAGAGGAGTCAGGCTGGAGAGAGGCTTGGCTAATTTTAAAAATGGATGCTAAAAAAGAAAAAAAACAGGGATTACTGGAATTCTTTCCTTCAACAAGTATATTGCTTTGCATTTTCAAGCAGTTTTTTTCATTAAAATGCATTTTGAGCATCCAATTAAACACCATTTTATTAAAAACAGTGTCCGCTTTTGTCCTTCAGATGTTTTTGTCTTTCACTGTCATGAAATCCTCTGAAAACTCAGTCAGGGTCTTGTAAAATCTCACTGTGTTTACAAAAGTCTGACTTTCCGATTTTCTTAAACTGCTGATTTTATCTGGAGAAGCTCTCATACTTAAAAAAATGTCTTTGTTTAACCTTGACCTTGAAACCAATGGCTTCCTAACAACTAAATCCAATAGTTGTGTCTCCATCATTTCTCTTTTGGCTCCTCTGCAGTTCTTTTTACAAGTGAATATCCCTTCCTTCTTTGAAATGTTTTCCTCTTTTGGGGCCTGTGGTATTCTACATTCTTGGTTTTCTTCTACACGCTTGCTTGCATGCTCACTGACTACCCCCTCTCCATCTTCCTCCCTGGTTTCACTTCTTCCTCTCACCTCCCACAGACCAAAACTTAGCTCTCATCATCTTCTTTTCCTAATTTAATTCCTTTAAGAGCTCGTCTCCTTTCATGGTTTCAACCTCTCATCAGCTTTATGGGAGTGACTCCCGAATCTATATTGTGTGACCTGATCTCTTTTCTGAATTCTGGTCCTATTTCTCCAATTGCCTCCTGGATATTTTCTTTTAAATGTCCTTCTGTCACCCTGAATTCAACATTTAAAAACATATGTTAAAGCACAGGGGCTTTGAAGTCAGAATACCTAGGTTTAATCCTCTCCTCTGCTTATTACAATGGTTAAATGAAGTAAGGTAAGTTACAGTTCATTGCAAACTACATAGAGGCAAAGACATGTTAGCCACTGTGTGATCCTCTATCACTTTTGCTTTTACTGAGTGCGACTAGTGGTTTGATATTCTGAAGTCACTGTTATCTTCCTCTCCCTTATGTTCCACATGAAATCAGCTACCAATTATTTTCTTATCAGTGCCTCTTATAACGACCTCTTGCCTTCCTTAGCTCAGGCTTAATCAACTTTAATCATGAACTATAACACTAACTCCCCATTGATCTTCCTGCCTCCATTTTTTCCTGTTGCTAACTCTTATTGCATACCACTGGATTAATCTCCCTAAACAAGCTTTCATCATGTGTTTCCCTCAGATATCTTCAGTATTTTCCTACTACCTATAGCCCTAACTCTTTAGTCCGGTGTTCAAGGCCCTCTATGGTCCTATATCCTGCAGCTTCCTTACTTGAACTCTTTACTTCAGCTACACTTTCTATTTTGTTTCCTTAAACTTTGCTTATGTATTTGGTTATAGTATAGCTCTTCCATCAGAAATTCCTTCTCCCCTTTTCTTCAATCTATCTAAAACTGATCTATCTTTCAAGGCCCAGCAGAACTCCTTCCCGTTTGCAGACATTTTCTGATCACCATAGCTTATAGAATCATGGCATTTACTGTTTGAATGAGTCGCTAAACAAATTGAGTTGGCTTGAATGAGTCGCTAAACAAATTGCATTAGTTTTTTTTTTTCATGTACTCAAGGAGATTGTGAACTTCTGGAGAGGAGGGATCATGCCTTTAAGTGGTTTATATCACCCACTGCACTTAAGTCTTGCAAATAGGAGTTGCTCAATAAATATCAGTTGATGGACAGAGAACTAACTTAGGCCATACAAAAAGGTACACAAATAGTCAAGACTTGTGTCTTTCCTTGGGTCTTCCAGTGGAGCAAATGTCATGAATCTCTCTCCTTTCTAGCCTCGAGAATGGGTTAAATAGGTTAAAGTCAGAGAATGTTTATTGACTTAAGGTGATATATAGGTTATTGCTAATAAATATAAAAAGAAAAGATGCAGCTATTCAATATAGTCTTCCATCAGCTATCTGGTTCAGATAAAACTACTATTGGGGAATGAACTAACTAGATAATTGATTCAATTATCTATGTAACTGTATAGCTACATTAAGAGAATCTATATTTTCATTTATCCTTGGAATATGTATCAGAATATGTGTGTGAGGTAGTGAAAGGGGGTGAAAAGACGTAGAAGTGAAACATTCAAACGTTTGGAGTTTTCATCTAATTTGAGACCAGATTAACTAGAGGATTAATAAAGGGCCACTCCAGATTTGAAATTTTAGGGTCTTATGACAGCCTGTAAAATGCTCACAGGTAGCAGAAAAGAGAAGGTATAGCCTCCTTAATTCCTCCAAATTGGTTTATTCCAGGTGCGATTTGATTTGCAGTGAGATATTTTTTGCTGGGGTGTGGCTAGAGGGAGTTCAGAAACAATGGGAACAGATTTATTTTGTGGCCTAAAACTGACTGAATCTGTGGTTAATAACCAAGTGTTGCACGTTTTGTTTAACTGGATTATGTGTTCAAAGTCACAGAGAGACCAAGCCTTCACTGTTCTTGGATGTTACAGGGCTTGATATATGTCCCTGAGGAACAGTCCCCAGCAGTGAACCTCTATGTGTAATCTTGGGCATGTGTTGCTTTTTCAATATAAATATAGGCATACCTTGTTTATTGTGCTTTGTTTTATTGAGCTTCATGGATGTTGCATTTTTTACAAATTGAAGGCAAAACCTTCCACCAAAAAAGATTATGTTTCATTTTATTGCCATTGCTATACTCACTTTATTGCAGTGGTCTAGAACGAAACCCCCAATATTTCTGAGGTATGCCTATACATCTTTAGCTCTAAATTGGTTTGTGTGTTTGTGTGGTGGAAAGTCAGACAAGCCAGGGCTCAAATCTCAGTTTTGCCACTCAGCAGCTGTGTGAGCCTCAATTTCTACATTTGTAACATGAGATAATAACATCTACCCTATAGAGTTGTTGTAAGAATTAAATGAGATGTGTATAAAGAATTTGGTACAGAATAGGTACTAATTATCATCATATATATAATCCCTGAGAGCCATGAAAAGGACAAATGGTTACAGAGGCACTCACCACTGGATGGTACTCACCCAGGCAAGCAGGTGCCTGCCATTTGGCATCACAAGCAAAGGGGCTTTGATCAGTAAAGCATTAGAGTAGCAAATGCCATGGAAATAATTGCATAGTTATGTAGAGAATTACCTCCGGCCAAGAGCACCTGCATACAACATCCAGGGGCACAAGTAAAGTTTAGAAAACAGCAACACCAGAGGTTCACATTGTTTTCTTTTTTCCTTGCAAAATAAGACTCCAGGAAGAACAAAAGAGATTCATAGATTAAACTGCCAACTTCTCAGAAGAAAGGCAGCATGCCAATTAATCATGTATCAGATGCATGCCTATACTTATGTGCCTGTGGTCTAAAATCACATGGTTATAGCATAACTCTCATTATACATCTCTTGACAGAGCTCTCTTGCTGTCACACATTGAGATAGAAAAGCTCAACATAATGACTCTCTTTTTGTAATTGTCTTATTTTATTTTCACCTGCAAAAGCTCCTTGGCAGATCCTCGCCTATCCACGTCCATCTCAAGACAGCAATTTAAAAAGTCACGGAATACAGCTGACAGTCTCTCAGGATTCTGGAGCTCTGGGGTTCCATTAGTAGCTATCAGATATAATGCCTATAGACAAAAATAGAAAAATCTAATCACCACATACATATTAGGATTATGAGTTGGCGCAGAAGGCACAAATCCAGTTTCTTCTGGTTTATATCCTGGGTCTCAAAAATTCCATATTAGAGAATGACACTGACAAAAACTTCAAACTTTCTATAACATTTAAAAATTATCACTCTTGCAGCAATTCAGGTGACAGTGAGATGCCCCACCCCCCCAAAAAAAACTTTGGAATTAGGTTTTAAGGGTTTTCTCTGAGGGTTAAGCCAGTAAAACTCCATGCCAAAATACAAGTCAGTGGCAAATATAACCTTGACTAAAAGGAGATAATATGGAAAAGGAATGCATATACTGCTCTTAGGAAATCAGTAATTGGGCTAAAATCAAATAGTGCACAATCTCAGCAGATAAATTAAGTTGGAATAATATTTTTAGATTTTTGGATAATTAGCATTTGAAGCACCTGTCCTCACAAATCATCTTAGTTTTCTTATTAAAAAAATTGGTTATTGCAAATTACATTTTCTGCCTCCTCCCCAAAAACTCTTATTTCAGCTGGCCACAATTCCTCCACACTCTCGGCCCTTCATTTTATTTTCCCTGCTCTGTAGCAAAGCCTGGTCCTAAACAAACATATCTCTCTTCTCTCTTTCTACTCTGCCTCAGTCTGTTTGCATGTTATATGGTTTCATTTTCTCACTTTCCTTTCACTACTCTTAGCTCAATATACTCTACTCCATATAGTCTTGTTCCTCATAAGTACACATATATCTCTACCCAAGTCCTTCTCGCCTCTCTTCAATCCATGCCTAATTACCTTAGAAAAATGCATGTTCCTCTTTCCATTCCATTTATGAATTAAAAAATGACTTTGACCATAGTTGTAAAGACTGAATGGTGCTCGTGATAGTGCAGCTAAAGAAAAGAAAGTCCTGTCATTTGAGAGAGAATCAGAAGTAATAAGGAACCAGTGCTATAAACCTCTATAGCACTTCAAAGAGTGCAAATGTCCTTTTCTGTATTTCTACAAAAATATTGGTTGTGGTTTTTCTTGGGAGGTGGGACTGAAGGTGCAGGGGGAGGTCTTGGATGACTCCTGCCTGATTGGACAGTGCTGATCTGTTTGCACACGCTCGTCCCCAATCTAGGTATCAAATGCAAGGCTGCCTTTTACTCAATACTATAATAACTATTGTATGATGTTCTTAAAAAGTCTTCAAAAATATCATTTTAAAGACTGCATAATAGTTTATCATGTGGATGTACTATAGTTAATGTAGTTGGACTGATTAAAAAATGCATGTACTAAAAAAAAGGTGAAAGGAAACACACTAATATGTTAATAGTGGTTCTCTCTGAATGGTGGGATTATTGGTGACTTAATTTTTAAAACATATTTTTTAATTTCCTGAAATTTCTACAATAATTTGCTTAAATAATTTTTGAAACCTCCAAAAACATTATTTAAAAAATAAATTTAGAGTGACATCAGAAACATGGCAGAGTGAGAGATGTCCCCAGATCTCTCTCCTTGAAACAACAATAAGCTGAACATCTAAAGCTCAGCAAAAAACACTCAAACTGCACACCTTCATGTCTGAGCATGGGATCTGTGCATAAGAGCTACCACAGGTCAGAACCCCTGGGTGTCAGGTGGTGGACTGGGAGAAACAAAGAAGATGCCTCTTGCAGCCGGAGCTCCCCATAGGAAGAAGGGGAGGGGAGAAGGTGTGGCAAGTTCCCTGAACAGCCCTGCCTGAGAGAGCTGTGAGCTCCACACTGTTGGCGGCAGTGTCCAGTCACAGAGCAGAAAGCAGAAAAGTGGGGGCGGCAGAGAAACGATAGTTGATTTTTACCAGCCAAGGCTACAAAACGTGAAGCTGAGCCGCAGCCCTCTTCCCAAAACCCAAAGGTCTTCTCCCACCATATCTTCCAAGACTGAACACCGTGAAGCCCCAGGGGAATCTGACCAAACACTACTGATACTGTTGCTAACACTGATAGGGACTGAGACCGAGGGTAGCGAGCATGTTTAAACATCTATAAGAAAAAAAAAAGTCATTATTAAGGCTTTATATAAATCAGGGATCCAAGAAGCTTAGACACCACATACTGGAAACCAAAAGAAAAATGTCATTTTTGCAACAAATAAAGAGAGACCTTCATATAATAAATCTTCTTTCTGGAAAAAAAAAAAGCAGAATATACTTCTATTAATGCCCAGGTGGAGAAATAGTCCATTAAGCACTATGAACGACCAAGGTGAAAAGGCATCTCAGAAAGAAAGAGAAAATTCTCCAGAAAATAAGCTTATAGACATAGAAATATGTGACTTAAATGACAGAAAATTCAGGATGGTACTTCTGAAAAAATCGATGAAATCCAAAACAAATCATATCAACAATTTCAAGAACTGATAAAACAATTAGATGAGGAGAATGAGTCTTTTAGCAAGGAGACTGAAACCCTCAAAAAGAACCAAATAGAACTTCTGGAAATAAAGAACACACTGAAAGAGGAGAAATATGAAATAACAAGCTTGGGAAATAGAGTCAACCAAATGGAGGAAAGGATCAGTGATATCGAAGACAGACATCTAGAAATACAACAGAAGGAAGAAGAGAGAAACCAAAGAATGAAAAATAATGAAAGAGAAATACAAGAACTAGCTGACAGCATCAGGAGAGGAAACATATGAATAATGGGCATTCTCGAAGGGGAGGAAAAGGAGCAGGGATTAGAAAGCATTTTGAGACAAATAGTTGACAAGAATTTCCAAAATCTAAGGAATGAGCTGGAGTTTGGAATTCAAGAAGTCAACAGAACACCCAATTGTATCAACCCAAAAAGGCCTTCATCGAGACATATTGTATTAAAATTATCAAAAATCAACAACAAAGACAGAACTCTCAGGGCAGCCAGGGAAAAGAAGACGGCAACCTATAAAAGAAAATCCATTAGATTATCGTCTAACTTCTCAGCACAATCTTTATAAGCCAGAAAGGAGTGGAATCAAATATTCAAACTATTGAATGAAAGAAACTACCAGCCAACAATAACGTATCCAGCTAAGCTCTCCTTTAGATATGAAGGAGAAATAAAGACCTTTCCAGACATACAAAAATTGAGGGAATTCTCCACTACGAGGCCTGCATTGCAGGAAACACTGAAAGGGGTCAGCTCACCTAAAACAAAATGACAAGAAAAAATACATAATTAGGAGTAAGGTGACTAGCAGGCTGATAGAAGCAGAGGAGTGTAACCCTTACTAAGAACAAGGCATTATGAGCTTAAAAAATAAGAAGAGATTTGCTATAGCAAGATAGTAATGAACGTTCAGCTTACATAGGGACAAATTGAGACAACAATGACTAAAAAGGGGAGGATTCAAAGATCTAAATTCGCAAAGAGGAATGGAGATAAGGCACATGCAGAAGAAAATGAACTGTAAATATATGTAACTATCCTTTACATATTTGTAATGATAACCACACAGAGAAGATTCAGAACTGAAGTATGTAACGTAAAACAAGAAGAACCAGAGGGAAAACCTAAAAAAGCTAACCAAAATGAAGAAAAGAGAAACAGAAAGACAAGGAAGCAGTGGAAACACCGAGCTACCAGAAGGCAAAAGATAAAATGGCGATAAGAAGACCTCATATCTCAGTAAGCATCCTAAATGTAAATGGACTGGATTCACCAATAAAAAGGCACAGAATTTTAGAATGAATCAAAAAACAAAACCCAACCATATACTGCCTCCAGGAGACAAATTTTAGTTCCAAAGACTCAAAGTGAAAAGGTGGTAAATGTTATTTCAAGCAAATGGCATTCAGAGAAAAGCAGGAGTAACGGTACTAATATTGAACAAATGAGTCTTCAAAATCAAAAAAGGTAAAGAAAGATACTGAGGGACACTTCATAATGATAAAGAGAATCATGAACCAAGAAGACATAACACTTAATAATATCTATGCTTCCAGTCAGGGAGCCCCAAAATATATAAAGCAATTACTAACAGAAATAAAGGGAGAAACAGAGCTAAACGCTATTGTAGTAGGGGAGCTAAATACCCCACTTTAGGATATGGACAGATCATCCAAACAGAAAATTAATATGGAAATAACATCCTTAAAAGACAAATTAGAACAACTGGACATAATTGACATTTACAGAGCCTTTTATCCCAAATCAGCTGCTTATACATTCTTCTTGAGTGCACATGGAACATTCTCAAGGATTGTCCACATACTAGGACACAGAGATAGCCTCAACAATTATAAGAGGGTTGAAATCAAACCAACCATATTCTCTGATCATAATACTTTGAAGCTGGAGATCGACTGTTAAAAGAAAACATGAAGAATCACAAATACATGGAGATTAAACAACATACTACTGAAGAATATTTGGGTCAGAGAAAAAATAAAAAGAGATCAAGAGATACATAGAAATGAATGATAATGATGGTACAATATATCAAAACTTTTGGGACACGGCAAAAGCAGTCATAATACAGGTCTATCTCCAAAAATTGGAATGAGCCCAAATAAACAACTTTACACTTCATCTTAAAAAAAAAAAAAAAACTAGAAAAGGAAGAACAAACGAAGTCTAAAGTCAGCAGAAGGAATGAAATAAAAAATTAGAGCAGAAATAAATGAAATTGAAAACAAAACAACAAAAACATAAATGCAACAAAGAGCTGGTTCTTTGAGAAGGTTAATAAAATTGACAAACCCCTGGCTAGATTCACTAAAGAAAAAAGTGAAAGACCACAGAAAAACAAAATTAGAGATGAAAGAAGGGGAATTAGGACGGACTCTGCAGAAATACAAAGGATCATACAATAATACTACGAAAAATTATATAATACCAAACTTAATATGCTAAAAGAAATGGACCAGAACTTAGAAAGAAACAACCTTACTAGACGGAATCAAGAAGAACTGGAAAATCTAAATAGACCGATTAGAAGTATGGAAATTGAAACAATCATCGAAAACTTACCATAAAGTCAAAGTCCAGGACCAGATAGCCTCACTAAACATTCAAAGAAGATTTAATACGTATTATCCTCAAACTCTTCCAAAACATCGAAGAGGAGGCAATATTTCCCAATTCATTTTATGAGGCCAATATTACCCTTATACCAAAACTTGGTTAAGATAAAACAAAACAAAACAAAACAAAAACTATAGACCAATATCCCTCGTGAACACAGATGCAAAAATCCTCAATAAGATACTAGCGAACTGAATACAGCAACGTATTTAAAAGATTATATACCATGATCAAATGAGCTTCAACCCAGGGGCACAGGGATGGTTCAACATACGCAAATTGATTAATTGATACACCACATAAACAAATCAAAGAATAAGAATCATATGATCATATCAATAGATGCAGAAAAAGCCTTCAACAAGATACAGCATCCATTTATGATCAAAACACTGAACAAAATCGGTATGGAAGGAAAGTACCTTAATATAATAAAGGCCATATATGACAAACCTTCAGCCAACATTATACTGAATGGTGAAAAACTAAAAACCTTCCCTCTAAGAACAGGAACAAGGCAAGGCTGTCCACTATTACCACTGTTATTTAGTATAATATTGGAGGTCCTAGCAACTGAAATTGGGAAGAGAAAG
Source organism: Pteropus vampyrus (assembly GCF_000151845.1). NCBI lineage: Eukaryota > Metazoa > Chordata > Mammalia > Chiroptera > Pteropodidae > Pteropus > Pteropus vampyrus. The sequence continues at coordinate 2,105,891 of NW_011889025.1, read as the reverse complement.
ATATAAAAGGCATCCAAATAGGAAATGAAGAAGTCAAACTGTCACTATTTTCAGATGACATGATTCTCTATATAGAAAACCCTAAAGACTCCACAAGAACACTATTACAAACAATAAACAAATACAGTAAAGTTTCTGCATACAAAATCAATGTTCGAAATCCATAGCGTTCCTATACTCTAATAAAGAAGTATCAGAAAAAGAAGTGGAAAAAAATAATTCCTTTTGCAATTGCAATAAAAAGAATAAAATTCCTAGGAATAAATTTAACAAAACATGTGAAGGACCTATATGATGAAAACTATAATATCTTATTAAAAGATATCGAAGAAGATACAAAGTAATGAAAAAAAATCCGCATTCTTGGATTGGAAGAATCAACATTGTTGAAATGACCTTATTACCTAAAGCATTATAAGAATTTAATGCAATCCCCATCAAAATCCCATCGGCACTTTCTAAAGAAAAAGAACAAAAAACCATCAGATTCTTATGGAAGCACAAAACATCTCGAATTGCCAAAGCCATTCTGAGAAAAAAGAACAAGGCTGGAGGCATCACTCTGCCCAACTCAAATTATACTACAAAGCGACAATAGTCAAAATGGCATGATATTGGCAGGAAAACAGACACACGGACCAGTGGAACAGAATCGAGAGTCCAGAAGTAAACCCATATTTATATGGGCAAATAATTTTTGACAAAAAAAGCCAAAAACAGACAGTGGAGAAAGGAAAGCCTCTTCAATAAATGGTGCTGGGAAAAGTGCAAAAGAAAGAAACTGGATTGTTGTCTATTACCACATACCAAAATTAACTTATAATGGATTAAGGACCTTAATATAAGACCTGAAACTATAAAATATATAGAAGACACAGGAACTAAACTCAAGGACCTTGGACTTAAAGAGGATTTTATGAATTTGACCTCAAAGTCAAGGGAAGTAAAAGTAAAAATAAATGAAGGGGCTACATCAAGCTATAAAACTTCTGCAGAGCAAAAGAAACTGTCAACATGGTAAAGAGACAACCATCCAAATGGGAAAATATATTTGCAAGCAACGCCTCTGATAAGGGTCTAATTTCCAAAATACACAAAGAACTCATACAACTCAGTAACAACAAAAAAACAAACTATCCAATCAAAGAATAAGCAGAGGACCCGAACAGACATTTCTCCCTAGAGGACATATAAATGGCCAAGAAATATATGAAAAGGTGCTCAACATCGCTAGCTATTAGGGAAATGAAAATCAAAACCACAATGAGATACCCTCTCACACCTATTCGAATAACTATATTCAATACGATTAGTAATAACAAATGTTGCAGAAGATGTGCAGAAAAAGGAAACCTCATACAATGTTGATCGGACTGCAAATTCGTACAGCCATTATGGAAAACAGTACGGAGGTTCCTCAAAAAACTAAGAATTGATTTACCATGTGATCCAGCAATCCCTCTACTGGTTATTTACCCCAAAGACTTGAAAACCCATATTCAAAAAGATATTTGCACACCGACGTTCATAGCAGCATTATTCACAGTGGCCAGGGCATGGAAGCAACCGAATTGTCCTATGATAAATAATTGGATAAAGAAGTTGTGGTACATATATACAATGGAATATTACTGAGCCATAAGATGAGATGAAATACTGCCATTTTCGACAACATGGTTGGACCTCAAGGTAATCATGCTAAGCGAAATATGCCAGACAGAAAAAGTTGAAAATCCCATGATATCACTTATATGTGGGATATAATCCTAAAAGCAACAAATGAACAGGACAAACATATAGAAACTCATGGACACGGAGAATAGACTAGTGGTTACCAGAGTACATGGGGGAGGGGGAAGGTGAGAGGTAGATGGGGTAAAGCGGGTACAATATATGGTAACAGAAAGAAATCTAACTATGGGTAGTGAAGACACTATATATATATATATATATGACTTACTGTTAAAGCGTACAGCTGAAACTTAAGGGAATTTGTTAATCAATGTCATCATTAAAAAATAAATTAATTAAAAAATTAAATTTAAAAGCCTGTGTTGTCCAATTTACACAAAAATCCTCATCTATTTCTTTGTCTTCCTAGGTTTAAAGTTTCTTTTCATCAAGTAGGACTTCATGAAAGTACTACCCCTTGAAAAAACAAAAACCCAGATGATTTCTTTTTCAACTATTATTTTCGTTTTAATTGCAACATTATTATTTCCAACTAATTTCCATAGCAAAAATCCACACTTTCAGTTTATATTATGGGCTAAACTAGCTTTTGTGGACTGATCTGAGGATCTACTCACTATACATAATGCCATTTCTATGGGAAAATTCACTCTGTGTTTCAAATAATTAACTTAAAAATGATCTTTTAGAATGCATCTTTTGAGTCAGCTGGGTATTATCTTTGTAACATAAAATTGCTCCCCAAGGCCCTGCTAATGAGAGAAAAATACAATTTTAGCTAATAGAACAATCACAGCAAAAAGGATTTTACTAGCAAAGTTAAGTATTAGATGAATAAAGATTAAGGTAAATATATCTAGGCATGAGTGATCACATTTTGGTTTTATTTGAATTAGTAAAAACTCAAAGTGAGCTGGCTATTAGAAATTAGATTAGAGGTTTCCTTTATAGTTAGTTGCTTCTTAAGAAACCCAAGAATTATCCTTGAGTTCTCCTCCTTCCTCATCCAGCTACCTTCCCCTCCCCTAATCCTTACTATAATCTATCAACTGGCTTCTGTTAATGCAACCTCTAGAAATGTCTATCATACTCATCCATTTCTCTCTATTGCTATTATCTGCTTAAGTTTGAGCTTCTCTCAGACTGTTACAATAGCCTCCTAATTGGTTTTCTTCACTCAAGCCTTTTTATTCTTCAGTCCATCCTCCTTAACAATTTATCCCATCAGAGATCTCATCATGCTATCCATTTTTCTGTTTAAAAAAAAATTGGTCCAATGATATGGTTTTCGATATGTATTCCCCAAAATTTCCTTCGAGTGCAGTTAAGAAGGATAAGAGGTAGGAGAGGGAGAAAGGTATAAAGATTTTAGGACTCTGCAACCATGCATATCTGTTTCAATCAGAGAAATATTTTTTCCTCTATTTATTTATGCTTCCAAGCAAAGTTTCATTTCAAGCAAGGAGTCACTGTAATCATTTGAAAAACACTAGTCCACAGGACATAGTAAAATTCCTTAGCATGCCATATAAGTTCCTCCATGACTTGGCACCTGCCCACCTTTCCAGCCCTTATCTGTTTTCTTCTCACCCTGGAGCTCTTCTTCCCCCACCCCCACACACATGCACATAATCGCTAAAGCTCACATACTATTTACATCAATTTGTTCATCTTTCCCACAATAAGAAATGCTTTCTCATATCTGCCTAAAATGCTATTCTCATTTCCCTTAAGTGCCTGGTGAACTTCTACTTGTCCTGTAAGATGTATTTCAAATGGCACTTCCTTTTTACAGCCTTCTCCATCTCTCCCAGAAAGGTATGGTGATTAACTAACTACTTTGGTTTTCTGGGGAATGTCCTAGGTTTTAGGTCCTGTGTCCCCCAATACCAGTCAAACTGGGATAGTTAGTCACCCTGCAGAAAGAGTTAGCCATTTCCTCCTTTCAGTTACTACAGCCCTTTGTTCATACACCTATTTTTATGCTGTATGGTGAATATTGTTACTCTTAACAGGTCTCCTATCCTGGACTCTGAAGGTGGGAATTGTGTCTTGACCTTTAGATTTCATGGCAATTCGCTCAAAATAGGTGTTCAATACATGTTTTATTGCCGAATGAAATGAGAGCCAAAATGTATAAATAAATTTAACTGAGCTGGGAATATAACAGACTTTGATATATAAAGTATTAAAGCTCAGAGCCTAAAATAAACTATTAAACATATAAGAAGATAAAGAATGACAAAAGCGGTTTTTCTGAGTTGAACAGAACTGACATATGGTAACTTCTGACTATCCACTCCTCAGTGTGGAAAAAGGAAGAGAGCTCTGTAAGCAGTGTATGTAAGCAGATGCCATTTAAAGGAAGGGAGACTGAAAAAGAAAGATGATTACAACATGGTAATCTGTGTTGGGCATGCCCACAGAAGAAGGGGAAGAACAAGTGCTCTCTGGAACTTGAAACATAGTTCATAACCTTAGTATTCTCTGACTTTGAACAGAGAAAAGTGCTCTTGTTTAATCTTCTACACCATTGAACAAGGTCTGCTTAATTCCTAAGGTGAGACAGTATATATAGGTCTTTGACCTACTGACCTTATTTATAATGTTAGAAAGATAACCTTTGGCCAAAAAATGGTGCCCTTCTTCGTTGTGATATACCTAGAATTTTTTGATGTTCTGGAATTTTTAATAATTCAAATCTGTTGGCAATAACACACAAACATCACAATTTACAGTGACCTCAATGAGAAACTATATCTAAGTACTCGGAGCACTAAAACTACTTTACGCAGTTAAGGAAATAATTTAAATTATATTATTGACAATTTCTTCAGTTAAAAAAGATCAAAGCAGTCATCTTAGATGTTACCATTTTCCTCAAAACAATGCATATGTAACTAATAAATTTTTGTTAAAGTAGTTTTGAAATAGGACTAAGCATTTAATTAAAAAGCTTCAGTTTGTGATTTCGGTTCATTATAACAGTTTATAAAGTTTAGGTTAAGATGTTAAAAAAGAAAACCAGAGGACTTAAATGGAAATGTGTTAGTAACCATGAGAGTCTCCAGCACTGATATAAAGACTCACTTAACAAAGATGATAGTGTAGTATGAACATTTCCTTCTAAGTTGAATATTTGGGACTCGAAACACATTTTTCTGTGGATATCCTGTTAAAAATGGTGAATAGGCTTCCAGGCTGCCTCATAAAAATGTATTTAACATACAATGTAGTTTAACTACGAGCCCAAGAGAGCTATTCATCTATATCTCAATATCTTTAAAAAACATTATGTCCATGAGAATTGTTAATAGCTAACATTTATCGAATGATTACTATTAGCTCACTTAATCCATACCACGACTCCCTGAGGTAAACACAATTATGATTCCCAATTGACAGATAAATAAACCAAGGCCCAATATCACACAACTAGCAATGAAGGAGTCAATATTTGAATCCAAGGAGTATGAGTCCAAAGGCTATGCTCCTGACTACTGCAAAATACCACCTTCTACTGTTCCCAGTCTCTGAGGTAGGAATTCTCCTACCAGAGGGAGACAAGGGCTCTTCAAGAAATGAGGTACACTGAGCATGAGCAACTCTGCCTCTGCCTCTAAAGAGGAAATAAGCCCTTTTGAGGTTAATCATTTTTTATTTGCTTAGAAATGGGGAACAAAGGGCAAGGGGGTTCACATCATATTCAGCAGTGTCCCTATATATGTTGGGAGTTTATAAGCAGCTTGTACTCTGGTTGTTGCTTACTGTTGTCCTGGCTCCTTTTTCACTTTAGAATTTCCAACTACCTTTTAGTGTTTTATGAGAGAGATTTGGCAACGAGTGACTTGACACCTTATGACATAGTTTACTCATGACCTGGGATTTCAGAGGTTAAAGGCCATTGTGTATTGCTGTCTCTGAAGTGTTTTTGGATTTCATAAAAGGCCCTGACATTTCTTTATTTCTAAGAAGAGGGTAAGTGGGGCCAAATCTCCAAAAAGGAAATTACTATACATAACTAATATTGTATTCCATACTTTGACTTATTCAACCCAACAGTCCAATGTGACAACTGAATAAGTAATGTGGTTTAATTTAGCTCCCTACTTGTCCTGCATAATAGTTTTCATCTGTCACCAAATGATGGGGGAGGGGGGCTTTGTTGTTTAATCCTTAAAAAGTCATTTAAAATGAATCTATTATAGATCTACCCCTTATAGGTTGATGGTAAAAGGTAATTAGGTACCACTAACTGATTAGGTGTTGGCCTAGCTTTAGAGTGCTCCTTTCAAGAATAAAAGGACTGGCCACTGCCACAAAATAAATTCCAGATGACTCTGACAATGCATGTGTTCATTCTACTCTCTCTGTATTAATAGTGCTTGTCAAGAAACATAGAGCAGGCTATGTATTCAGAAAGCAACTCTCAGCAGCCCAAGCAGAACCCAAAGTTTAGATTCACGGGGGATTTGGAAGTGAGAGTACAGGCAGGTATAGAGATAGAAAGGGAAGGAAAGTGAAATGGAGCAGGAGGAGAAGCTGTGAGAAGCAGAGGGAGGAGAACATAGGGGAAAGACAGAGGCCAAAGGACAATGAGAAGAGAAGGTGGCTGGTAGAATAAAAAGGACAAAAATGAAGATAAAGGCTACAAAGTCAGGGAGGTCAAAGGGACCTGATCCTAGGTCACATTCTTCTACTGCCCCATATCTCTGGTCCTTTTTACATAAAATGCCTCAAAATATTGTCTATATTTGGTATATTGACTTCCTCACCTCCCATTTTCTCTTCAACCCACATTTGATTTCTATTTCTAAGGTACCATTTAACATTATACATTTGTTCATATCTCATTTTGGAATATTAGAGAAGAAAGGGACTAACTCCTTGATTCCTTTGGGCTTTTTCAAATAACTATATTAGGATCAAAACAGCCAGACTGTGATATGATTTGTGAAACATGTATTTTCAGTTACATAACCTGGTTTCAAATTCTATTTTATAAGTAGTTCATCAGCTGAACAACTCTTTACACCATAACATACAATTCTTCCCATGATACCACAGAGTGTAGACCACAGGCCCTTGCAGGAGTTTTATCTCTGCAGTGCTCTTCCCTGGCTTCTCCTCAAGATTCATGTCAGAGTGGGGCTGTCCACTCCCACATGCAGCATGTTTCACATCATGATCAAGTATCTTTGCTTGGTAGGAAAAGGGAAATCTTTCCCTTTCTATGAGATATATTGTGAGAAACAGATTTATTCAGGAGGTGATGAGAGATGTCTCTGAGACGCTTTCTGAAGATCACTCTTCTAGAAGCACTCCTAAAGGCAACACACACCCAAAACCATGGCTCTTCCAGCAGTCATGGAAGGCTGTAGGCTGTCTATAGACTAAGAACACAGAATCAGAGCAAGAGGACCTATGAGCTTCCTTTTTTATTTAAGCGAATCTCATGTGGAAACTCAATACAGAGAACAAATTAAAGAGGAACTGTTCTGGTGGAATCAAGAGCCATGTGACCTACCCCTTGGGCCCTTTAAGCACAAGGAATGCCATGGAATTCTGGGGTTGATAGGCAACCAATAACCTCATCAAATTCCACTTGTTTGAAGTCATAAGGAAATGGAGACCCGGTGAGAAGTAATCTATACAAGGTCATGGAGCTCCTGACTTATAGACCTAGGAAGAGATTTCATTCTTCAACTCATAATATGTATAGTTGGTAGCAACACTATACAGTTCCTTGTCTGGCCCCTTCACATTCATTTATTGATGAAAAATGCTGATAAATTTTGCTACTTGATCACTGGCTCAATTCTTTATAAAAAAAAAAGAGGAACAAAAAGAAGTGGAAAGAGGATGAGGAGAGGGAGAAAGGAAGAAAAGAAGGAAGGAAGGAAGGAAGGGAGGGAGGAATTGAGAGAGAGAGAGAGAACAAAAGGAAGGAAGGAAGGAAGGAAGGAAGGAAGGAAGGAAGGAAGGAAGGAAGGAAGGAAGGAAGGAAGGAAAGAAAGAAAGAAAGGAAAGAAAAGAAAGAAAGAAAAAGAAAGAAAGAAAGAAAGAAAGAAAGAAAGAAAGAAAAAGAAAGAAAGAAAGAAAGAAAGAAAGAAAGAAAGAAAGAAAGAAAGAAAGAAAGAAAGAAAGAAACAAAGAAACAAAGAAACAAAGAAAGAAACAAAGAAACAAAGAAAGAAAGAGAAGTTGCAACATAAAGGTCAGCCTGGTTTTGGAGATAATGTTAGAACACTGGTTCTCTTGGCTACAGGGATAACACTGCCTTAATCAGGTTAACTTTCTCTGCTGAGAGGCTTATGTAAGACATCTCAGAGTATCCTTTTATCATAAAGCAAAGGGTCTTCTAAAATGTCACAACCAGGTTGGAAAAGTGTATTTCAAAATGATGACAACGGTCAGAAATGATCTTATTTATCACCAAAACCGTGATTTTCTTGGTGAGCTCATTTTTCATTGGCAAAAGCGCAGACTTAAAAAGTCATAGAATAAGATATGTAATTGGGCATTTCAGTTGGCAAATGCCTATCATCACGTCACACTCCATGATTTGCCTATTTAGAATGAACTTTGATTTTGAGGACTGACCTGCTTAGTTAGAAGTCTGGTACCTATGAGGGCTCTACAGGGTTGCTTACATTTCCTAGGTGTTTAGTGATTTGTGACACCACAGCCCCAAGCACATGTGTGTTGGACCTATACCCTATGCAGCAGAAGGCAATAGTAAACCATTGCGTTTTCCTTTCTCAATCTTTATCTTTCTTGTCTTTTTTACTTTGAAAACCCTATGATGATTCTGTTCACTCATTCATAGGGTCACCAGAAGTTGGAACAAAGCATGTAACAACCTATTAAGACATTAGGCATTTGTACCCTTGGCTTATTCCCAAGCCATTTAAGGACACGGAAGAATGATTAGATAAAATAGTAGGATAATGGAATATCGGTCTTGGCCAACAGTAGGTCTCGAGGCAAATTTTCAGTCTTTCTTTCTCCCTCTTCACCTGGCTAGAGTCTCTTAGATTTTAGTTTGTCATGGAATCTATTTCTCCTTTGGCTGTCTTCTGGGTCATAACTCACCAGTCTGAGTTGTCTGCTTCTGAGTTACAATCTAAATGAGACTTTCTTATGGCTAGGTCCCATTTTCCTATGCTAAATCCTTGATAATCAATGATTCTTAAGAACTATCTATCTTTTGACGGGCAATTTTTTTTTTTATTAAAAAGAAACCATTTTACTATTCTATAATTATTTTAGTTGCAGTTATCCCAACTTGCCCCTACTTTTAAGCATAAGTTTGCCCTCAAAGTAGGAGGAGTGTCAACAAACCATCAATAAACCTTGCTGTTCCATAGTGGCTTACAGAAAAAGAAGGGAATGCTCCCTGCTCTTCCTGAAATACATTCAAAATAATATTGACTGAGTGGCAAAGTACGCTTGCTTCTCTGGAACTCAGGAAGTTTATGTCTGACTTTAATTCCAAATGAGCACGGGCCATCAAACCCAGACATTCCAATCCACAACACAGGTTCCAGTGGCTGGAGGGAGCTAGAAGCACTTTGACCCTTAGTTGCTGCTTTTTAGTTGCTAGAGATTCTTTTCTTCTTTACTAGCTTTTCTAGACAAACAAGCTAACCAGTGCTTTAATTGTGAGGCAAGGAGAAATAGCAAGTCTCCTAGTGTAGACAACAGATCTGAATTTATATTTCTGCCCTCCCTTCTTCTCCCTGGCCATACAGGTACTACACTCCTAATCATGAGTAGTCAGACTGATGGTTTTATTATCACCAATATGTGCTATATACTCAACAGCTAGCACATTTTAATGCTGAACTCCATTTTCAGGAGAAGCAAAATTGAAAAAGAAAATGGCATACCATGGAGGTATATGCTGAACTAATGTCATTTGTTTTTGATAGTGTTAATGGAGTGGTAAATCAGAGAATGTCATATAGTGCATCAGGATTTCAACAGGCTTTGACAGAGTTACTCATGACACTTATTTAGATGAAATTAAGAAATGTGGACAGAATGATAGTGTGAATAACCAGTTAAACAACCATGCTCAAAAAGGGCTGATGAAGAATTATTTTTCAATCTAGACAGGGTTCTATAAAGGACTTGCCACAGAGCTTTGCATTTGGTCTACTCCTTGGTGTGGAAATCTGAAGTCATTATTCTTAAAGCTCCACAGGTGATTCTAAAGCACAGTCAAGGAGGAGAATCATAGGTATAGGATCACTGGTTCACATATTATACTACATACTATACAGATACCAGTAACCATCACATATTATACTACATATTATACAGATGCCAGTAACTATCTTTCAAAAATTCAATGTTTGATACAGTTTCACAGATGTTTAAACCAAGGTTAGAAAGAAAACACTTAAAGTTTATTCCAACTAGGATAAAAGCTCGGAAAATTACACATAAAAAAGGGCTTCACTCACAGGGTCCAGTGGGGCCCTCAACTGGATGTCAGTGAACCATTTCACAAATACCAAATTCCATCAAAACTCACTGACAAGAACAGCCCCGTTATGTGTGGATGCAAAATCAACAAAGAGGCGCTCTTTTGGTGCTGAGAAAAAAAAAAAAAAAAAACCAAAGATTTGTTTTATGGAAATGATTGTGCCTCCTTATTTAGAATCAGGTCATTATAATCATAGGTTTTCAGTTATATCTTCAATTAACAAAAAAAGGCAGGTTGATGAGCAGAACACCAACATTTGATTTGCATATCCAGAGAGAAAGTTCTATTTTAACCCCAGTCACTTTGGCAAACAGAAAGAACAAGACATGTTATTACTGGAAATGGCACTAAAAATGTCCATGGGTCACAGAATAACATGTCCAAGGTCAATTATGTTGAGTGTAAAGACTTCAGGCAGTGGAGGAAGGAAGAAGAAGCTTGTCTCCTCTCTGTCTCTGGAAGAGTACCAACCTCATAACATCAGTAGAGTTAATAACTCTCTGACCTTTAAAGGGAATTTTTTAAATGAGGAAATTAGATCAATTAGTACAGAGCAATTTACATTTAAAAAAATCTCAACCACTTTATAACTGAGGGTGGGGGGAGTAGCTAATTCCTGTGTCAATTATATGTTAGGCAATATTCATAGTGTGTGCTCAGTTGAAACTGACACAACAAAGACACACACACACACACACACAAAAACACAGTGAAAGAAAATCAACTTTCAAATGTATAGCCCCAGATTCCCCTTTAACCTCTTCTGTTCAGTGTTATCTGTTCCCGATAATTTAACTGAATTGTGCAGAAGCCTCCACTCCTTAAGGGGATGGGAGTGTAACTAATGTAGAGGAGAAGTTCTTGGGGAAGTGGGGAGAATCCAATCTTCCTTCATGGATGGATAAAAAGCACTCTAAAGATGCTTTCAACCTTTTTACTTTCTCACATTTTTATTCATATATAAATGTTTCTCTCTCTCTATATATTTCCTACTATGAGCTAGACACTGTGCTAGGTGATTTGCATGCATTATTTCATTTGGTTTTCACATTAATTTTGCAAGATAGATATTGTCCTCATGTTAGATGAAGCAGGTTTATAAAGGTTTTAAGTGACTTGCTGAAGGTCACAGAGCTTATAGGTTGTGGAGCCAGGATACACCCAGATGTGCCTGACTACATGGGCCAATTTTTTTTTTTTCACGTCAACATGCTACCTTCTACTCTACAACTTTGTCTTCCTTCCTCTTATTTGCTTTTTTCCTCTTTAAAGCCTAAACTGGTGGATGGGTGGTAGTATTGGAAGAATTTTAAAGAAAGGAGAACTAACTTAGTTCTCCTTATATCTCTCCTGAAGCTGTGTAATTTTCTATTTCCCCACACATGGCTTGTCACCAGCATCCAAGAAAGCATAGGCTTCCTATGGGCTCATGTTATGTTTTTCTTTCCAATCTCTCCATGGTTTCAGTGACTACATTTTTAAAATCCCAAATAAGGACACATAGCCTGAGACACTGTGTTTTCTTTAAGAAAACATGAGGGCAATACATTTAAAATCAAAACTGAAAAAGTTCTCATGGCGCCTAGCAGAGAGATAGAGGGCTGGTTCAATATTGGATACGCTGATTGATTAACTGTAGGTTGATCATACATGGCGAGTAATGAGCAAAGTTAGAGTAAATACTTATCAGTGGAATTCAACAGGGTGGTCTTTCTGACAGATCTTTTTGTTATAGCCTTAATGTAGGCTTCCTGAACCCGGTGTCTTGTTAATCTGCAAGTACTTGTTTAGATACAAAGCTGTGGATTCTAAGAGACAAATTGTTAATTATGAGTGCTAATCCCAGGCTAGAAGATGCCTACAAAGAGTAAAACTTGTTTTCTTTTTTCTAATGATTAACAGCCTAGCAAAAGAGATCAATTGTAATTGAGGAACTGAAGAAAGTGATAAACACATTACTGAGACCAACTGCTTTACAGAACCATTTATTTAATTCTTAAATTTTTCAGGTTGCAAATTACTCATTAAGAGGCAGAAAGTGAAATAGCCATAATCCATTCAGTGCCTTCGAACTCCAAAGATTTAGAGGAAGAAATCCATGGAAACGAGAGGCGTAATGTGTTCTTTAGCTGTTATTTCTTAATGGGCAAAGGTGGTTAAACAATGAGGACAACAAGTCTGTGTAATTATCCTTATGTGCTGGTCCATAGGTCATGAGTGAGCTTGATTAAATTCATGGAGGGCTGACCCACAAATGGTGGAAAAATGCCCTTTCTTTTCCACTCAACCCTGCAGGCAGCTAATCAATGTGCACATCTCACTTCCAGATTGTTTCATGAGACCAGAGCAATAGTCTATAGGATTCATTAGGGCATTCAGTCCTATTTGTTGTTTTCTAATCAGTGCAGGGACTAGGACAGGAGACAAGTACCAGAGAAGAATTAGGAGGGGACAAAGAGGCTGTCTACTCCCTCTGTACATAGGGAATGCCACTCTCAATTGCAAAATGTTGAACTGCAAAAAATCTAGACAATTACTTTGCATGTTTCTTTACATGTATAAAAGCCACATATATTTGGCTTGAATATTCATTTTATAAGCTTAACATATAAACACTTAATTGTTTACTAAAGAGAATGGTTTTTATATACTAAACATGAAATTCAATTTTAGACTTTTAGTGGTAATGATGCAAACAACTTCCAAGATGCCTTTGGCACTGTAGGTCTAGTAAATTCACCTGCATGCATTTCTGAGCATAGAATTTGAATCTGTGCATATTTCCTGTTTTCAGTAATGTGAAGACCTTTATACAACACAGCTTCTGGCTCACCCTTAGGCTGTCTACAAGAAAATTGCTAGTGGCTGATTTCTGTCCTGAGCAAACCTTTCTTTCATATTCCTTTGCCTTTTCTCTTATGATCAACAGCATATTTGAATAAAGATGGTGGCATTAGGCTATGAAATGGAGCTTTACTTTTTACAGAGATAACCAGACCATGTAAGGATCGAACCTCTGATTCTACAATAGCAAACTGAGCTACCCAACACAAACTATTTTCAACTTGACAATCTAATTAAGTTTGTAATTTCATCAGGCTGGCACAGTATCTATCCTGTATTCCATTCAATACCCACCTAGCTGTTGTTGCTCAATAAATCATAACTGATAATGAAATAAAATCTAATTTAAAAAAATATAGCTGTTCTGGAAATGCATTTACTTACTTCGTTAAAGTAATTATAAAGCAAATGTGTCCTAGATAGATTAACCATACATAGTATGTGATAAAAATACTCTTTTCTTCATACGTCTTGCTTTTTTTAAAAAAAAGCATTTTTTAATAGGAGAAAGCTATACTAAAAATTTTAAGGACCCCTGCCATTAGAAATACTGATATCAAAGCATTGGAAAAAACTGTTAGACACCTTAACAGAAACTGAAAATAACTCACAGTAATTTTGAAAATTATAACTTGGAACTTCTGTGTCATTTGTCTCAGCAAAGAGCCCTTTCTGGCTACTTTTGGTAGAGAGAAGAAATGACATTTGGTCTTTCCCTTACCTGAGGAAGAAGTACTTGAGTTTTCTTTTGACTTACCCTGAGTGGATTTTCATTAAGGTAGGGGGGTTCACCTTCTACCATCTCAATTGCCATAATCCCCAGAGACCAGATATCAACTTTCGGGCCATAGGCTTTTCGAGTCACCACTTCAGGTGCCATCCAATAGGGAGTTCCCACCATAGTGCTTCGTTTACTTTGCTCAGGGGTGATCTGAGCACAGAACCCAAAATCAGCTGCAGAGAAGAAAACTCAGTTAAAATCAGCTCAAATTATTTTTCTTTTACAAAAATTCATTTTCAGATATGCCTTTAGTTTCCTTTGTTAGACATTGAGCTTCCACAACTGCCTAGCTCATATCCTTTTGTTGCCTGATCTCGCAGCTGGTCTTGATTTTAAGAGTCTGAAATAACTGACTGATGTGATATTTTTACTAGACTTCAGTCTGGTTCCCTCCAACACACAGAACCTTTCAGTTTTCTAATTAGTTATCTGTCATCCAGCAGATGGAAGACACTGGAAATTCTGAAATATTGAACCTCTCCAAATCTGGTCATAATCAGAACACAGCATTAATTTTTTAAATTTCAAACTGGGCTCTAAATACTTTCAAATCAATCACTTTCAGTAGCCACTTTCTTCTCAAAATAGGCAGTAAAAGAGCAGAAATCCCAGATACTCTCTCAAACACCATCTGAACAAAAATACCTACTCAATTTAACAGAGCCATCCATCCCAAGGAGAATATTGTCACTCTTTATGTCTCTATGGATCACTTGATTTGAGTGTAAGAAATCCAAAGCTTGGAGGCACTATTGAATCAGGAAAAAAAAGTTCTAATTATATCACAAATACTTTTTTTAAAAATTAAGTTTAATTTCTAGATAAATTTTGAGCAAGGGTATAAGTTTATGTTGTCAAGTAAAATAGATTACTAAATCTTTTAACACAATTTAAAAATCATTACCATCTATATCAATAATGCAATTTAGCATTATAATATGAAAGCTCCTGAGTCAGACTAGGACATGAAGAGTGATGTTGTGATAAGTAGCACTTATCATTAATACTGCAAAACTAACCAATTAATATAGTTGTACTTTGATCTACTTATCTGGAAGATATGGATTCAGTTTGGTCTCATACAGATATAGTAACCTTCTATGTCCATGGTATGATTTAATTCAGTAGGTCTGGAGTGGGACTGAGGAATCTGCACCTCAAGCTATTTCTGATGGACAACCAGGTTTGGGAACCAGTATCAAGTAGCTATAGGTATTTGTTTGGAAACGGCTTTGTACTGTAAGACTAGAAGATGGAAACAACAGGCTCGGGGTCAAATATCCTCCTGATTATTATACGTTTGATTTATTGCATGAATAGCATATACATGCATTTGGTAGATGTGTGTGTGTGTGTGTGTGTGTGTGTGTGTGTGTGTGTGTGTGTGTGTGTGTGTTTGGGGAAGAGGAAATGAGAATGAGAGGAAAGCAAGGGAGTAGGAAATTTAAGTTAACAATTTAAAATTTAAAAAAAAAAAGGCTAGCTGAAATTATTTGGTTTTATTTTATTTCTTACCATTGTTTTTCAAGTTTCCACGGGTCAGAGTTCCTAGTTGTGTCTACAGAAAAACTCACCACAATGAATGTGGTAGACGGTAATGCCTAAGATAAAATTCTAATAAAGAGTGTATTTTTTTCATATTGAAAAACATTAATATAATAAAATATCCTTAGTATAGATTGAAAATAGGGATATGACACTGTTATTGGAAAAGAGGCAGACACTTAGACCCACTGGAGAGCTATGAGAGAAATCTAGATTGTATTGTGAAAATAACTACTTTCTGGGCTGAGGGAGGACCCTGCTTAAATTGCCTTCTAGAAAATGATGTGATTATAATGTAGTCTGTATTTTTACATGGCTCACATTACACATGCAAGACAAAATAACTATCATGTAAAAATTCCCCCAAAGTGGAAAGAAGTTCCATGCCAATATCACTGTTTTCCATATTTGCCAAGACTGCAGAATGCAGTCTTAAATATGGCACCTTGTGGATGGTATGATGGAACTCAAAAGATCCATAGCAAAGCAACTAAAATAAACAAAGAAAGGGAGGGAAGAGGGAGTCCTATTATGTTAGGATTTAAACTGAATTTAGGCTCTCCAATATTTTTCAGTAGGAAAGAAGTGGTATTACTACTTTCGTGTTCTAAACATTCTGAATAATCAGATAAAGAACAGCCAATTTTGGTGTTCTCATCAGCTAGAAATGTTCTATTTTCTTACCTCTCTGCAGACAGCTGCTATCTGTCCTTCATCCATACAGGTCTCTGTGACCACATCAGTCAAAGAGCCACCAGCCAAGTATTCCATGACTACCCATAGTTCATCACCCACTAAGTAGCTAAAACAAGAGAAGAAAAATACTTTGACTAAAGCCTAAGGAAATAGGGACTCTTCTAAATTAAGAAGGCCATTTGCGGTCAGTTTCTGCATTTGGTCATATTATATAACAAGAAGAAAACATGATAACGAGATACTTCCTTAATGTTAAAAGAGAATATGCAAGGAAATCAAAGGATCATCAGATATGACTGTGCACCACGGAAGAAGGAAAATAGCAAGGAGGCCTCTTGTGACTGACTACTACATTCATTGTAAAAGCTAGTTTCAATGAACAGGATCAGTGAATAACCCTTTTGGATAATTCAAGCCACAATGTTGACTTCTTGGACTGAACTGGCCCATGGTAATCAGATTTATATACTATTTATTAAGATCCTGGCATTATTTTTCATCCTATTGAATTGATTACTAAAATATTTTCAAGCATTCACTGAATCAAAAAGATTCATGTTTGCAATGGATTTACTGTGCTGAGGTCTCAGTTCTAATAGAAGTTAGTTGTGACATTTTATGAAACATTGATTTCGACTGTAAAATTTGACCCTATTTTTTTCACCCTCCTTTCCTCTCCTTCTGTACCACTGGTCTACCTGGCATAAAACACAGAAAGCAAGATCTTAAGCTCATTGAGGTTATAGATCTAATCTTATTTCCTTTGTACCCCCCAGAGTACACAACACAGTGGTGCTAAACACTTATTGAAATTGAATGAGACAGATGTTAACCACAAGTGGAGTTAGTGCTGTCTTTAAATGCTTATTTATAACCCACTACTAATACCACTGATGAAAGATATTAATTACCTGGTCTAGGAAAAAGTTTTGAGATTAAAGTCTCAATTCCCTAGGCCTCACTGTCAGTTAATCACAAAGTGCCCATTAAAGCAGGGCCATTGTAGACAGCCTTCTTCACTTAGGCACCCAGAGACTGCACTGGCTCCATACAAACACTTGACGAAATGTTTAAAGCACTACCACTCTCTCCTATATGCAATAGGCTATTTCTTGCCAATATGGAGTCATGATCCTTTAAAGGAAATTACACAAACTACTCATGTTTAAAAGCAAGACTATAAAATGTCTTCAAATGTTTGATAGATGGACAAAGATAAATGGGTACAAGCTTAGCAATTGATCTGATATTCTACTGTTTTGTAGCATTTGAGAAATATTTGTTAGAATGGATGCTAAATGAATAGATCCTAAATAAAATAATTTGTCAAGAAAATGACATACCAGGAAGAAAACAAGTACATAATGAGAGAAAACACTTACCTATCTAAATAGTTAACAATATTGGGGTTCTTATTTTCCCTCATGACCAGAATTTCATTAATAATTAATTCCTTTTTGGGCTGTTGTTGAAGGTTCATCTGCTTTATGGCTACCTGAATGATGATTAAAATGCAAGAATGAATTATGATCATTAGACTAAACATAAACATCCATATTTTGGAGCATACCAATTCTTTATTTTACTAAGCTCTTTCTCCATGCAACAAACCCATTCCCCTTTTCTGTCGTTAATTATGAGTAAGCTATCCACTTCAGATATCCACTTTGGAAACCAATAAAGTAAACTCCACTGTCAACCCAGTGCTATGCATTTCTTTTTCAGGTATAGATGCCATCAAAGAGGAAACCAGTTCAATATGAATAAAGGAAAATTAAAATCAGGATTGAATGTTAGCTCCTACCTCTTGTCCTGTTGCAATGTCTAGAGCCGTATAAACAGTACCTGATGCCCTGTAAAGGTGAAAATCATCAAGTGAATAAGAAATCAAAGTGCTATCAATATATATTTTTTAGAAATGTAATTATTTTCAGAAAAGGTAAATCAGCAAACTCAAGATTAAAGTATGAAGTAAAAATGGAACAACCATTTTTTATAGTGATTGCACCTGAAATAATCACAATGTATCCCTTTTGGTGGGCTAGGAACTCCAGTCAGACTTTCTGGAAGCAGTGTTTGTGCCATAGCACTAGGAAGCAATGAATTGAGCAAAATGGCCTTGTTCCTTTTAGGAAACTCCTGGGACATTTTAAATATTCCTTGGATGTTGCAACAACAACCACTCTGGTCCCCTGATTAAAATGAAGTACAGTTTAGGAAAGAATATATTACTTTTTGCTTAGCCAACTGTAAATTAATCTTTTCTTCTAGCATGTGGACAGACAGGCTTTTTTTTTGTATATTTCTAATTATTACGAATACCTTCATCTAACAAAGCAATCACTCTCAGTGCTGCACTTAGCTGTACTGTAGCAACATTAACCAATAACAATATGGCTTTACTGTTGAGCCATATTTTTTATTTTTGCTAAATTTCTTAACAGCTTCTACTATGAGGTTTCACTCCAGCCAACTATCCTTTTAACATGTATCATTCCTTAATTCTTGGTAGTACTCATGCTTCCATTTTAACTTTAATTACATTACAGGGTTCCTTTGCTTTGCAAATAGAAATGGTCTCATAAACCTGAATTCACAGTAATTTTCTGTGACACTCATGCATTCTGAACCTCCTTCCCACCTCCATCCCCAAGAAAAAAGAATAACCTAACCATTTTTGTGAAAGTGTTTGTAGTGATTAAAAGAATTAGCTTGGATAAAGATCAGTTCTGTGATTCACCAGACATAGTAATGTTCCAACATTTCTATCTAAACTTTCTGGTAATTGTTATTTCTCCTTTGTTCTCTATTTATTCCTTGCTGTTTTTGTTTGTTTGTTTGTTTGTTTGTTTTTGTTTTTGTTTGAGTTCAGGCATTCTTTTCTTATGTCAGCTATTTCCTTGTCATTATTCTCCCTGGATGAGCTAAAAATAGTTCTCACAGACCTAGAAAGTTTATTTTTCCTGTTCCTAAGGAATAAAATGGGTGATATACTATAAGAAATATTTAACTACTAATGGAGATTTGAGTTCTAATATTTGCCCTAACATTAAAAAGCTATGTGACCTTGGGCTAGTCACTTCCCCTCTCTGTGTTTCAGTCCCCTCATTTGGAAAATAGTGATCACAATAACAGTAAACATATATTGAGCATGTTATGTGAGTCAGACAGTGCACTAAGTACTTTATTTAAATTATATACCCCTTACCATATTTCTGTAAGGCAAGTGCTAGTATCCCCATGTTATAGATAACATATCTGAGGCTCAAGGATATTAAGAAACCTGCTCAAGGTTATACAGTTTACAATCTAAGTCCATCTGATTCTCTGACTTGCAAAATATAGGATGTGAGTTACGTTATTTTTAAGGTTCTTTAACTCCATGATCTAGAATCTACAAACTGTACTGTTCTCCTCACTCTGCATGAATATTTAAATATCTATTGGAATTGACTGAGAAATCACTTAATCAATAGGCGCCATCCTAAACCAGGGTTTGATAATGTCAAAAATTCCTTAGGTTTGAGGTTTATATTAACAAATCAATTTCTTAATTTCATATGTTTGAGATTCTGGGTTCAGACCATGTAGTTGGTATTCAGTAAGTATTTGTTGAATGAATAAATTACTAAAAGTCTTTTCAAGCAAACGTGTAAGAGCAATAAAACCTTTTATTTCTGTGAAGGAAACGTTTCTTCTTCTACTTAAATCTACATAAAACACTTCCTTATTGGAATAAGCTATCAGACATTCCTGATTACTGGGGCCAGTTTGTGATTTGCCTTTTTAAACTCAGAATTGCCTGAGTTAGAAGGAATAGATCACCTCAACCTGGTGTGTCTTTCAGCTGCATAAGCCCTGAACTACTTAAATCTATTGCAGAATAAGATTTAAAAATGCCTTTACTTGGTTTATTCCTATATACCTAGGCCACTTGCTCAATTCACACAGATGAAAAAAGTGATATCTGCAAAATGAGATAATATTATCTTTCTCATAGGACTACAGAGAATCAAATGTCAGAGTCTGCATAAGCATTTAGCCCTGTGCCCAGATCAGAGCTGATACTTAATATGGTAACTGCTATTATTGTCATTTTTGTTACTGCTGCTGTTATTGGTTTCACAGTAGAGGATGACTGATTTGTTGAGTTGTTAGTTGACCTTCCCAATCTTCTAGCCAAAATATTCTTGCTAATGTCCATCCTTATTTTCAAAAAGGACAAGGCCTGGTTTCCAAACAAGATGGAAGAGTAGGTAAAGGTTATCCTTGCCTCCTCTCATGACCAAATCAAAATTACAATGAAACCACAGAACAACCATCATTGAGAATCCCAGAAGGCTAGCTGAACAGAAGTCCTATAACTAAGGACACACAAAAGAAGCCATGTGAAGACTAGTTAGAAGGGGCATAAACACAGAAAAGGCTGGTCCAAGACCCATGTGTGCCAGTTAAATATTTGGAGGGATATCTCAACTGTAGAGGTCTGCCCTGAGGAGCAAGGAGTCCCAGACCCACACCAGGTTCCCCACCGCAGGGTTCCAGTGCCAGGAAGAGAAGTCTTCACAATTCCTGGCTGTGAAAATCGGTGGAAATTGTGGCCGAGAAAGACAGAGGGCAGCTGGAGTATTAGACATTCCTCTTAAAAGGCCTGCACATGGACATATTTGCTAACAGACTCACTCCCTCTGAGCTCTCGTGATGGGGCAACATCTTGAAAGGTGCCAAGGACATATGGAGAGGAAATGAATAGTTTGGCTTTAGGGAGAGACATAGCGGGGCAGCTCTCTCCCAGACAGAAGTGCTGGCAGAGCCATTGTTCCTCTGTTGAGTCCTGCCCCAACTCAGCCTGCACACGTAGGCTGGTGCCATATCTGAGTCCCCATTAACTTGGCTAACACCATTCGCTCTGCCTTGGTGATTCCCTGAAACCCTACCCCATGCAACTTGCAGGCCCACCCAAGCCACTTTCAGTTCCTTTCCATACAAACAGCCTGTCTAGAATCATGCTGCAGATATTCCTAAAACTTCTCAAAAATTCACAAAACCAAAACAAGCAGAATCTGGCCTCAGTGTGCCCCATACCACTTGCTAAGCAGCCTCAAGCCTGGCACAAAAGGTGGCTGGCCTTGATTCATGGCTCAGCCTTTTCCTGGCACCAGCAAGCCCAGCAAATTGGCAACCATCTGCAGATGACTTTGTAGCACATACTAACTGCTCTGGGCAGGGGACATGCAGTGGTTGACCTTGGCCTGCACCAGAGCCCCTTCCAAGGAGGCCTCCAAACCAACACACCTGGAGTCCAGCTGAAGAGGACCACCCACCATCTTCACAAATGATACACCCAAAGGGCAGACTCCATAGGCACTAAAGCCTTGCTAAATAGAACCCTGCTCCAAAGTATCAGCCCCAGCACAACAGCTCTCCACTGCAGTCATGGCCAGGCCTCAAAATCAATCTACCTAAGGGTTGACCCCTCCCACTAACATGTAAACAGCAACCAAGATTCAACTACAACAGGAGGGCACACACAGCCCGCACAAGGGACACACCTGGAGCGGCTGGCTCAGGTGACCAGGAAAGACTGAGACACTGGACCCAACAGAACATCTACGACATAAGGCCACTCTTCTAAGATGGGGAGACATAGCATCTCTACCTATTACACAGAAACAAACACAGGGAGGCAGACAAAATGAGGAAACAAAGAACCATGTCCCAAATTTAAGAGTGGAACAAAGCTCCAGAAAAAGAACTAAACAAAATTGAATGGGCAATCTACCAGATGCAGAGTTCAAAACACTGGCAACAAATGAACAAGGACAAACAAACAGAGACACATGGACATGGACTATAGATTAGTGGTTACCAGAGGATAAGGGATGGGAGAGGAGTGGGGAGATAGGTGGAGTAAAGGGGGTCAAATATGTGGTGACAGAAAGAAATCTAACTATGGTTGGTGAACATACAGTATAAATATATATATATGCCTTACTGTTAAAGTGTACAGCTGAAACTTATTGGATTTAGTTAACCAATGTCAGCATAAAAAAATAAAAATAAAAACACTGATTAGAAAGATGCTCAATGATCTCAGTGAGAATTTCAACAAAAGGATAGGAGACACAAAATAATGGATATACACAACATATAAAAACTCAGAAATGAAGAATATAATAACCTAAATGAAGAATATTTTAGGGGGAGTCGACCGTAGATTAGTTGAAGCGGACAATTAAATCAGTGATTTAGAAGATAAAGTAGCACAAAACACCCAATCAGAACAGTAACAAGAAAAAGAATCCAGAAAAAATGAAGATAGTTTAAGGAGCCTCTGAGACAACATCAAGCATACCAATTCAAATCGTAGGGGTACCAGAAGGAGAAGATAGAGAGCAAGGAATTGAAAACATATTGCAAGAAATAAAAATGGAAAACTTCCTTAACCTGGTGAAGGAAATAGACATACAAGTTCAGGAAGCACTTGTCCTAAACAAGTTGAACTCAAAGAGGCCTACAGCAAGATACATTATCATTAAAATGCCAAAGGTTAAAATACAGAATCTTAATATCAGCAAGAGAAAAGTAGTTAGTTACCTACAAGGGAGCTCCCATAAGACTGGCAGCTAATTTCTCAACAGAATCGTTGCAGGCCAGAAGGGATTGGCAGGAAAAATTGAAAGTGATGAGAAGCAAGGACCTACAACCAAGATTACTCTACCCAGCAAAGTTATTATTTAGAATTGAAGGACAGATAAAGAGCTTCCTAGCCAAGAAAAAGCTAAAGGAGTCCATCATCCCCAAACCAGTATTACAAGAGATGTTAAAGGGACTTCTAGAAGAGGGAGGAGAAGAAGAAGAAAAGATGAAAACATAAATAATAAAATGGCAATAATTACATATCTATCAACAATTACTTTAAATATAAAGGGATTAAATACTCCAATGAAAAGACATAAGGTGGCTGAATGGATAAGAAAACAAGCCCCTTACATATGCTGCTTATAAGAGACTCACTTTAGATCAAAAGAAACAGACTGAAAGAAAGGGATAGAAAAAGATTTCCATGAAAATGGAAACAAACAAACAAAAATCTGGGGTAGCAATACTTATACCAGACAAATAGACTTTAAGGCAAAGGCTATAACAAGAGACAAAGAAGGACCCAGTAATCCCACTTCTGGGTATTAATCTGAAGAAATCCAAAATACTACTTCAAAGGCACATGAGAATCCATATGTTCATTGCAGCATTATTTACAATAGCCAAGCTATGGAGGCAACCTGAGTGTCCATCAATAGATGAATAGATAAAGAAATGGTGGTACATATATACAATGGGATATTACTCAGCCATAAAAAAGAATGAAATGTTGCCATCTGCAACAATACAGATGGACCTAGAGGGCATTGTGGTGAGTGGAGTAAGTCAAACAGAGAAAGACAAATGCCATGTGCTTTCACTTACATGTGGAATCTAAAGAATAAAATAAATGAAGAAACAAAACTGAAACAAACTCAGAGAATATTTTGATGGTTGCCAGATGGGAGAAGGTTGGGGGAATAGGTGAAAAAGAGGAAGAATTAAAAAGTATAATTTGGTGGCCAAAAAATATATGGAAAGATGCTCAACATTACTAACTATTAGAGAAATGTAAATCAAAGCCACAATGAGATACCATCTCACACCTGTAAGGATAGATGTAATCAACAAGACAATAATAACAAATGTTGGAGAGGATGCAGTGAAAAAGGAACCCTCACACACTGCTGGTGGGACTAAAAATTGGTACAGCCACTATGGAAAGCAGTATGGAGGTTCCTCAAAAAACTAAGAATTGATTTACCATATGATCCAGCAATCCCTTCTACTGAGTATTTACCCCAAAGACTTGAAAACTCATATCCAAAAAGATATTTGCACACTGATGTTCATAGCAGCATTATTCACGGTGGCCAGGACACGGAATCAACCAAAGTGTCCTACAATAGATGATTGGATAAAGAAGCTGTGGTACGTATAAACAATGGAATATTACTCAACCATAAGAGATGAAATACTGCCATTTGTGTCAACCAACTTGGATGGACCCCGAGATAATCATGCTAAGTGAAATAAGCCAGACAGAAAAAGTTGAAAACTACATGATATCACTTATATGTGGGAAATAAACTTAAAAGCAACAAATAAACAGGAGAAACAGAGACTCATGGACATGGATGATAGACTAGTGGTTACCAGAGGGTAGTGGGGTGATGAGAGTGGGGAGGTAGATGGGGTAAAAGGGGTCAAATATGTGGTGACAGAAAGAAATCTAACTATGGGAGGTGAACACATAATGTAAATATATATATGCCTTACTGTTAAAATGTTCTGCTGAAACTTACCAGATTTCATTAACCATTGTCACCATAAAAAATAATAAATTAATTTAAAAAATAAAATAAAATAAATATAAATTAAAAAATAAAAAATAAAAAATACAATTTGGTAGTTAAAAAATAGTCATGGGGATGTAATTATAGCATAAAGAATATGGCCAATGATATCATAATATCTATGTACGGTGTCAAATGAGTACTAGATTTATCAGCGTGATCACTTTGTAAGTTATACAAATGTCTAATTACTATGTTGTACACTTAAAATTAATATAATATTGTCTGTTAACTGTAATTGAAAAATTAAAAAAAAAACAGTAAAAAGGGTCAAGAATACTTTTTTGAGGTTCTATGTCCTTTATTCTTTCTTAGTGATGTGGTTTTGTCTTTATCTTTAAGATTGGAATGTCTTTGTCAAATGAAACCATATGAAGGAACCCTCAATATTAAGTGAGAGTTGATCTAGTTAAAGCTAGTGAGGGAGGCCCCAAATTCCTGCCCAGGTGGCCTTCGCTTTCTTTGTCACCCCATCCCCAGCCCCTTAAGCCCATTTCCATTGTCTAAGGGCTAAAATTGTGATTGAAATGGAGTGCAAGGTATTAGTGTTTAATACCTCCAGAGCTTTACCTTTCAAATCCTTGGGCTTTTTTGTCTCTCATCTCTGTCAGCATTTCATTGTCTTAAAATTGCTAGAGTTCTAACCCTGGAATGCCAATATCCTGTGTCTTATGGCATTCTGTGGTGTAGAATTGCCATAAATCCCTAATCCACAAAGGTTTAAAGACCCTGAAATACTAGGGCATCGGTTATTAACTCAAAAATGAGGCTTTCTCCTCCTTTCTCCTTCCCCTGACTTATTGCATATATGTAATTGTCTAGTGGGAGCCATTTTCTCCTTCCCCCCAACTCTTGTCCCCAATCTTAAAGTGGTGATAGCCTCCTCCTCTCCACTTCCTACTCCCCTCCCCCATACTAACATGCTGTTAGCCACTTGGAATTCACTGCACTGACCAATAAGTTATTGACTGGTACAACTTCCACCCTTTGTAGAATCCTCAACTGAAATATATATGCTCAGGTACTAACCCGCACTAAACTTAGTGCCTTATCTCTAGCTCTATCTTAGCACTTCTAACATCTCTCTGTACCCTAGTTCTGATGCCTTTCCATATTCAACTGGTATGAATGTGACTCTCCTTCTCTTATTCATCTCTTAAAGCATTTTTTTTTGCTCACCAATGGGTGAAGAATCCTCAAGTAATCCTCACCCCATCTACTCAATCTTCCTCAGGTTCAAATTCTACCAGTTCCTAGTTTTGTGACTCTGATAATTTAACCTCTCTGTGGCTCAGGATTAAAGATAGGTCAAATGTATACAGTGTTTAAAACCAGTCCTGGCATATAGTAATTGGCAATAAATAATAGAAGTCATCATCATCATCCGCACACTATAATTTGGGAACTTAATAAATAGATTAGAAAATAATCAACCCAATAATCATTAAGTTCTAAAATTGTAGTCTTTGGATCACTAGGAATCTTTTTAAGTATCTGAGAAGTTCCAAGATATTTTGATGTTTCAATTTCATAAAAGAATATTGACATTTGCATAAGACGAAGCTAATTAAAATATCATATGTATTTCCTTTTAGCTAGATATTAGCTTATGATTATATTGCATATCTTGCTGATTAAAAGCTCTAAGCAGCAGTTATACATATTTTTGCTTAATAAAGTACAAGAAAAAATATAGTTTAATAGTTATAATTATTTATAACTTCGAGTTCACAAAGACAAATAATTGAAGGAGTCTTTGGTGAGGAAGGTTGGAAGTACTCTCATGTAATAAATGAAGCACAGTAGTGTATATTCCCAAAGAAACCATCTTTTAGCCAACAAGATGTCACACTGATTCTCAAAAGATGAGCTTTGCAGCAGCCTGGGTTATGTCGAAGCATCTCAGTGGGCAGCTATACAAATCAATCAATCACTTTAATAAAAAAAAAGTCAGTATCATGCAGCACTTTAGGATGTCAGAATGCCAGAAATCAAACTAACAAAGATGGGACTTAAAACTCCTAATTCTCTGGAATACTCAGGCTGGTTTGCTTAAATGGTCAACATTGTCAATTTAATTTTTATGCCATTTAATTACATTCATCCCTATTATCTCTCCATTCCAATTATATTAAAGCCAGATTGCTGTAGGGAGAACATTTGTTTATGATGGAGCTTTGTTTATTTAGTCCAAGTCTCAGTCACTTAGATGCTATAAAGAGATCAAGCATTATTAAAATTCAAGGAAAAATAGAGATCATCCAGTTTGACTTCTTCATTACAAATGAGAAATCTGAAGCCCAGAGAGTAGGAAGGACATGCCCAAGATAACACAGCTAGTTCAAGTAACAAAAGTCTCCTAATTTTGAGCAAAAGAATTTTCAGTTAACCTATACTATGGTTCAAGAATATTAAACCAACAGGTTATTTAACCATTGGACCTCATCATCAATTACAACGTGGTATATACTGCTGGGTTCTTAACATCACTTTAAATGCTTTATCAACAATTTCTCCCTGACCTGGCCAACCACTTAATACTCAAATGGAAACATCGGCATCTATTCTGAAGGGTCTAGAAAAAACAATTTACTGTTTATCCTAAGTCCATTTAATTATCAGTAATCTACATCAGGTTTTGATGTTTCCTGCTAAGAGTCAATGTCAAGCCACGATCATGAGTAGTTGCCAAAACAGCAACATAGTAGGATTTATAACGTAGATAAATTACTCTCATTTCAGTATGGAAATTAGAGGAGGGGAAGAAGGGCAATGAATAGAGGCTAGTAGGGAGCTCATAGACTGGGAGAGAAAGAAAAAGGCAAGAGGACTACACAGCTCAACAGAGTCCAAGGAGAACCTTGTAGAATAAGAGTGATGGAACCAAAGAATAGGTAATATTCACATTTAAAGTTTTATAAGTATAAATCTAATGTTAATGAGATTACAGTCAGGGGTTTAATCCACATTTAGGATAATTTTTTTACATCTATTCCTATTGCTGCTGCTACTAGAAAAGGCTATATCATTTATGGAGACTTGCCTTCTGCCTGATCTCTGTGAATGAATGATCTCACTTTATTCTCATTCTATAACAATCATATGAAGTAAGTTCTAGCACCTTCATTTTACAACTGATGAAACTGGAACTGGGAAATAATAAGCAACTTGTCCAAGTTTACACAGTTAGCAGCTAAGCTAAAAAATCATTAGTTTGACTCCACAGCTCATGTGCTTAACCACCATTTCATGCTTTGTTATAAATCTTCAGCATTTTTACTTTAATGCTAAGTGCAAGTCTGGTACTTCCCAAAGTCCACATTTGTATCTAAGACACGTCCCTAAAATATTTCTCCTGTCTCTAATTTTCTGCTCACTTTGTCCTTTTGTCCCTTGAAAGCCATTTACTTTGTCCCTGATCATGGTACATTTGATTCCTTTGACATAACCATACAAGACAGTTCTTCTGTTTTCTTAGTTAAGATTTGGTCATGTGGCAAGAGTGGACTGAGCCTAGGATTAGTTTTTAGGATTGAACTTTATCTTCTGCTGGGTGTTTAAGATACAGTTATTACTTATAGGGCCCTCTCTAGACATTGTCTTGGTATATTAATGCACTTGATGTAAATAATACATAGATATTATATTGTTCAATACTATCAGACATTTACTTGTTTTGTTGAGACATATGCCTTTTAAAGCTCAGGAATAGACATGAACAGTGTCACCATTATATGCAATAACTGAATGAGAGAATTTCAGAGTGTTTGTATGATTTGCCTCTCGAAAATGTACCGCTAAATTTAAAAAAAAATATTTAAAAGTCATGTTTTCTCAGTCCCTTTCTAAGTACATGGAATGTAGACAGGGCTGGGTGGTATAACCTTTAATTATGAGGATTATAAAATGGGATAGGGAATTTTCTGTTCTTAAGCTAGGGCATAACTCTTCCCAGAGTATTCGTGCTCATTTAATTTTAAATTAAGCTGTAACACATTATGGGTGTGGGGCCAGGGAGCGCAGTGGGTTATAGCCCAGTGATAATGAGGTCACAGTTACAGGGCTTAATCCCTCAAAAGGTCAGATAACTCTCAACTACTCATTCCAACATTAAGTCTAAGCAGCTGTTTCACAGTATACACCATTGGTTTCACTTAGTCAGGCAAGGGGGGCAGGTGGCTTAATACAAGCTCATTACTATGGTTAGAAAAAACAAAGTGCAATCTCTGTTAACAGTGGTTGATTAAGTGGCATCATCTTTCTTTACAAGGAGAGCAAACAACTCTGTGCATTTAAGAGCATTAAATAGAACAAAGAGCATCTTTCACTGTTCCATAAACGTTCTTTACAAATGCTAATGCATTTTCAATCTCATTCATCACAAAGCCTATTATAAAGCTCAAACTACATCTATTTATATCTCATAGCAGTGTTCTACCATGTATAGCTCAGAATAGATCCAATAGAAAGCAAATACTTTTTGGGTGCATGGTCCTATGCAAAGAATCATTTCCATAAGCACACTAGACACTTCTGCTCCTGCCCATAGTTTCCTAAACAAAGAAAAACTAATAATAAAAGTAAATTAGAAAAAACAAGTCAGAGGTTTTATTCTCAGCACTTATCTCTGAGTTCTATGCTATACACTGCTTCATCAGGTTCTCTAAGCAACCTGCTATTCATCAAGTCCTTTAAGAAACAACTTTCAAAACTACTCATCTTCAATATGGGAATTTCATATTAGAGTAAGAAGAGGGCCCCTCATTGAGTAGCAAAGATAAGTCTGAAAATATCTAACATGATATTTTTACTTTCCCAAGCCTTAAAACTAAAACTAATTTAGAGGGACAGGAAGTGAGGGCTT
Source organism: Pteropus vampyrus (assembly GCF_000151845.1). NCBI lineage: Eukaryota > Metazoa > Chordata > Mammalia > Chiroptera > Pteropodidae > Pteropus > Pteropus vampyrus. The sequence goes on along the minus strand of NW_011889025.1, from coordinate 2,076,537 downwards.
GCCAAAAAAAAAATGTTGTTTGCAATTACTGATGGAGTAATCATATTCTCATTCTTTACAATTAAGCAATTGACAAAGATCCAAGTTAGACAAAATTCCTTTGGCCAAATGTGTATCTTTAGGCATAGGAGAACAATGATTTCAAGAAATACTCCTGTTGTCACTTTCTGACATATTTAGCTGTGTGGCTGGTTTAATCTACAAAGAGATGAGACATGCAACAAAAATACTTTGGCATAATACATACATGGACTATATTGGCCGGTGAATTCTTCAGGATAGCCTTTTGTTTTGCCATATAAATATTTTTTTCCTCTTGAAAATCAGTGTGGGGATGTGTTTTCATTATAGTCCTATAATCCCAAGTAAATGAATATGGCTGTGTTGAGGAGGGTGTGAACAAATAAGTAGTCTCATAGATTGTTGGTGGGAGTGTTAAATGGAACAACCTGTATGAAGGGCAACTTGGAAATTAAAAATGCACACATCCTTTCATGTAACAATTCCACTTTCAGGAATTTATCCTAATAATAAATTTGCATATGTATGCCATAGCTTATTTGTAAGGCTTTTCACTGAAGTCTCCTTTATAATAGCGAAATATTGGAAACAAGATGTCTATCAATTGGGGCCTGATTAAATAAATTACAGTACATTGAAAGGACAAAATATTGCATCTGTTAAAAAGAATGAGGTACTGACATGGAACCATCACTACGACATAGGCACATAACAGAAAAGGAGATAGTTTGTTACCACTTATGTTAAAAACACACACAGAGTAATGTACCATATATGCCCAAATACAAAGTAAGGGTTTTTTTTTTCCCTAAAGTTTTTCTTCAGGGAAAAAAAGGGAATTTTGTAATATTTAAATTCTTGTAAAATCTCTCAAGTAATGTGGTAATTCTTCATATTCACTTATTTTTATCCATAAAATACTGTTTGGAAAAGACACATTAGGTTGAAATATTTTCAACCAATGCTAGTTTTGGATGCCCATAGAGAGTATCTGTCTGAATTGGTAAAAAAAAAAAAAAAAAAAGATGTAAGTAAGTTATTTCTGAAGGTATGACCCCATAACTACAAGAGTTAGATGTCACAGACAAGCTTTTTAAAGGTCACTTTCAAAATCAGTGCTGTGAAAGGTATCAAAGATAGGACAGTTGGACCATCAAAAATAATAGTGAATACAATTAATTGAAACAAATTGAAAATACAAAAACCTAAGAGTTTATAAAGATATTTTTAAAATAAAAGGGAATGCCTGATCCCACTAAAAAATTCAAAATACCTCTCATTGGATATTTTTGGAAGCAATTTGGGTACCAACTCTTTATATTGAAAACTGGCAATTAAAAAATCAAGTATTTATCTGAATTTCTCTGTATGGGCCATATTTTCGGGTAACCGAAGACTGGCTGATGAGGTAAAGTCCTTCTCAACAAAAACATTATAGCTAGTAAATGTGGAATGTATGACAGTTTTAAAAAATCATTATTTTGTAATCCCTAATGAAATAATTGTTTTGGGCAATAATCACCAATAGATGAAACCTTAGATGAAAGGCTGATCAGGAACTTTGCATCGGAGGGGACAGTTACCCATTGAATTTTTTTTCTAATCAATTTACTCATCCCCCAAATACAGGACAATCAGACACTGTGTGCCTCCTGATATAATATGAAATACATAGCACCATTTATGAATAAATCTTTTCAGAAGTTGAACTTGACCCTTATTAAGCTTCTAGACTTAACTTCTACTTATAGGAAATACAAGGAAGAGAGGAGCAAGTTAAATGACATCAAATGAAATTAATAGACAAATCCAGAATGTGGTACATTCTGTTGAGGCTGTGTTATAACAATGACTAGTTTCTTCAAGTCAATGGTAGTGGAAAAAGAAGGGGGACTGCTTTAGAGTAGAGACTTAAGTGACATAACCAAATACAATGTGTGGATCTTCTTTGGATACTGTTGTGCACAAATCAATGGCATTTTTTTTTATAATTGTGTTTTTCTGAACTGTGTTTTTGAGACAAGCGGAAAACTCTGATTGTAGACTGGGTGTTAGATAATATCAAGCAATTGTTAAATTTCTGTAGGTGTTATAATGGCATTGTGATTATATTAAAATATTGATAAATATTGAATTTTGGCAATAAGAATATGGGAGTTCCTGTACTTTTCTTTCTAGTTTTGTGTTTGAAAATTTGTAATAGAAATTTATAAAGAAATATAGTAGAGAATTATGTCATGAAGATATAAATATAAACCTACAAGACAGATTCAGAAAGCAATCATCTTAATGTTATATGAATGGGTAATTGTGACTAGGAAAAAATATCCAGGAACAGAGTCATATGTGGACTCAAAAATATAAAGAACATAGATGGAAGTCAGATGATGTACTTGGATAACTGATAAGTGATTCAAAAATGGGCTCTAATGATTACAGAAACAAATTTCAAGATGCATGGTAAGATTTTGAATTATACTGCTCATGAAATGTGAGAGTAGAAAAATCTCTCCTAATTTATGTGTTATTTCAGATAATGTATGATTTTAAATATATAAATAAGAGTGAATTAACAAGTTAAACATCATAAGTAAACATTCACCATTTATTTATACATGCAACAATTTATGTATGCAGGCGACTCAAAATAACTTTTAAAAATTATTTCATTGTGTCACCTTATATTACAGCATATGTGTGCACACACAGAGAGAATCTATGCAAGTTTTGCAATAGAAATGAGTAACAATTTCTTTCTGGAGGTTTCTTTTGTACAGGATACCTGAGAGACTGAGAGACACAAGCTGGAGGGCCACTTTTCACTGTCTACTCCTGTGTACCTTTGAATGTTATACTATGTCTTAAAAAATTAAGCTCAGATTTACAGTGTAGCTTGTATCTCTCAGTTTGTTATAACATGGCCTCAACAGATCTTTTTAGCATTATTTCCTGTTAACACCCATCAAACTGTACTTTTGACTGTCCATAGAACTGGTATTGTTGACTTAATTCTGCTGGTATTTTCGATATGCATTCATCACATATTTGTTGAGTTCTTTACTCTGTGCCAGACACTGCTGCAGGCCCTAGGGTTACCAAAGTGAATGAAACCTACAGTCTGAAGAAGATTTCATTTGGTTTCCTTCAAATGAAATTTCCTATAATTCCCACTTGTTAAATCCTATACCTTCTCAAGTTACTATTTAAAGGCACCCTTCTCATATCCTTCATCATATCCCTATCTTAGCTATCAATGATTCGTCCCTCCTCTCTGTCTATGTAGCTCTTTGTAATTACAATACTTACTATATTCCACTCTATATAATAGTAGCTGTAGGTGTGTATTTTCTTTAATAATAACTAGCATTTACTGAGCAGAGCACTTCACTATGTGCCACATACTGTGCTAATCACTTTAAATGCCTTCTCTCATTCATTTCTCACAATATTATGAGATATGTGCATTCTGTTTACTATGAATAAGAAAAAGTGATTTTTAGAAAATTAATTAATTTGCTCACAGTCTTCTGAGTTCAGAATCTGGGCTCTTTCTATTTCTTCAAATTTTCTAAAAACTCTTCCTTTATTCTTCCATGGTTTTCAAAGTTTCAAGCAATTTTAAATGTCTAGATAAGTTAAGATATAAGTGGTGTATACATGCCATTGCAGATATAAGCTGTAGGATTCAGAAAGACAGAACATAGAAAAGATCAGTTAGGGCTGGGGCAGCCAGGAAGAAAGAGATCTATGGTGAAGATGACAATGAAGAAAAGTGTATAACATGTGGGGGAAAGGTACATGCATTAGGGGAAGGGGGTCCTGCTTATTTCTTAATACAACTCTCCTTCTCTCCCAGTCAGATGTTCAGAGAGAGAAATAAAGAGAGAGAGAGACAGAATGAGAATAGAGGTCACTGTGACTCCTAGAATCTGGTTCTTAACTATTAAGTTATGTTATGTGCATTACACTCAACAAAAGCTAGCTGAATTTTTTTTTTAAAAAAGTTATTTGTTAAACTGGATCCAAACCATTTCTTCTGAGTTGCTGCCTCAAAAATGTTTTCCTATTATTATGTTGAAGAGAATACAAATATGAACCTGAAAGAGAAAAAGAGTCTGTTTTTCAGAGCATTCTCACTTAGTGGAAGACCTTAAAATGAATTCAAATACATTAATGAGAAATCTATGAGTACAGCTGCCAACATTAGTAAATTCAGCCCTCTGTTACATGGCTACTGCTTATTCAGGAATTACACATGCTTGCCAATGATAGCTGTTGACTGAAAATAAATATTTGATTTTGTTGTCTCACCCTGCCCCATTTATTAAACAAGTTCTTTTATTTAACTATCTTAGAAAGTGAAGATTCTTGTCTCTACCATATGACAAACTTACGTTGTTGAGTTAATGATAATTTGGGGAGGGGGTATCAGGCTTTTATTCTTTCCCTTTTTCTTTTTTTTAAACTTTACATCTGATCAAAATATATAGATTTTTGTAGGCTAATTATAGAACACTTTTTACAACAAACCTGGTGAAATAATGTCATTTTTAACCTTCGGCTCATAGCTATGGTCTCAAATAATTAGACATGTAATTCTGAACTTGATTTATGGAAGACAGAGCCCAATTCTCTGGCCTCAGTCCTGAAAGCTAGGATGGCAGAAACCCATACTAGAAAAATTTAGTTTTCCAAGTAGATGAGGGTGATTAATGGAGAGGTTCTCCTGAAGTTCAGCTCCCTAGAATAAGCTGTTGTGCTCCCTGAAGCTGAAAATTGGGTACTGGGGCTGATTATTCCTACCACCAAATGATTACTGTCATAGGTTTGAATATCACCATTATAACAGGTAAAGCAAAACAATAAAAGACAGATTTAATGAAAAGAAAATACTCGATTGAAAGTAGAAACTAGTTTGTTTAATTTAGATTAATAATTCATGGGGCAAAAAGAAACCATTAAGGGCAATTTAAGTAAAAGAAAAATTAATTTAAAAGGATTTTGTTTTGGTCAACAGAGAAATAAATCAATATTTTGACCATTCACTTTAGAAATTAAGAAAAGAGAGCAAACATTTACTAAAATAAAAAAATAGTAAGTTACATAAATGATAACATTACAGTAAATAGATTTAAATTACTCGATTGTGTGTTAAAAGCTATTTAAAATGCATCTTAACTTTATATTATGATTATTTTCTGTGTGTGTGTGTGTGTGTGTGTGTGTGTGTGTGTGTGTGGTGTAAATGGGGAATGGAAGGTGAAGGTGAATGAAAAAGATAGACGTGCAGCACACCAAAATACACAAGGGGTAAAGAATCACATGTGGAGAGGCTGATTAAGTCATTATGAGAAACAAAGAGATAAGGACAAATTGAGAAAAAGAGAGACACAGATAATGGAAGAGAAAGGTACACACACACACACACACAAAACCCCACAGAGGACAGAGAAAGGGATGGACTAGAAAATCAAACATTCTCATTAGTTCAACAAATGTTTATTGAGGCAAAAACAGATCCAGAGTGATGAGGAGGCTGACAGGGGAAACTCTGTAAATCTTAGACCTTGGCCAAGTAAACTATTGGTATGGACCAAACTTGTACAAAATTGTTTTGGGGGCCTATTAAGTATAAAAGCACTGTGCTAGACACTAAAGGAAGCAAAATGAGAAATAAATTAGACTTCCTACTCTCTAAGGACTTACTTAAAAGTTAAATCTGGCCTATGAGTAAACTGGTTTCGATATTCTTTAAAATGATGAGCTCTGGAAATTTAAAACAGACTTTTCTGCAGTGGCAAGAAGGATTTCTGCTTTGATTTTTCATTTTAGATTATAAAATCTTTACAGAGGTATGCAGAAATAGAGAACTTTCCTTTTGCATCATCAGAGGTCAGAAGCATAAATAACGACCAGGAGGGGAAATCTCTTTGGTATGCAACGTTGCTTAGTGGCTTAATCTTTGTTCTTAGAGAAATCAGTCTTGCTCCATTACCTGGTATCTGGGAGATATTTGAAACCATCTCTTTTTTCTCTCTCTTTTTTAAATTCAATGCTAGTTTTGGCTCAGCTGAATCTTAGCGGGAATGAATAATCAAAACAAAATTATAATGTCTTCCACTCCCCACTCCCCAAAAAACAACTCTTAAAAATACCATTTTATGAATAAATAAATAGCTTCCATATTTAAACCTGTAACTAGAGCAATACTGTCCATTAGAAATATAATGTAATATAGGGGGATAGGGGAAGGGTGAAGTGGATAAAGGAGATCAAATATATGGTCGCTGAAGGAAACTGGACTTTGGGTGGTAAACACACAATAGAATATACAGATGTCAAATGATAATGTACACCTGAAAATTATATAATTGTATTAATCAATGTTACCCCAATAAACTTAATGTTTTAAAAAGTTAAATATGTATATATATATATATATACACATATATATATGTATATATATATAATGTGAGCCATATTTTAAAATTTCTGAGAGCTATATTTAAAAAGTTTAAAAGACAAAATTAATCTTAACATATTTTATTTAAAACAATGTATGTAAAGTATCATTTCAATATATGACAGATATAAAATTTATTGAGATATTTTGTATCCTTTTTCCATACTAACTTTTTGAAATCGGGTACTTATTTTACACATATGACACATCTAAATTTGTACTAACCACATTTCACATACTCAATAGCCACATGGCTACTGTATTGGATAGCAAAGATCTAGAATGCTACTTCTCTGTGGATTGTGTATTCTTTCCTATTGTTAGCTCTACCAAAGAACTAAGTAGATTAAAATAAAACGTAAAAGCCAACTTTTGCTTTCCAAACCCCCTTAATACATGATATTGTGTTTTCACAATCTGCCTTGTGGAGTTTATGTTTTTGGGCTTTGGGCATGAAGAGAGTGAACTGAGGCTTGCATATGGACATGAGAAGGTATGGCTTCCTTACTTATGTAAAACAACCAGTCCACCAGATCTTAAGAAGGAAACTCTAGGTAGGAAATAATGCCTATAAATGCCAGCTCTGCTGATGAACTGAATAGGCTTGTCTCTGATGTTCTCCTTGCACCTTATGTAGCTCTCTGTCAAGCATTTATCAACATAGACTTTAAGTTCCTTGAGGGCTCACACCATCAATACCCATTTTTATTTCTCTAGCACTTAGCATAGTGCCTGACACATAGCTGATGATCAATAAATGTGCAGAACAAATAAATTTAAATAAATAGTTTTCATTTGCACTAAATATCTTACAAGTGCTCCATAGCCACATGTGCTAGTGGCTACTGTATAGGATGGAACAGATATACAACATCTCTATCATCATAGAAAATTCTATTGGATAGCACTGTTCTAGAGCAATGAGCAGGAATACTATTTGACTTGCTAGGTAATAAGGTGGCCCTAGAAACCATAATACTTTTTTTTATGATCAAGTGAGAGTATCAGAGATACCAAATGACACACATGCAAAAAAGAACCAAAATCACAAATAGGTGTATATTTTAGCCTCCTAGAAATGCAGCATCATTATATAATTCCTAATGGAAGATGAAGGTTGGCTATATATTTCTTTCTGAGTTTCTGCCTCTCAGGGTCTTCTCACCTTGATTCCCACCAAGCACAATCCCCAAAAGTAAGGGGTTAAGATATGCTCTTCTTACCCTCTAGCCAAAATTTCTAATGAAGACTTCCCTTATTTACTGGGATAAGTTGGTAATTTCAAAAGAAACTTTAATAAAAAATCTAGGGGAAGAGAAAGAAATAAAATATAGAAATCAAACTTGTATGTAATATATAATTTTCTGAACCTAAGAATCCTAGGAAAAAACAGTGAAGTGTCTGAAGAAATCCTACATTCTCTTACCCAAAAACAGACTCTATTGGCTGAAGGGCTAGCACAATTTTGCAGGCACATTAGCTGTATCCCTTCCTTCACAGCCTCTTGTTCTCATTCAGGACACCTCTAAGGTACCATCCTGGTTCCTGACATACAATAATAGTTAGTGCACCTAAATATTTGTCTCATTCCCCATTTAAAGATAGCCCTTAAGAACACTTCATCTTTCTTTAAACCAAATTTTCCCTCTTTCAATTGCTGTTGCCTACTCATGCCATCCAGCTTGGTTTCACATTGATGCTTCAGAACCAAGCCTAATTATATAGCTGACTTGTAGAACTGGTAACTCCTACCTTTAGCTCTAGTGAATAATCTAGTCCTGTGGTTCCCATGTCTAGCTAATGATCAGGATTATCTGAGGAATTTATCTAAAGTTCAGTTTCCTGGTCTCCATTCCATAGTCCTGAATCAAATCTCTGGCAGTGGGGCCTAGGAAACTTTATTCTTAATGAGTATAGGAGATGAAAATGATGTAGTCTATCTCTTTTAGGGGTTATTGATCAATTTCGTCCTTACCTGGATAGTCAATTTTGTTCATCTCTGGCTCATTCAATAGGATTTTCCCTACCCACATTCTGTCACTTTCCTGTTTGACAGTGAAATGGGATCTTAAGCATAACATCCGTACAGATGTGGGGGGAGGGGCAGAGATAAAGGGGGTTTTCATACAAATTAAAATTTCTATAACCCCACTTCCTTTCTAGAGAAATCAGTTTGAATCATCTAAATATGTGGGCTCAAACTGTCCCTAAAAAAAATCACTGTCAGCCCAACAATGGTGAAGATTCCAGCAGGATATGTTCCTTGGGTAATTAATAGTCTGTCTGCCAACCAGAAAGACCGACATTTAGGGTGTAAAACACGAATATAACCCAGGAAATGAGAAACATAATTTACTAGAAGTCCAAGTTGTTACTGAATTTTAATATATATCTCTGGTGCTTATCTTCTGATATTTCAAATAAAAATCACTTACCCTTGACCAATTTTTTCAAATCTTGTGTATTTTTTCTTTGGGTCACCAACACTCACAATGCTTCCTGAGTAGGAGGGGAGGAGAGGGAAAGAGAGAGAGGGATCAAAATTGATTGATTTCCCTTTAGGTGATACTAAAAATTAAGATACCAGAGTCAATGACAAATAAAACATTAGAACAATATTTCCATAGAAATTGTGATTTCTATAATTTATATGGATAATGATACATTTTATTAAAATAACAAATAGTAATATATTAAATTAATAGTAATAATCCATGCTGTTTATATTAAACATTGATGATGTTTGGGAAACATAAAGGACTGGTCACAACTCAACATTTATTAAAAGTCCCCATAAAACTATACTGTAGATTAGGAGATAAAACCATCTAAAAACTTTTACATATTATTTAACAAAATCACTATCTTCTCAGAAATGAAATGAAATTGAACACTATATTACATTCAATTATACTGAATAAATATCTATCAAGCAATTACTATGTACCTAGTACTGTGTGAGGGGTGATGGAGATGGGAACAAAGTTTAATTATAAAGTAATAACATTCATGCTTTTAAAAAAATACATCTCTGAATCTAGGACCCTAGTAGCACTCCAAACATCTTGAACAGCTTTACTGTGGTATGATTTCCATACCATAAAGTTCATCCACTTAATGTATACAATTCAATGGCTTTTAGTAAATTGTTAGAGTTGTACAAATTTACTAAATTTTACCATGATCTAATATTAGAACATTTCATCACACACACACACACACACACACACACACACACACACACACACACACAATCTTGTACCTATTATCACTCACTGTTCATCCCCCTCAGCTCTCCAACCCATCCATAGGCAGCTACTAATCTACTTTCTGTTTTGATAGATTGCTCCAAACATTGTGGAGTATGTTTAAAAGCCACACAAGAAAATCATTAATTTATCATGTTTAAATATGGAAAAAAAGGATTTTATTATTTCAAAATATCAAATCCATCACTCAGAGGATGAATACTTTCCATCATTCAGAATAAATCGAGAAACTGACATTGACTCATCAACACAGTGCTCAAATAGGTGTAGAAAAATTCTCAGCCATAGCATTATGTGAATAAGGGTGAAGCTTCTCAACGGATATACTTTGAAGGGAGTCATTTATTTGGATGTCTCTGGCCCTTCCTTCTTTCTCTTTGAAAGCAAACATATCAGCATCAATACTTTTGAGTTATACCTTACTAATATGGCTCCTATCCTAAAGAACTGTAGAGTCAGTTTGTAAAACAAGATTTACGCACAAGAGAAGCTTAACTAATCAAAAGGAGGTCCATAGATTCCATGTCCTAATTGTCACTCTTATTCACCCCCTCCTCTTCATGCCCAGGAACAATGAAATTGTTCAGGCCCTCATCATCTCTTGTCTAAACAATGGTGCTAGTCGTTACCTACTTCTAAACTCTGCCTTCTCTAATTCCTCTTCCACAATGCCTTTGGAGTAGGATAACTATAAAATTCATAAACTGAGACTGTCTTGGGTAAACTGAAATGCATGGTCAACATACTTAAGAGTAATTTTGATCCATTGTTCTTAATGCCTCAAAAGTTCCTCTTCACTACAGGATCAAGTTCAAATTTCTTAGACTGGCATAGAAAGCCCTTTATCATCTAGCTCCTACCTAACTAGTCTATTCTCATATTCCTCTCTTCTTCATTCCTCCTACTTTGTATCCTAGTGATACTATCACTATCCAAGGCTTAAGTCTTTGCAGATGCTCTCCCTTTCCCTTTCCTGTTTAACTCATGAATTCTTATTTATCACTTGAATATAAGTCATCCTCCTTTGTGGAGTCTTCTCTAATGCTTATATTGAGACTTAACATGCTTCTTTTGGAGGGCGAAAACATTCTTTTTATCCATGTAACTTCAGTGCCTAGAATAGTGGCTGCCACTGAAAAAATATTTGTTGACTAAATGAATAAGAAATATATATTTAAGCAGTAAACTGTGAGCTACAGATAATACCTCATGTTAATTTAGACAATGATCCATTTTATAGGCTAGTGAACAACTTAATTTAGACCTATCAGTAGACAGTATACTTTAAAAAAAATAAATGTTCCACTCATGGATTGTCCATTGGGTTTTGTTGTTTTTTTATAATAGAAGTCCATGTTTTAGTTAGATTAAATAAGACTTACACAATATGTGAGTTGTATTATAATTTTTTTCTCTTGTATTTTCAATCTCAGTCAATGGTACTATTACCATCCATCTACTCAGTAGCCTGAGTAAGAAATCTGGGAATCATCTTTGACTCATTCCTTACCTTCACTCCCCATATGCAGTTGTCTACTGAGTCCTGGGCTTATGACTGTTTACCTCCTAGATACTATTTGAATGTGTCCCTTCCTCATTACTACTGTTCTGGTTGGACTCTTATAATTTTTGTCTGGGCTATTTCAATAGCCTCCTAACTGGACTCTGTATTTCCAGCCTCTGTCCATGTCAGTCTAGTCTTCACACTTCTGTCAGGATGCTCTAAGGGTAGATCTAATCATATGATTCTCTGGTTGAGGAATCCTTGATGTCCTTTACACAACACCTACAGGAGCTCAAGCTCCTTGGCGTGGAATGCAAGGTTCCTGCTTTATTTCCCATCTCATCTCATGACTTCCCCACTAGAACCATAACAAATTAATTGTAGCTCATGACCAGCTAGCTCCTGCTTAACAGTTTAGCTTCCTCTCCTAAAACTCCAGTCCATCACCAATACTATATTCAAGAGACATTGAATAAGTTAGAGTTCCCAGGTATATACCTTCATACCTTCTTTATATGCTATTCCTTGCCTGTAATTTCCTTCTTAAGTTTTCTTCCTGGTAAGTTCCTACTTATTCTTTAACTCAGCTTTGATGTTACCAGTTCTAAGATTCTTTCAAGTAAAGTTAATAATTTTCCTTCTATGTACTACTACTGTACCTTCTCTCCCTCTTTCTGCCTCTCTTGCTTTTGCTCTTGCTCTCTTTCTCTGTACTCAATACATCCTATATCTACATCTATTTATCAGACTGTGTATTAAGGACAGAAGCCATGTCTTATTCATCTGTATATCTTCAGCGCCTCTTCACAGAATGCTGTGTGTGGACTATACTGGGTATTCAATAAAAGTCTGTTGAATTAAACTCAAATAAAAATAGGCGTTTCCTTTTATAAACATCCTATATTTTAAGAGAGGGATCGAAGAATGCATTTTACTTATATCTATAGAATGCCACAAATTTAACAATTTCTAAATTGCTATTTCATTTTTCAAATTGTCTCACAGATTTCCACATCACTGAGAGCTATTCTTATTTAAGTCAGCTTTTAATATGTAAAGGTCTGGATATTTTGGGTGCGTGCGCGCGTGCGTGAGTGTGTGTGTGTGTGTGTGTGTGTGTGTGTGTGTGTGTTTTAAATGAAATAAGATTTTAAAATCGCTTGAAACCATAGTTTTAAAAATCAGTTTATAGCCTTCTAAGAAAGTTATATATTAAGTTGCTGAGCAAAGTCTTTTTTATAGACTGAACAAAAATAAATAAGCTTTAGCCCAAGCCACTTCTTAAATTATGACCAATTCCAATTGGCAGGGTTTAGTTAATGAGGTTTTATGGCAGTAAAATATTCAGTATTTATTTCCATGTTATGCAGGGTAAAAAAAATAGAAATAAATTCTTTTATGAGGATTACCAAAAACAACCATTTTGATGAGATCCTGCTTCTGAATTTAACTGCTATTCAAATAAAATGGTTCCTCACACCCATAACCCTTCATAGGAAAATGTGTGCTGCCATCTACTGATGTTAGACAAGTGCACAGGAAGCCTTGTCTACAATTCTGAATGACAAAACAAGTTTGTAAAGTGACCTCTTTCATCATAGCCTTTATAATTTGCTTATTTGCTTTTATAAATTTTAGTAAAGAAAGGAAAAATCATGGTGACACAATAGGAAAAAAAAGTGGCAAAGATCCCCAACTTAAAGTCAAAAGGGGAAAAATGATAGTAATGCCAGAACATTTTCTACCAGAGCAATTTCCTAAATGAGAAACAGACTATTCATTTTAAAATACAGGATTTAAGAAATCACTAATACTAGTATTTGTAAAAGGATTCATGATGTGGTTTCAGTGGCAAGAAAGCCCATCTATGTATTCTCCTACATATTAAACTAAGTTGAACTCCAACTAGTAGATTATAACTTCAGCATAATGAAGGTTTTGATTCCTGAGAAAAAGTAAAATAATTCTCTAAATTAATATTAAGTCTATCTGAGGAAGAATTAGGAGAAAGAGTTTTGAGTGGGGAATACTTGGGATGGGAAGGATAAGAGGAAAAGGTGATTGCAGGGCCCAGAAGGGAGAGGCTAAAGACAAATTTCCTGCATTGCACAATTTTGTTGACAGCGGCTTTTGAAAATTTTTACTGAAATGTAGGGGTTTCTTTATTTTCTAACAGATTCAGACAGACCGCAGTGAACAATCCAGACCCAGGTTATCTGTCTGTGTAAAACTGAAAGATGATCGGTTCATTTCAGCCACTAGTGATCTAATGGTCTGGCCCCCACGATCAGTATCTACATGGAAGATAAATAGCCTGGAGGCTCTGTGGTCTAAGCTACCCACCTCATAGTAATCTGATCTGAGACTAAAGATGAGGCAATTCTCATCAATCCCCATGCTTATGGTAGGGGGCAGTGTCTACTCTGGTATGGGCTATAGGTCATTCCTTTACTTCCCTGTCTCCTTTTCCTATCTCCTTTACCTCCGAGCACAGACTTCTCTATTCTTTCCCCAAGCTCCAATGAGGGCCTAGGTTCCGAGGTCCTCAATGACTTCAGTACAGGGAGGGACCATACATCTTGGATTATTACTAGTTTCAAACATTCTGTTCCACTGGAAGACTCCATGCCCCAATTTTTCTATATTGAAAAATATGGTCCTCACATTTTACCAAAAAAAAAAAGCATAATTATTTTATGCTACTATTTATTGTGCTAGGTGTCTTACCTACCTTATACCTCATTTAATCTTCACAAAATCCCGATTATATTGGTAATATTATTATTTCATTTTTCGGATGAAAGAAGTGAAGTTCAGCGTTGAGTCACTTACTTAAGGATACACAGCTTGTCTAGGTTTATAACTCAGATTCAGCTATGATTCACTTCAAAGCCTGTCCCATTGTACTATCTTATCAAGGCTTTATAATCATGGGATAAAACAGTTACTACCATTTACTGAGCATCTATTGTGTACTAGGTACTGTTGCTGAGGTTTTTACATGCATTTTTCTCATTTAATTATCATAATGCTATGAATTTGGTACTATTATTATCTCCATTTTTTTGGACGAGGAAGAAGAGGTCCAGAAAAATTAAATACCTTGCCCAAAGTGAGAAAGCTGTTAACAGTGGGCTTGAAATTGGAGTCTGGCCCTGTCTGACTTCAGTCCTGTCCTTTTAGCCACTGGTAGAGTTATATAAAATCCATCCTATAGACAGAGTACTAATATGTAGTTATAAGAGTGCTGGTGGAACAGGAACAAGAAAGACTGACTTTGCAGTATAGCTCAGCCTAGATCTGATTCATGAGAAGCACTCTCCCCTTTCTCCACAGGTTTTCCCTGTCAAGATCTTGTAAGCACAAGGTAAAGTTGGCAGTTATAGGTAGCCCACTGTCTAGAGGAAAAATGATTCTTTCTAGGCCCAAGCATTGTCCAGCAGAGAAGAAAACAATCCTTTATTTAAGGTACGATGTACTTTGAATTGTACACTTGAAACTTACTGGATTTTGTTGATCAATGTCATCCCAATAATTTTTAATAATAATAAAAATAAATAATATGTCCATAAAATATAATCGAAGGTAGTTTTTTTTTTCTTTTTCATCATGTTGCTCAGTGCAGGACAGAGTAAACAACAAATTATAAAGACCATAGCTCTGAATCCATTACAGCTTGCAAGCAAAGCATGACTCTCGCCCTGGAAAATAATGCTTGTTTCTCTGTCACTAAACTTGAGAAAGCTATAAACACATTTTAATTATAATAAATCTATTGAGATTTGAAACAGGTACCAAATAACAGTCATTTTTACTAAAGCGAGGCTGTTAAGAGTTTAAAAATCTAATATAATCTCATAGGTCATGTCCACATGTCCAAAGTAAAAGGAAAAACATTTGAGGCAATTGTCTGAATAATTGAACTGAAATTATCCGGGCAATTCTTTCATTTTTTCCTTCCTTTTTCCACATATAGACACTTGGGATATGCAGATGCCAAGTGGATAATGGAAACAGTGTAAATTTAAAGGCAAACAAATTTGAGTTCAAACTTTGGCTTTGCCATTCATTAGTTTAGTGACCTGGTCACTTTAGCTTTTTGAGGCTTACTTTCACTGATCTGTAAAATGAGGCTATTAAAATCTACCAAAGGAGATTATTGTGAAAATTAAACCCGATAATATATATAAAGTGGCCAGCACAGAAAGTGCTCAATAAATGGTAATTATTACTGTTGTTATTAGAGCAAATAGTTGGCAATAGTACTAGATGCATAATCATGTAATATCAGCTGGCTAAAGTCCAGCAATTCCAGTTCTGAGGGGTCACTAACAGCTGCAACCTGAACCTTTGCCTTTCCAAATGCATCTACCTTAGAATGTGTCAACCTCAGCACTGTTCACATTTGGAGCTGAATAATTCCTTGCTGCAGAGGGGAAAGGAGAGGGGTTGTCATTTACATTGTATTTAGAAACATCCCTCGCCTATCCCACTAGGTGCCAGTAGTACTCCCTGTGTTGTGAAAATAAACATGTCTCCACACATTGCCAAATGTCCTTTAGAGGGCAAAATGGGCATTCTCTTCCTTTTCTGAAGTTTTTTTTAGATAGAAATTTGTATAAAAGAAGATGGCTCTAAATGTATCACACTATTAACATTTATCTTCCAAATAAAATTGTAAGTTTCTTGATGGCAGGAAATTATTTTTCTATCGTTTTATCCCAAGATTATGGCATAGAACAGACAAATAGGAACACAGTAAAGATGTATTTGTTTGCTGCTAGCATTTGCTGACCCTGTCCCCTCTCCACATAGAAATGCTCCTAAATTAAGAGAAAGGGCTATGTTATAACAGTTGTCGGTTTTAATTGACAGTGTTGGGCTTCGATTGACTTATCATGATTGATCAGTTGGGGGCACTTGGGATATGATCAATAAGATATGACATAAGACTACTGTATTCAGGGAGTATAATCTTAAAATAAAACTACTTAATTGATTTTGTCAACTTTTCAGCTTAATTGATTTTTTTCAAGCGAAAATATTTAGTTTCTGTCACATTAGGAATGTGAGAAAGGGAGAGATCTGGAATGTACAGTGAGTCCCAAACTTTACATCTCATGCCTTCGGGGAGCCTAGAGTCTATACAAGCAGGTTTGAAATTCTAAAGGATCGATCCCATTCCACTTTATGAGAAACCATTACATAAAGAAAGTAATGATGGCAAAAAAAAACTCACTTAGCTTCTCTAGGATCTCCTCATCGGTCATCTTGGATTTTTTCCTTTGTCGATCTGTGTTTCTATACAAGGTACTGGAATTGGCATTCTCAGCAGAAGGTGGGGTGACCTCTTTATTTGGTGCTGCTGGTGAAGCAATGGATTCAACCACGGAACGAGTGTAGATCTTCAAGACAAAAAAAAAATCTACAATTAAAACAGCAGACCAAGGTAAGAGCATGAAGTCAAGACACTGTCATATCAGTGAGATTTTTTAAAAAATCAAGACAAATTTTTTAAGCAGTTTTAGGTTCACAGCAAACTTGAGAAGGTACAGAGGTTTCCCATGTACCCCCTGACCCCACACATGCATGACTTCACCCATTATCAACATCCCTTCACCAGAGAGAACATTTGTTACAGCTGATGAACCTATTGGCACATCATAATCGCTCAAAGTCCATAGTTGACATACGGTTCACTCTCAGTGTTGAATGGTCTATGGGTTTGGACAAATGTATAACAGTATGTATCCATTATTATGGTATCGTGAAGAGTATTTTCTCTGCTATAAAAATCCTCTGTGCTCTGTCTGCCTTCCATCCCTCCCCTTACCCTGCCTCAAGTACACTGCCCTTGAAAACTCTTAGGAGCTAGTCCTTTGAGACCCATATATATGCTGTGCTAATCCTGGTACTCATACATCTGCTTATGCAAGTCTTCCTACCTGATTCATGTGGATTTCCTTCTCTATCTTAACCTCTGCAGCAGTTTTATAACTTAGCAATTATTTGTATATCGTTAGGTATTATTCTCTAATTGTCATGTGTTGATCTTGTGTCCCCAAGTTCTGAGGACATAGTAGATGCTCAATAGGAACTAGCTGATTAACTGGATTCTGACTCTAAGTTCCAAAGGACATCTTTTGAATCATTTGGAAATAGTTACTTTTAACTTACTGATTTTGTATGCTCTGGTCTTGGTGCAATAACTGGTGGGGGCTCATTGTCATCTTCGTCCTCTTCTTCTTCTTCGTCTTCTTCTTCAGACACAGGAGGAGCCAAAGGAGGCTCTGATGCTGTTTTCGTACTCTTATGACAAAAACAAAGTTAAAAATGAGATATTAACTTCTCATCGTTTTCCTACAGAAATGATATAAAGGAAATGGCATATGTACATATGTAAGGATAGAAGGGAACTACTTTTTTTACAAAGAAGTAGAATCATTTACAATTTGGTAGCTAGGACCTGTCAAACTTCAGAGATAAATTCAGGTCATGGTTTAAACAGGATAAAATTAAAAAAAAATATTTTCCTTTTCCACTAAACTAAAAAACAGTGAGATATTTGCTTACTATTTTAAGGTTCAATGTTTTTGAAATCAATTAATACATTTAAAAAAATCAAATAATTTCTACTAAAGCTTTTGATTTGTACTGGGCAGATTGTCAATTTATTGACTGCCAGGTTGTCAAACAGAAAAGGGTTTTTGTATACCATAAGATTAAAGCATGCATATGGATATGGTATTAATACAGCTCTGCAAATACTAAATACAAGCAAGCTCATAAATGTTTCTTCCCTGTTCAATCTCCTGACTCGAAATACTCAGAATGAATCCAGGCAAAATGGCATAGATGATAGAGGCTTTGTACA
This sequence comes from Pteropus vampyrus, assembly GCF_000151845.1. Lineage (NCBI taxonomy): Eukaryota > Metazoa > Chordata > Mammalia > Chiroptera > Pteropodidae > Pteropus > Pteropus vampyrus. Next base: position 2,058,406 of record NW_011889025.1, on the reverse strand, counting down.
TCTCCTCTTGAGACCACACCAAAGTTGTGATGGAAACATGGAGCAAACAGCAAACAGAGTCACCTGGGGTCTAGAAGAACAGAAGCCCTATAACTAGGGAGAGAAATAAAAAAATCACCCTGTAATGGTAGGAGGTAGGAGGGGTTGAAGATGCAAGGCCCCCTGGTCTCGAATAGCTGAGGGGTACAGAGCCTACAGCAGTTGCAGCCGGCAGCTGCAGATGTTCCTTTTAAAGTGGCTGTGTTCATAACTGGATTTTTGTGGTGACGGACTTGCTTGCTCTGAGCAACAGCACCAGGTTGGCTGCTCAGAGGGCACCAGAGACTTACAGGGGGACACTGAGTTGTTGGAGTGAGGGCCGGAGCCACGGTTTTCTTCCAGGCAGAAGTGCTGGCGGTATCCATTGTTCCTCTTTTGAGCCCACCTTCCTCCCAGAGTGTGGACGCAGCACTGCCATAGCTGAGATGTCATCAAACTGGATAACAGAGGTAATTCCACCCTGAGGATTCTCTGAAACTCCACCTCATCCTACTCGCAGACCTACCAAAGTCACATCCAGTTGTGTCCTCGGTGTGTCTTATGCCCCTTGCTGAGCAGCTCCAAGCCCCACAGTGGTAGTAGCTGGCCTTGTTTTCTGGCATGGCCTCTACAGGCAACTAAAAGCACAGCATCTGTGGATTGCTTGTTGAATCTTAACAGTTTTTCCTGGAGGGGCACAGGCTGAGGCTAAACTTGGCCTACAGCTGAACCCCTCTCAGGACTGTGCCGTTGCACACCTACTACACAAAGCCATGCTAATAAGACTGGGAGATTTAGAAACAGACACAGAAAGGTAGCCAAAATGGGAATACAAAGGAGCAGAAACCATGTGAGAGAACAGAACAGAGATCCAGGAATAATGGAGTCAAATGATCTAATGGATGCAGAGTTCAAAACAATGATTATAAAGATGCTCAATGAACTTAAAGGAAGTATAGATGAACTGAGTGAGAACGTTAACAAAGAAATAAAAAACATACAAATGGAAATGGAAATTATAAAAGGAAACCTGTCAGAAATGAAGAACACATTATCTAGGATGAAGTGTATATTACAGGGAATCAACGGTGGATAAAACGGAGGTTCAAATTACTGATATAGAGAATGGGGTAGCAGAGGATACCCAATTATAACAGCAACAAGAAAAAATAATCCAAAAAAATGAAGATAATTTAAGGAGCCTCTGGGACAACATCAAATGTAACAACATTCGTATTCTGGGGTACCAGAAGGAGGAGAGAGCAAGAAATTGGAAAACTATTTTAAGAAATAATGATGGAAAACTTCCCTAACCTGATGAAGGAAAGAGACATACAACCCCAGGAAGCTCAGAGTCCCAAACAAGGTGAAACCAATGAGGCCACACCAAGACACATCATCATTAAAATGTCAAAGGTTAAATATAAAGACAGAATCTTAAAAGCAGCAAGAGAAAAGCAGTTAGTTACCTACATGGGAGCGCCCATAATACTGGCAGCCGATTTCTCAAAAGAAACTTTGCAGGACAGAAGTGCTAGGCACAAAGTATGCAAAGTGATGAAAACCCAGGATCTACAACCAAGATTACTTTATCTAGTAAAGCTATCATTTAGAGTCAAAGGACTGATAAAGAGCTTCCCAGACAAGAAAAAGCTAAAGGAGTTCATCACCAAGCCAGTATTACAGGAAATGTTGGAGGGATTTCTTTCAGATGAAGAAAAAACATGTTTCAAAAATATGAATAAAGAATAGCAATAACTACGTATCTATCAACAAGTACTTCAAATGAAAAAGAATTAAATGCTCCAAAAAATATATAGAGTGGCTGAATGGATAAGAAAACAAGACACCTACAGATACTGTCTACAAGAGACTCACTTCATATTTAAAGACACAGACAACTAAAAGTAATGGGATGGAAAAAGATATTTCCATGGTGGACCTAGAAGGTATTGCATTAAATGAAGTAAGACAGATGAGGACAAATACCATGTGATTTCACGTACATGCAGAATCTAAAGAATAAACAACAACAAAAATGGAAACAAAGTCATAGAGAGAAATTTTTGAAGGTTACTAGATGGGAAGGGGCTGGGGGGACGGTGAAAAAGGGCACAGGGATTAAGAGTACAAGTGGATAGTTACAAAATAGTCATGGCGATACAAAGCGTAGCATAAGAAAAATAGTTAATAATGTTGTAATACATATGTAAAGGTGAAGAGGGGTACTAGATTTAGTGAAGTGATCACTTTCTGAATTATATAGATCTCTAATCACTATGCCATACAACTGAAACTAATATATTAGTGTATTCCAAATATAATTGAAAAAATTCATTGAATTTTACACTGTAAATATGAGCAACTAATTGTTTATTATGTTTCAAAAAAGCTGTAAAAAACTAATTGATATAATTCACATAGATTAAAGGAGAAAAATCACGTGCTCATCTCAGTAAATAAAAAATGTTTGAAAAACTTAAATATCTATTTATGATAAATATAAAAATCCTTAGAAAACTAGGGGAAAAAACACTCAGAGTAACAGACATGAAGATCTAAGGAATGCTCATCTATATAAATAATTGTTCAATAATAACCAACAAGTAAATATTGATTTCCAATGTTAAAAAATGCAATAAAGCCAGTACCAAAAATAACAACCATAGTATTTAGGGTCTGTTTTTGATCATTCATGTTAATGCAGGGATAAAATGATAGTACAGCTGGATTATTATTTATTTTATTTTACCTTTTTTTCATTAAGTTTATTGGGGTAACATTGGTTAATACAATTATATAATTTTCAGGTGTACGTTATCACTTGACATCTGTATAGTCTATTGCGTGTTTACCACCCAAAGTCCAGGTTCCTTCAGCTGCCATATATTTGATCTCCTTTACCCACTTCGCCCTCCCTCTACCCACCCCCCCATATTTGATCTCCTTTAACCTTCTATCTCCCCTCTGCTCCTCCACCCCACTAGTAACCACTAGATTATAGTCCTCTGGTAAACACTAGCCTATAGTCCATGTCCATGAGTCTCTGTTTGTCCTGTTCATTTGTCGCTTTTAGTTTATAGCCCACATATAACTAATATCATGTGATTATCAACTTCTTCTGTCTGGCTTATTTCGCTTAGCATGATTACCTCGTATCCACCCACGTTGTCGCAAATGGCAGTATTTCATCTCTTCTTACAGCTGAGTAATATTCCATTGTATATATATACAACAGCTTCTTTAAACAATCATCTATTGTAGGATACTTTGGTTACTTCCATGTCCTGGCCACTGTGAATAATGCTGCTATGAACACTGGTGTGCAAATATCTTTTCAGATGTGAGTTTTCAAGTCTTTGAGGTAAATAACGAGTCGCTTTTTCTCCGCATTCTCTCCAGCATTTGTTATTACTTGTCCTGTTCATTATAGCTTTCTAAGAGGTGTGAGATGATATCTCATTGTTTTTGATTTGCATTCCCCCTAATAGCTAGTAATGTTGAACATGTTTTCAAATATTCGTTGGCCATTTGTATGTCCTCTAGGGAAAAGCGTTCGTTCAGGCCCTCTGCCCATTTTTTGATTGGATCATTTTCTTTGTTGTTGTTATTGAGTTGTATAAGTTATTTGTATATTTTGGATATTAGGCCCATATCAAAGGTATTGCTCACAAATATATTTTCCCCATTTGGATGGATGTCTCTTTATCTTGTTGATGACTTCTTTTGCTGAGCAGAAGCTTTTTAGATTTATGTTCCCATGCTTTTGAGGTCAAATACATAAAATCCTCTATAAGTCCAAGATCCTTGAGTTTAGTTCCAATGTTTTCTTCTATGCATTTTATTGTTTCAGATCTTACATTTAGGTCCTTAATTAATTTGAGTTAATTTTGGTGTAGGGCGATAGACAGCAGTTTAGTTTTATTCTTTTGCAGGTGGCTTTCCAGTTTTTCCAGTACCATTTATTGAAGAGGCTTTCCTTTCTCCATTGTATATTTTTGGCTTTTTTTTGTCGAAAATTATTCGCCCATATAAATATGGATTTACTTCTGGACTCTCAATTCTGTTCCCTGGTCCATGTGTCTGTTTTGCTGCTCATACCATGTTGTTTTCATTACTGTTACTTTGTCGTATAATTTGAAGTCAGGCAGAGTGATGCCTCCAGCCTCGTTCTTTTGTTTCAGGTAGACTTTGGTAATTTGGGGTCTTTCGTGTTTCCATACAAATCTGATGATTTTTTGTTCTATTTTTTTTAAAAATGCTGATGGGATTTTGATAGTGATTGCATTAAATCTGTATAATGCTTTAGGTAATATGATCATTTTAACTATGTTGATTCTTTCAATCCAAGAACATGGAATATCTTTCCATTTCTTTGTATCTTCTTCGATTTTTTAAATAGGTCTTGTAGTTTTCATTATATAGGTCCTTCACATGTATCGTTAAATTTATTCCTTGGTATTTTATTCTTTTTGTTGCAATTGCGAAAGGAATTATTTTTTCCACTTCTTTTTCTGACACTTCATTATTTGAATATAGGAACGCTATGAATTTTTGAATGTTGATTTTGTATCCAGAGACTCTCCTGTATTTGCTTATTGTTTCTAGTAGTGTTATTGTGGAGTCTTTAGGGTTTTCTATATAGAGAACCATGTCATCCACAAATAGTGACAGTTTGACTTCTTTATTACCTATTTGGATACCTTTTAAATCTTTCTATTGCCTGATTGCATTTCCTAAGACCTCCATTGTTATATTGAATAACAGTGGCGATAGTGGACAGCCTTGCCTTGTTCCTGATCTTAGAGGGAAGATTTTTAGGTTTTCACCATTCAGTATAAGTTGGCTGAGGGTTTGTCATAGATGACCTTTATTATGTTAATGCACTCTCCTTCTATACCGATTTTGTTAAGTGTTTTGATCATAAATGGATGCTGTATCTTTTCGAAGGCTTTTTCTGCATCTATTGATATGATCATGTATTCTTATTTTTAATTTGATTATGTGGTGTATCACATGAATCGATTTGTGTATGTTGAACCGTCCCTGTGCCCACTTGATTGTGGTGTATAATCTTTTGAATATGTTGTTATATTCGGTTCACTAGTATCTTATTTAGGATTTTTGCATCTGTGTTCATGAGAGATATTGGTCTGTAGTTTTCTGTTCTTGTGTTATCTTTACCAGTTTCTGGTATCAGAGTAATATTGGCCTGATAAAATGAGTTGGGAATTATTGCATCCTCTTCGATTTTTTGGAAGAGTTTGAGGAGAATAGGTATTAAATCCTTTTTAATGTTTGGTAGAATTCACTGGTGAAGCCATCTGGTCCTGGATTTTTACTTTTTGGTAGGTTTTTGATGATTGTTTCAATTTCCATACTGCTGATCAGTCTATTTAGATTTTCCAGTTATGTTTTGTTTTTATTCAGTCTAGGAAGGATGGAGTTTTCTAAGTACTGGTCTATTTCCTCTAGGATATTAAATTTGGTGTTATGTTTTTCATAGTATTCTTGTATGATGCTTTGTATTTCTGTGGTGTCTGTCATAATTTCCCCTCTTTCATCCCTGATTTTGTTTGTGTCCTTTCTCTTTTTTCTTTAGGGAGTCTAGCCAGGGGATTGTCAATTTTATTAGACTTCTCAAAGAACCAGCTTTTTATTGCAGTTATTTTTTCTATTGTTTTTGTTTTGTTTTGTTTTCAACTTCATTTATTTCTGCTCTAATTCTGATTATTTCTTTCCTTCTGCTGATTTTAGGCTTCATTTGCTCTTCCTTTCCTAAGTTTTTTAAGATCAAGCGTTAGGTCATTTATTTGGGCTTGTTCTTGTGTTTGGAGATGGGTCTGTAATGCTATGAACTTTCCTCTTATGGCCGCTTTTGCCATGTCTCAAAAGTTTTGATATGTTGTACTATCATTATCGTTTGTTTCTATGTATCTTCCGATCTCTTTTTTTATTTCTTCTCTGACCCAGTTATTCTTCAGTAGCATGTTGTTGAAACTCCATGTATTTGTGGTTCTTCCTGATTTCTTTATGCAGTTGATCTCTAGTTTCAAAGCAATATGAAGAGAGAATATGGTTGGTATGATTTCAACCCTCTTATATTTGTTGAGGCTATCTCTGTGTCCCGGTATGTGGTTGATTCTTGAGAATGATTCATGTATACTAGAGAAGAATGTATAAGCAGCTGTTTTGGGATGGAAGGCTCTGTAAATGTCTATTATGTCCAGTTGGTCTAATGTGTCATTTAAAGATGTTATTTCCTTATTGATTTTCTGTTTGGATGATCTGTCCATATTCGACACTGGGGTATTTAGGTCCCCTAGTACGATAGTGTTCTGGTCTGTTTCTCCTTTTAGTTCTGTTAGTAATTGCTTTACATATTTTGGGGCTCCCTGATCGAGAGCATAGATATTAATAAGTGTTATGTCTTCTTGGTGCATGATTCCCCTTATCATTATGAAGTGTCTCTCAGTATCTTTCTTTACCTTTTTCATTTTGAAGTCTACTTCGCCTGATATTCATACAGCTACTCCTGCTTTTCACCCAATGCCATTTGCTTGAAATATCACTTTCCACACTTTCACTTTGATTGTACTTTTGTCTTTGGAGCTGAGATATGTTTTCTGGAGGCAGCATATTGTTGGGTTTTGTTTCTTGATCCAATCTGCAACTCTATGCCTTTTTATTGGTGAGTTCAGTCTATTTACATTTAGGGAGATTATTGAAATATCAGGTTTTCTTATAGCCATTTTATCTTTTGCTTTCTGGTAGCTCGGTGTTTCTATTGCTTTCTTTTCTTTGTGTGTGCTTTTTTATTATTATTATGGTTGGCTTTTGTGGGTTTTGTCTCTAGTTCTTGTTCTATGTTATATACTTCAGTTTTGAATCTTTGGTGTATGGTTACCATTATGAATAGGTAAAGGATAATTATATATATATATATATATATAGTCATCCATTTTCTTCTGTGCGTGCCTTATCTTCATTCCCCTTTGCAAATTTGGATCTTTGAATCCTCCCCTTTTCAGTCATTATTATCTCAATTTGTCCCTATGCATGCTGAATGTTCATTACTATCTTGTTGTAACAATTCTCTTATTATTATTTAAGCTTATAATGTCCTGTTCTTAGTAAGAGTTGCACCCCTCTGCTTCTATTTGTTTGATAGTCACTTTACTCCTAATTATGTATTTTTTTTTTTGTCATTTTGTTTTAGGTGAGCTGACTCCTTTCAGTATTTCCTGTAGTGCAGGCCTCATAGTGGAGAATTCCTTCAGTTTTTGTATGTCTGGAAAAATCTTAATTTCTCCTTCATATCTAAAGGAGAGCTTAGCTGGATACATTATTCTAGGCTTGTAGTTCCTTTCACTTAGTGGATTAAATATTTGATTCCATTCCTTTCTGGCTTGTAAGATTTGTGCTGAGAAGTCTGAGGATAATCTAATGGGTTTTCCTTTATAAGTTACCGTTTTCTTCTCCCTGGCTGCCTTGAGAATTCTGTCTTTGTCATTGATTTTTGATAATTTTAATACGTGTCTTGGTGAAGGTCTTCTTGGGTTGAGATAATTTGGTGTTCTGTTGACTTCTTTAATTCCAATCTCTGGCTCATTCCTTAGTTTTGGGAAATTCTCGTCCACTATTTGTTTGAAAATGTTTTCTAGTCCCTGCTCCTTTTCTTCGCCTTCGGTAATGCCCATTATTCTTATGTTTCCTCTCCTGATGGTATCAGCTAGTTCTTGTATTACTCTCATTATTTTTCATTCTTCGGTTTCTCTCTTCTTCCTTCTGATTTATTTCTAGATTTCTGTCTTCGATATCACTGATCCTTTCCTCTATTTGGTCGATTCTATTTCCCAAGCTTGCTATTTCATTTTTCAACTCTTGCAATGTGTTTTTTTTATCTCCAGAAGATCTATTCTGTTCTTTTTGAGTGTTTTGATCTCCTTGCTCTGCTCATCTAGTTGTTTTTACAGTTCCTGAAATTGTTGATATGACTCATTTCAGAATTCACTGAGTATTTTTCAGAAGTACTATATTGAATTCTCTGTCATTTAAGTCGCATATTTCTATGTCTGTAAGCTCATTTTCTGGAGATTTTTCTCTTTCTTTCTGAGATGCCTTGTCACCTTGGTTGTTCATGGTGTTTAATGGACTGTTTATCTGCCTGGGAATTAATGGAAATGTATTCTGCTTTTTTTTTTTTTTCCAGAGAGAATATTTATTATATATAGGTCTCTCTTTAGCGTGCTGCAACAATGGCGCTTTTCTTTTGGTTTCCAGTAAGTGGCATCTAAGCCTCTTGTATCCCTGCTTTATATAAAGCCTTAAAAATATCTTTTAATTTTCTGATAGATATTTAATCACACTCACTACCCTCAGTTTCAGTCCCTGTCAGTGTTAGCAACAGTTTCGATAGTGTTTGCTCAGATTCCCCTGGGCTCCATGGTGTTCAGTCTCGGAGGGTATGGGGAGAGGGGCTCTCTGGGTTGGGCGTTGGCAGCTGAGGCTTGATTTGGCAACTGCGGCCAGTAAAAATCAACTATTGTTTTTCTGCCTTCCTGCTTTTCAGCCTTCTGCCCTGATGCCTAGGCCTTGCCATTGGTCATGTGTAGCTCACAGCTTTCCCAGGCAGGGCTGTTCAGGGTACCTGCCCCTCCTTCTCCCCTCCCCCACCTCCTACAGTTAGCTCCAGCAGCTGAGAGAGGCGGCTTCTTCATTTTTCCCAGTCCACCTCCCGACTCCTGGGGTTCATAATTGTGGTAGCTCTTACGCACAGATGCCATGCTCAGACATGCTGGTGTGCAGTTTGGTTGTTTTTTTGTTGTTGAGTTTTAGATGTTCAGCTTATTGTTGTTTCCAGAGGAGAGATATGGGGACGTCTCTCACTCTGCCATGTTTCCAGTGATCCCACAGCTGCCTTTTGAAAGAACTATATAGGGCCATGGTTATCAAACTGTGGTTCCCAGATCAAAATCATCAGTATCATCAGTATTAAGAAGCTTGTTAGAAATGCAAATTCTCAGGCTCCATCCATATCAGTGAATCAGAAAGTCTAGGAGTGAGGCCTTGCAATCTGTGTTATAACAAGCCTTCCAGATGATCCTGATGTAGGTGCAAGTCTAAAAACCACCGAACGTGATATAGATCTGTGTTGTTTAGTATGGCAGCCACTAGCCTTACATGGCTATTGAACAGTTATGATTGGCTAGTCTGAATTGAGATGGGTCGTAAGTGTAAAGTGCATACCTGATATTAAACATGCGATATGAAAAAATTGTAAAATATTTTCTTAATGCTTTTCATAAGGTATATGTTCACATGATATTTTAAATATATTGCGTTAAATAAAATATTTTATTAAAATTAATTTCACCTATTTCTTTTTACTCTTTAAAATGTGGCTACTAGAAAATTTAAAGTTACATGTATGGCTTTTATTACATTTCTGTTGGAAAGCACTATTATAGATAGTTTCTGATTTTTTGTTTTGTTTGTGTATGTGTATACATTTATTTGTTCTCTGTTTATGCCTTCAGGTATACTGTGTCAGGCTAATCTTAAAAAGAATTTTCCACTTCTTGAGGACAAACCTTCTGAGGCAAATACAGGCAGCCTACTAATAGACTTCTAAGTAAAGGACCTCAGTCTATGACTAAAAGTTCACCATGGATTTTCTACAATCATGTATAAATCTATGGTGGAATAATAGGTGTAATCATATAACTGATCGGTGACAGCAAGATTTATCTACTGTGAGAAGGAAGATAATTTAAAGTTTATAAACGAGTATTTGAAAGAATATTTGATTGCCCTGATATACATACTGAGTGGTTTAGATTGAAGTATATATGTTTACTTGATACTGGTTTTCTTTTTTATACATCTATATTTATTCTTAATTTAGCCAAAACAGCTAGGCTATTATATTGTATTGCAGCTATGTGGATAACAACATATGTTAATGATATTAAATTTCCAGATTAAAAAAATCAGTTTCTTCTTGTGAAAATCTAATTCTTCAGGGCACCTCAGTGGGTACAGGGAGAAATCACTTTTGGATTATTGGTATTGGCTTTGATATTATTTTGTCCAAGAAAGTTCTGCTCTATCTTATGCCAGCCTGGATCAAAAATGCACTTAATTACTGTTCCTTGATAATAGGGCAGAATCTGACTATTTTTTGTATGGCAAACAAAGCTGTTTTATCTATTGGGCAATATGAACCATATCTAAGGATAATAAGCTTTATGTGGGCCTATGAAAATGTTTTAAGTCAGAAATAAATTATAAACTCCAAATGCCTCAAGAAAACAATATAATCTAAATTAATTGTCTTATTAAATGTCTATTAAGCATAACTGTATATCAACTTAGTTGTTTAAATTTAGTATTTAAGGAATTTCATTACATAAAAAAAAATATAAAAAAAAATTGTAGGTTGAATTATCTTATTTAGCAACAATTTGAGTATTCACATTGGGTATTCACAATGATTTCCAATAAATTATACCTAACCATAAATTAAATGTTAGTTGTCATCAAATAATTTCAAAATCGATATTTTAAAAATCACTTAAAAAAGTTTACAACAAATATAAAGTGGGGTATAAGGACCCTTTAACATATTTGATACCATGTGTCATGTAGCTTCTATAGTGAGAGTGTATATTACAGCCTATGAGGATCTAAAAATGGCTCTGGGCCAAGGTCTAGGTTTCTAGGCCCAGGCCTTAGACTAGTACAAAGACCAATCAGTGCTCATTGGCCAAGAGGTAAACTTTCACATCTAATTTCTTCTTATTTTACTAGAGAAGATCCACCTGCCAAATTTCACTTACTATTTCTTAACATTCATTACTATCTTCACTATTCTCATTTCATATGGGGGACATTCTCCACATCCATAGATGGACTAAGGGATTACTAGGAAAACTAAAACTTTTTATCCTCTGAAGGTTTGTAGGGGAGAAGGAAGACAGATATTTCTGTTCATTTGGGTCTGAACACTATGCTGCCACATTGGTTATTTGGCTGGAAAGAACATGAGGCTTTCGGTGGACATTTTGTTTTGGATGATGGTTGGGCCAGAGAACATTAACTACCCAGAAATACACCTAGAACACCAGTCCTTGGTACTGAGAACTGAAGTCAATGTACCTTCCTGCCTCTATGTTAAATAATACTGGGACCAGGTATACTTTTTCATCTCTGTGTAAATAATCCTGGGACTGGGAACACTTTTCTTTCCCTATGTTAAATAACATCAAGATAGAGCAAACTTTCCTGTTCTTATGTTAAACAATACTGAGAAAAAACAAAGATAACATTCTTTAGGAAACACTTGGTCTTGGAAGATAATATTGATCCAACTGAAGTACTTTCCTTATTAAGAGAATAACAGTCTGTTCACCAAGACAGTCTCCAAGGCCCTCACTTCACTGTATTCACCAGCCCAAAACTATTTTATCATAAATGGTGTACAAGCCTAACCTGTTCTTGTCTTGCAAGACTTTGCTTCAAAATCACACTGCCAAGTGCTAAAAACCCTATGGTCTCCCATGATATCCCCTTTCTATGACACAGCTAAATCTATCAAGGTAGGGCTCTTTCTTGCTGCTGTTAAGTTTAATAAACTTAGCTTTGCTTGATCAACAGGTTTTTCTGGTGGCATTTTTGGGAGTCAAAGGTAAAATGTTGCTATATTCTTCCTTCCAGACTGAGAATTATTATGTCTAATATGTCTAAACTTATAAGAATTTAGATACATGGATAGCAAGTATAAATAGGTAAATAGCAAAAAAGGAATATTTTTGTCTTTTTAAAATTAGGTATTTTTGATGCTCTTATTATGCCACACACTGGGATGTCATTCTCAACTTGAGTTGGATTCTAGACTCTTTTAGAATTCTGAAGGATTTGACCTATGACCTCCCAAATTCAGGTAGATCCATGCTCTTGCATATAATTTCAAGGGTTCATAGATCTTTTGAAACCCATCCATGGACTCTAAGTTATAAACCTTGCTCCAGATAATATACCAGCTAGAGGAACTACCTTAGAAAACTCTCCTTTCTTTGAGTAAATTTTAAAAGTCAAAGGAATTAGAAGTAAGGACTCTGGAAACTTTAGATAATGCAAAGTGTGGTCTGTGGGCCACTTTTGGTGTTTGTTTAAAATGCAGATATCAAAGCTCCATTTTAGACCTCCTCTGGGAGTATAGCACTGGGATTTTCATTTTAACAGATTCCAAAGGCAATTCTGATGTATGGGGAAGTAAAAGAACCACTAATCGAGATGGACAAAGTAAATCAGCACTGCAAATTAAAAGTACAACCTGTCAACCCAGATTCTCTAAGCACAAATCATGTCATATTCATATTTTTGCTGTTACCTTTCACTTGGAATACTAGCTCAGAATTCTAAATGCAGTACTTCACTCTAAATAGTACAATAAAAATATAAAATTTAAAAAGCAGCCTCAAATGGAAGAGTAGGTCCCTGAATAGTATTTAGAATACACTACTATCAAAGAAGTTACCACAAGTGAGTAGTAAAGCAGATATCCTATGACTATGGGAGATATTGCTGAATTCAATATTAATTATATAGCCATTAGATTAAAATATTTAGTGACTACAATATTACTTCTATTTTAATTCCCACCTGGCTACTAGAGAATGCCAAAACTTGTGATCAGTTTAGGATATGTCTGTAAGGGGTTGTCAATCCCATTAAATTAAATCTTATAGGCCAGCTAGGTCTATTGGGAATGTTTCTAATGCAAAACAAACAAACAAAAACATAAGCAGTGCAAAGTGCAATCTCCCCTTAGAACCATAAAGAGAACATAAGGTGCAATTCTCCATTCCAAAGTAACTGAGTACCACTGAAGTGATCCAACCCAAATTTAGGGTATAATTCAGTTCATTCAATCAATAGAAACCCAGCCCTAGTCAAGCAGTTTAATCAATTATTTCCACCTGGAAGTTTTGCCAGCCCTTCAAACTCAAATTGTTCAACAGGAAACTTAGTATCTTCTTAGAGAAATTTTCAACTTCGGAAAGATGGCATCCTCATCTTTTTGGCGACCTACATATCAATCTAAGCCTATAATCATCTTTGACCTCAATCTTTCCTCCAATGTCCAATCAATAACCTAAACATCTCAGGAATTTGAACTTAATCTCCATTCCTTCTGCCACTATCTCACTTAGGGCCTCCATTACCTCTGGCCTGGAAGTTTGCAATATTCCCCCAACTGGTCTCCCTTCATTAAGTCTCACCTTCAGTCCTTAGATCATTCTGGACATTTGATGTCAGATCACTCACCCAAAGCATTAGCTTTAATCATCTAACTCTCCTGTTCTGAAAAAATTTAAGGGCTTTCCACTATACATGGAAAAAAAAAAAAAACTAGATTCTTTAGAATACCATTTAAGGGTCTCTATGATTTGGCTCCAACTTAACTTTCAACACTTAATTCCTATGACTCCTTTTCTTGCCTCTCAGACTTCATTCAAATCCACACCTCTCTCTCTTCTTGCTCTCCTCATGGCCATGTCTTTTCTCCAGCTTTTCCTTTTTCTTAGAATGCCCTTCCCGATCTTCACAGATACAAATCCCATCTGACCTTCAAGATCTAGCTTAAATGCTACTTTTTATATGAACCATTTTGTAACTCAACCTTCAATAAATATGTAACAAGCACTCTTTTGTACCAGGCACTAAGCTTAAGCCCTTGGAGACAGGGCATGCTTCTTTTTCCCACTCTAGCTAAAAGTAATCTCTTGTCTCTGAATTCTCATAGCAAATGGACATATTTTATGGTGTGTAACATGATCCACATTGTAGTGAGCTTGTTTATGTTCATATTTTTCTTCCCTTACCAGACTGAGCTCCAAATTTCTTAGTGATTCCACCCCCGCCCCCGGCTTTATTGAAATAAAGTAATTAGTTGCTCTTATTTACATTGTACAATTCAATGAGGTTTTTCTTTTCAATTATAGTTGGCATACAATAATATATTAGTTTCTGTTGTATAGCATAGTGATTAGAGATCTGTATAAGTCAAAGTAATTACCCCACTAAATCTAGTACCCTCTTTCCCTTACATATTGATTACAACATTGTTAACTATTTTCCTTGTGCTACACTTTATATCTCCATGTCTATTCTACAACTATCCATTTGTACCTCTTAATCCCTTTGTCATTTTTTTTCATTTCCCCCAATCCCCCTCCGATCTAGTAGCCCTTAAAATATTCTCTGTATCTATAAGTTTATTCCATTTTTGTCATTGTTTATTTAATTCTTTAGATTCCACATGTATATGAAATCATGTGATATTTGTCTTTCTCTATCTGACATTTCATTCAGTGCAATACCCTCTAGGTCCATCAAGGAAACATCTTTTTCCATCCTCTTCCTTTTAGTCTGTGTGTGTCTTTTAATCTGAAGTGAGTCTCTTGTAGGCAACACATGGAGGGGTTTTTGTTTTCTTACACATTCAGCCACTCTATAATTTGGTTGGAGCACTTAATTCTTCTCCATTTGAACTATCTGTTGATAAGAATGTAGTTATTACCATTCTTTGTTCCTGTTTTTGATACATGTTTTTTCTTTTTAAAGAAGTCCCTCCAACATTTCTTGTAATACTGGCTTGGTGTTGATAAATTCCTTTAGCTTATTTTTGTCTGGGAAGCTCTTTATCTGTCCTTCAACTCTAAGTAATAGCTTTGCTGGATAAAGTATTCTTGGTTGTAGATCCTTGGTTTTTATCACGTTGAATATTTTGTGCCAGACCCTTCTGTCCTCCATGGTTTCTTTTGAGAAATCAGCTGCCAGTCTTATGGTTGTTCCCTTGTAGGTTACTAACTGCTTTCCTCCTGATGCTTTAAAGATTCTCTCTTTGTATTTAACATTTGGCATTTTAATTATAATGTGTCTTGGTGTGGGCCTCTTTGGGTTCATCTTTTTTGGGACTCTGAGCTTCCTGGGGATGTATGTCTATTTCCATCATTATTTCTTCAAATAGTTCTTCAACTTCTTGTTCTCCTTCAGGTACTTCTATGCCCTGGATGTTTTTACATTTAATTTTATCCCATAGGCTCCTTAAATTATTATTATAGACTTGGCTTCTTTTTTCTTATCATTCTGATTGAGTGTCCTTGGCTTTCCCATCCTCTATATCGGTGATTCTATCCTCTTCCTTATCCACTCTGTTGATTCTCTCTAATACACTCCTCATGTCAGATAATGTGTTTTTCATTTCTGACAAGCTTCTTTTTATAATTTTCATTTCCATTTTTATGTTTTTATCTCTTTGTTAAAGTTCTCACTGAGTTCATCTACACTTCCCCTAAGTTCACTGAGCATCCTTATAACCAATGTTTTGAACTCTGCATCTGTTAGATTGCTTGACTCCATTATTCCTGGATCTTTGCTCTATTCTCTCATATGGTTTCCCCTTTTTTGTCTTCCTATTTTGGCTGCCTTTCTTTCTGTTTCTATATACTAAGTAAAGCTGCTAAGTCTCCCAGTCTTATTAGCATGGCTTTGTGTAGTAGGTGTCCAGTGGCACAGTCCTGAGGTGGGGTTCAGCTGTAGACCAAGTTTAGTGCCAGGCTGTGCTCCTCTGGAGACATCTGTCAAGATTCAGCAAGCAATCCACAGATGTTGTGTTTTTAGTTGCTTCAAGAGGCCACGCCAGAAACCGAGGTCAGCTGCCACCAGTGTGAGTCTTGGAGTTGGTTCAACAAGGGGCACAGGGCACACAGAGGACACAACTGGATGTGGCTTGGGTGGGGCCTGAGTTGGGGGAGGCAGAGTTTCAGGGAATTCTCTGGGCAGAGTGACCTCTGTTATCCAGTCTGATGACATCTCAGCTATGGTGGCGCTGGGCCTGCACTCTGGGAAGGGGGAGGGCTCAACAGACGAACAGTGGATACCGCTGGCACTTCTATACAGAGTGAATCTCGCCTAAGCCCTCAGTCCGACAACTCAGTGTTCTCCTGTAGGTCCCTGTGCAGCCAACTCGGCACTGCTGCTGAGAGCGAGCAGGTCTGTCACCAGGAAAGTCTGCTTGCGAACACGGCTCCTTTAAGAGGCATCTGTAGCTGCTGTAGCCTTTGTCCCACTCAGGTTCTTGGGACCGGGGAGCTGCCTCAGCCAGGGTGATTTCTTATTTCTCTTCCTAGTTATAGTGCTTCTGTTCATCTAGATCCCAGGCTACTATGCTTGCTGTTTGCTCCATGTTTCTATCACAACTTTGATTTGGTTGCAAGAGGGATGAACAAAGCCTCTATATTCTACGCCATTTTTTCCTGTTGTCTCCTAGTGTTAAGGAAGCACTTCATAAATATATGTTAAATTAGTGAATATCCAGTGGTTTTATCTCCAGTGAGATCATCTTTTTCTGATTTGATAAAATATTTTGCTCATTATATAGATTTAGTTTTAATTCTACAAGTAAAAACAACAGACACCAGCTTAAAAAAAAAAGGCCAATACCTTAGGAGATATAAACTGTTTACAAAAATAAAAATCAATATATAGATGATTGAAGCAGGTTTAGAGTTTAAAATAACTGACCTACCTAAAAAAATAACAACTATTTATTTGGCAGGATACCTAATCAGTACTGCACAGTAATAATATTAATGAAATCAAGAGAAGTAAGTTATGTGTTAATCATGGAAAGTTGGCATTTTTGTACTTCCCACTTTGCTACTACCACCTTTCACATGCTGTTTTCAGTGTGGCCAGTAAGCTGTCATGGCAAAGAAAAAGGAGAAGGAAAAATGACTAGTGAGAATAGGAGGGGTATAGTCTCTTCTGTTTTGGGGAATCTAAGCAAGGCACAAGTTCCATTGCCATATTCAAGCCTTATGTGTGGAAACAGTAAGTTTTTGTTTCTTGTTGCCATTTAAAAAATAATAATAATAGTAGCTTACAATTAATAAATACATAGTATTGCTGGGTAAAGTACTAAATATATTATATGTGTTATTGCATTCAATAAGCACACAAGTTTTAGGAGGTAGGTACGGGTTATTCCCAGTTAAAGCTGAGGAAAGAGGCTCAGAGAGGCTAAACCATCATCACAAGTTGCACAGCTTGTAAGTAGAGGAAAAAGACTAAACACCTATGTCTAGAAGTTTCGTTCCTTTCTTTTTAATTTTGTTTTTAATTGTGGTAAACTACATATATCATAAAATTTATCATCTTAACCATTTTAAGTGTACTGTTCAGTAGTGTTGTGTATTCACATTGTTGTGCAACCATCATCACCATTCACCTCCAGAACTCTTTCCATCTTGCAACACTGAAACTCTATATCCATTAAACAACAACTTCCCATTTCTGCCTCCCCATACTTTCTGTATGATTTTGAATACTCTAGGTACCTCATATACATAGAATTGTACAATATTTGTCTTTTTGTGACTGGATTATTTCACTTAGTATGATGTCTTAAAAGTTCATCCATGTTGTAGCATAGGTAAAGATTTCCTTCCCTTTTTAAGGCTGAATAATATTTCATTGTATAGATATAGCAAATTTGTTTATTCATTCATTCACTGATGAACGCTTGGGTTGTTTCCACCGTTTGGTTATTGTGAATAATGCTGCTATGGATGTAAATGTACAAATATCTGTTCAAGACCGTGCTTTTAATTATTTTGGGTATATATATATATATATACATATATATCCAGAAGTGGAATTGCTGGATCATTTGGTAATTCTACTTTTAATTTTTGAGGAACTGCTATACTATTTCAGAGCCTTTATCTTTACCTCTAATGATCTACTACTTTCACACTGGCCACCTATGGTGACAACAAGCAGGAAAGCACTTTTCTCTTTATATAAAAGAATCAGCTTGATTAGCCATGACTCAATAAACAATTAGGAAACTTTCATTAATACTAATTATTTCACTCTTAAGGAAGCAAATGAGGCAGGAAATAATTTCTATCAGGATATCAAAATGAAAATCACACAAAAGGAAGCCTTATCTAAGATTTTTTTTCTGTCTAATGTATGAGTATTCATTCAGATACTATAGCACTTCCAAGAACTTTGAACTATGTTATTTATTTTCTAGTCACTTCTCTGATAAAAATACCTATGTGACATTGGGCAAAGTTACCTTCCCCACTGCACTTCAGCTTGTTGGAACAGGTGACACTAAAAGATTTAGTGGTATGACCTTAGACAAGTTATTTAACCTCTTTAAACTTCATTTGTAAAACAGAGACAATGGTAAGACTTACCTAATTAGGTGTAGGAAAGTTTAAGTGAATATAAAGTATTATTAGCCCAATACCTGGCATATTATAAATGTTTAGTAAAGAGAAGTTGCTATTATGATTATTATTTTCAAGATTTTATATGTAAAAGAAATAGAAACATTGGTTCACATAAAGACTTGTACATATATGTTCATAGTAGTTTTATTTATAATAACCAAAAACTATAAACGGCCCAGAGATCCTTCAATGGGTTGTTAAACAGCAGTACATTCATAACATTCATACAATACTACTTACCAAAAATGGAACAAACTACTGATACACACAAGTTTGACAAAACCTTAAAGCATTATGTTGAGTGAGAAAAGTCAATTCCAAAATGTCATATACTGTATTATTTTATTTACATGAAATGGCCAGAAAGACAAACCAGACTAGCAATTGCCTGGGACTAGAGTGGAAGTAGGTGAGGATTAACTGTAAGCAGGAATGGGAAATCTTATCAGGATGATTAAAGTGTTCTTAAACTGGATTATTGTGATGGTAGCACAGGCATATAAATTTACTAAAACTCATTGTACTGTATACTTAAAAATGGGTAAATTTTATGTATCTAAATTATACCTTTAAAAACTATTTTATAAAGATTTTATATTTAAAAACTAAATCTGTGCAATTACATTCTGTGGGACTACCAGAAACACTGGTTACACAAAACTGTTATCAATTTTTCACTTACCGAAGGATGGGCTGCTATGTATCCATGTGCAGTTTTATCTGAAAAGTGAAGATAAAGCTGTCACCTTTGTTTCATAAAAACTGCCTCATTTAAAGACAATACTTAAAAAAAACTGCATATATTTGACCAGAAGGAAATTCTTCAATTCAGTATTAAATAGATATTATGACAAACAACATAGTTTTTCCTAAAATAGTTTATACCCTCACATCCTCAACATGTTATCACCAGGTCATTTTATAGACTTTAATGAAGGCCTCCAGTAAATATAATCTATATGGAAGAATGTTGAAATTACCTACTCCTGGATATGAATCATTGATATGATTCTATATTGTAGTTTCCCCTAATGGGGGGATATCTTCCAAGAACCCCAGTGGATGACTGAAACCTCAAATAGTATCAAACCTTACACACACACACAGACACAGAAAGAGAGAGAGAGGGAAAGAGAGAAAGAGAGACAGATAGACAGACAGACCTCAAATAACATCATTTCATTCCACGTTGTTTCATTAAAACATTGACAAGGTACTATAGGATCTTAACTCTTGTTCATATCAATTAGCCTATAGTAAAACTGGTTTTATTATACATCATCTAGCTGCAGTTCCAAGAACCTATAGAGGACATTAAGTGAGGACTTACAGAACCTAGGTGTTCTGCTCATGTCTTCCACCCACAAATTTAAAGCCTTTTCCATCTTAACTAAGGACCTGTCACATACCATTTCTGTAATTTTTGCAGTTTGAGAAGCGACAGCAAAATTTATGAATTTCTTCCCGATTTCATGGGTAGAAGATTAATTCTTACCATAGATCTTAGCAACTTCAGCATAAGATTTTTCTCTTTCCTTATTAAGTCAAGAACTTTCACCTTTTTAATTAAAGAAAATACTTTAAGGTGTTTCTGGCATATATAAATTGCCAGCATTACTATTCTTGTGCTTTGGGACCATTATTAAGTTAAATAAGGGTTACTTGAGCACAAGCAATGAAACATCCTGAAAGCTGATCTGATAACCTAGACGTCTACTAAGTGAGTAACAGGTGGTGTGCATGTGCAGCATGGACATGTTGGACAAAGCAGGATTCACGTCCTGGGTGGGGCAAAGCAGGACCATTCAAGATTTCATAATGTTACTCAGAACAGTGCACAATTTAAAACTTATAAGTTGTTTCTTTATGAAATTTTCCATTTAATATTTTCAGACCATAGTTGATCATGGGTAACTGAAACCACAGAAAGCAATACCACAGATAAGAGGAGAATATTGTACATCTATATCTAGAATTTGTCCCCCACTTCCTCTTTCCTTCTCCTTCTCTCTACCTCCTTTCCATTCCTCCTTTCTATGCACTCTTCCTCTCCCCGTCTCCTCTCCTCTCCCTCCTATCCTATTAGTCACTTGCAACACTAGAGCATCCCAAAAACATATGGTGAGTTTCACTCAACTCCAAATAGTGCAATAACTCAGATACTGTTGAGTTCCAACATAGTTTTCGGGATTTATTCTTTGTAAGTTGAGAGAATTCAACATATAAAAATAAAAGGGTTAAAAAGCAGTGGCAACTTAGAATAAAGGAAACAATTCTGAGAATCTCAGTATTAATGGATACACTGAAATGATTTCTTGAATCAATTCTTGGTTCTCATCGCTTATGGTTCTACAGTGTACTTGGAGCACAGCTCTAGATTTCCTCACATTAAGCATTCTTTGATGTGTCACCATGATCTCTTAAACATTTTATTCCATGCAATAGATTAAATATCATAAATAGCTCTTCTTGATGACTTTTTTCTTTTACATTTTTGCCACTGGATAACAGAAGTTAAACAATCTTCTCATTAAAAAAAAGAGTCCTATTTAGCATATAAATTACTATATGCCTTTAAGTTTGGGCTTTGATATTTGATATAGCCAAATCAGACACCTCCCCTTTCCAGTGTATTCTTGCACCACTTTTGAAGAGATCAAGCCTGCCCTATACTAAAACCGATATCAAAAACTAGGAGCTCTTTATATCTGGGACACTAACAATAGCATTCTCTTCTTTCTTTAATGTTAAATAAGAAATTGTTCTAAAGAGACTACCCAGATCAACTTTCTCAAAATGCAGAAGTGTTGTTGGTATATGATTTTCAGTTGCTTACAGTGCAAATTTGAACATCAAAGCTTCAAGCAAAGGCTAGGTCTACAAGCTAGCAAATGAAGTTAGGGTTTGGAAGACACATGGTCTTTCGATCTTTTATAAACAGCAAACCATGATTTCTTTTTTAAGTGTGATTTTTGAAGTCTGAGCAAAATAACCTGAGAGTTACAAAATTTGTTCTGTGTCATCATGGTGCAATTAAATGATTCTAAAGGATAAAATAAATTTCAAGAGACCATGGTTTGATCCATACACTTCTTACTTTATGAACACATCATAAAGCCTGATTCTAAGTAACTGAGTATCTTCATGCAAGTGAATAGACAGAACAACTGTTGTGATTGCTGATTCAAACTGACAACTACTGCTTCACTGGACAATTTCCTTATTTCATTTCTAAAATTCTAAGCATTGTAAATCTCCTAACATCAACTTCAACTCCCAACTCATCTTTTGGTTTACATCTGTTGAAGTCACTCTGGAACTAGAGATGACATCAAATGTCCTACAGGCATCCTGTTCTAATCCTGAGGCTCTGAGATTGGAATTATTTTTCATTTTTTGATACCCTAGATTTACTCTTACCTCCTGATGTAAAGCTCATGTATTTCTGGTTGTTGACTGTTTCTTTGGAATCATAGAATTTGAGAACATCTAGTACTGCTTGTGGGTTCTTCTTCTGTTCCAGTTTTGTTATGTTGGAGGTTTGGAGTAATCGTGCCCATTGCTCAGGAATTCCCTGTAGACAACCAAAGGGAAAGAATGGTAGATCAGAACATTCAGCAGCTACATTTTTCTGTTCCAGTAAAGTTCTTCACCAAGAAGCCCATGCTACCTGTAGGATTACACTTGGGAGACTGAAGTAACACTCTAGATTTAAAGTTAGTAACTTAATAATGCAATCATTCTCTTTTCTAATTAAAACATATAGGTAAAACTAGGATCCAACTTAAAAAGGGTGGGTGGGAGTATGACTGTGATAGAAAAAAAAACCACATGAAAATCACCTCCATATTAATTCTGCTCATCCATGAAATGATGTTTACAGCTTAGCTTATTTTTTCTGGTGACTCAGGGCAGACATAGCAAGACTTCTCCAAATTTGTGCACAGCATAGTATAGTGCAGATCAATAGATTTTATTTGACTGGAATAACAAGCTGTTTCTGGACATGTTGTAATTAGAATAAAAGGAAAGCCTCACCTTTGGTTAGTTCATACTTTGTGATTGTAAAATAAAATTTTTTGGATCTAGAGCTTTAATAGAAAGGGGGATTGAGAGGAGACAAAAATAGAATTGTAGAGGAACACAATAACCACTGAGATGCTAAATAGTAACATTAACATTAATGCTGCTTTGGGCATTTTCCCTGCAGCCTTCTCCTCTCTTCCCTCTGTGCCCTCCTCCCCACTTCATTCATTGGCCACATAGAAGAACCTGGGGACTGTGACAACCATGCCAAAGCCTTGTGAGAATTTGTAATAATCTGAAGCATTTAGAACAGAGAGGAGGGAATATTTGGAAATCTAACTAAGGAGAATTGCAAAAATTACACAGAGAGGTTAGTTTTGCATTGAGCATTGAGCATTCTTTCCTATCCATTCGGCCTACAGATGTCCCCATTTCATAATTATCCAACCTCCAAGAGCAACTTGGGGTGAGAAACAGACACACTATTCCTGAAGTGCATCTAGACACAATTTATGTGGCTTTGTCCTATGAAGTCTCGGCAAAACAATGTGTGACGTGGGCCTCCAGAGTTTGGGAATGACAACAAAAAAGTGAGATAAGCCAAGCAACAACTCTACTGCACACACATGAACCTGCTGCTGCAGTGCTATGACATCTCAAAGAAGCACTTTGATGCAAGCTTCTTTTGGGCCTGTGACGCACCTCTGGGAGCTTCCCTGGGCACATCTGTGAGCCATAGAGATCTGGCTGTAATGGACGTAAATAAAGAAAGAAAAGAAAGTTAAAACAGATGTGGGACAACTTAGAAGGTGGGAGGAGATGAAACCAATGGGTCTGAATGGGGCGGTAATCCCATCTACAGTGGGCGGTTATGAAAATAGGGAGATATTAACTAAATCAGGGGCAGGACAGGCTAGAGGACAACAGATTTAAGAAAACAGAGAAAACGACAATGTTCCAAAGTTTGGATGCATAATTCCACTTTTGGCTAGATGCTTCCTCCATAAATATGCTATAATAAGAATTAACATTCAATGACTAGAGAAATTACTAAAAGGCAAAAACATGAATTTGGAGGGATAAAGGATGGTATCGTGAATAGCTTCAACGATAATTTGTAAGTTGTTTTTATACCTGGGTGATCACAGGTAGCCAATGGCCATGTGATGAACTTACAAATTTCAGTTCCCAATTCTGGTCAACCATTTTTAGTTTCACATTGGAAGTGTCTGTATGGCTACATTTCAAAGGATGGCTATACGGTGATGTTGAAGTTAACATTTGTTTTCATTGATGTGATTCTTCTGTACTTTGTAACTCAAGTCATGGCTGGCTTAAAGAAAAACTAAATTGAGGATTTCCCACACAGCCAGACTCTGTGTTTGAGTTTCTTAGACATTCAGACCAGGGCAAGGGAAACCATTTCACTTCAAACCATATAGGAATAATTTCCATTTTAATTCTGCAGTTCCAAAGTCCCACTTCCCACAAAATAAGATTAAATATAAAGTAACCTCTTTATCTAAATAAAGATATCATCTCCAATGCTATAGAAACATGCTTTGACCCAACTGGTTTGATTCGGGACTTAGGTCTTTGATTCCTAGCATTTAGGGTTACTCCAAACACAATGAAATAACACTTATACATGCATTCATCACACAATTTGATGCTAACGCCTTGAGCCAAAAAATTGAACTCAGGAGTCCATGCATGATCCCAGTTCTGATTCTAAGTTCAATTAATAGCATTTGGTTAATACTATAATGGCCAATAGAATTATTAAGTGCTCAAAACCAGGTGTGCATTGCACATAACCACTAAGGCAGACATCACTGGCATGATCACTACCATAATCATTAGAATATTCGTAGTTATTAAACATTCTCATGGCACTTTAAAACTTTTGTGATAGTCTTGTGATAACTAGACAGCCGAAAAAATGCTGTCAATTGCAGAATATCCTCCAGACAGCTATACTTACCACATGACTACGCTGCTGAGATGATTTCTATTTTCTTTTTTAAAGTTGAAATAAACCAGTTAATCAATGAAATCTGACACTTAAATTTGAATGTATGCCCAAAGGCACATAATCAGAATGCCATGTCATTACTCCAAATTGAGGTACAAATTCCAAAAGTTAAACAGCTAATGGAGACCTAGAAGTGTGAGCATCAGAAGCAGGAGCACATATCAATGCCCGGCCATGTATACAATAACAACTAGATGTATGTCAATTTGGGGATTGTCCAGTATAGGCCAGGAGAATTGCAGCATGATACAACAGGCCAAGCATTTATCTTATCACAAGAAATGATAATTTATATCACTCATACCATTTTTCTCTCTGATTGACTTGAAGTGACCATCATGGGTCTAGAGGTCTGGAAGGGGAAATTCTGAATTATTTGGCACAAAAATGGCAATATAAAGGGTAAGGACTTGTATTAGTTTAATACCAAAAAATCTCACCTCCCAATGTAATTTTAAGCTCAGGGTCAAAGTGTATGACCAGGTGTACAAGGTTATATGGGCCAATTAACCATAGGATAATCACCAAGCAACACATCAAATCAGTGTCAAAATATTCAAAATAATAGGCCCTTGTAAGACAACTGAACTAGACAGTTCAACAAATTCATCAAAGTTCAACCTAAACAACTGCAATAATTAAATTTAGTGAAATGGCCCTCCCCCTCTGCACACAAATACAATGAATTAGTGTTACTTTGGAATTAAGACCCAATTTTAAAACCTACTAATAAAATGATTTTTAAAAGCTAATCATTTTATATATTTAAAGTTAGCAAATGTAAATCATAGGTTAAGATAGTATAAAAAGACAGAATTTGGCATCTTTAAAAGTAATGTTTGGACAATTAATTGCAAAAGATCATGAAGATGACGATAAGGTACATCAGATTTCCATATTTAGCTTGTGTCTTATCTATTTACCCAGTGGATTTCTAAGAATTAACTGCATCCAAACAGCTGTTTTATTTCAAATTGGGTTTTGGGGAGGAAGGGACAAGTTTTTGTTTGGTTTGTTTAATTTGTTTTAAACTGTTTTTCACAATTGGAAAGATTACCCATCACATATCCTATCCCTGCCCTCCCTGATTGGTTCTTTGGGTTCTAATTGATAGAAAAGTAAAAATGTTGGACTGCAGTTAGCAAGATGACGGTGATTTACTTTCCTTTATTTCTATTCAGAATCCATAAAGAAATAAGAAAGAGCTAAAGATAGAAATCATATGTCAAGTAAGTTGGAAAATGTAGAAAATTAAAAAAAAAAAAAAGAAAGGAACCAGAATGTCACAGGAGAATAGTGGAGAAGAAAACTTTCACATCAAAAAACAAAGAGGAAGGAAAAAAGAAAGAAAAATATGGAATGACAACAATAAAACACGAGAAATTTAAACAGAAGGAAAGCATACAGAAAATAAAAAACTAGAAGGATAAAGTTCATAAAATAAAAAAGGGAAGAGATATTAGACAGAACTTATAAAGTTTATGTGCTTTTACTGTTACAAATGTCAAAAAATAGTCAATATGATTTTTAAAGATATTTAAACTTGTTCAGTTTATAAAAATTATTATTTTTTGATAGTGATGATGGTAGCGGTAGTGGTGACAGTAAGGTTATATTCCATAAGTATAGCTTAGAAGATATTCTCAAATATAGTAAAGAACAGAGACTAGGCTCAAACTCAAGGCCATTTGAATAATGTCTCTGACCCCAGTGATGAAATTGGTTAAATCCTACCAGTAACTGAAATTTATCAATGTCAGTACTTATTAATGTTTTATTTTCCTTGCTACTGAGAACATAGAAATAATCACTCACATCAATTTACAAGGCTAAGATGTAAGTTTCCATTTCATTCTCATATTGCTTACTTTCAGAATTAAAAAAAAATATATAAGATAATTTGGCTGTCGATTCAGAGACATGGTTTGCTTCTGCAAATCCAATTAAGTTATCCCTTCTTTTTTTATTTCACTTAATCATATGACACAGTCTACTCACTAACCACAATGTTCTGAAACAGAAAATTCAATTATTGAATATCAACATTTATCTCTGGTTTAACAACCCCAAAATCGATGGTGACAGTTCTGTTAAAGATTTTTTTCTGAATGCATTCAAAATTATCTCAGAATGCACTTTTTGACTGAGTTCCTTACTAGTATGAAAAAAAAAGATAGTTTATCTTCTTGGGGACATATTTCTAGCCACAATTTTCCTTCATCTATCTAAAAAAAAAGATGCCAGATCTTTACAAAGAAAAGTATAAAATATAGATCTGAGATTCTGTGCTACTTGAGCACTACACATATTTAAAGAAAGACTGGATATATAGCTATGGTCTTTCTAGAGAATTCTTATTGGCATTTTTTTCTGGATTATATATGGAGGAGGTACATAACCACTAAATCATACAAATCTATCCATCTATATTTCTCCCTGAAACATGGGATTTGTTGTTTTGAATGTCTACGAAATATACCTGTGAAGCCTAAAAATAGTTATGTTCTTGAAATCAAAGAGAAGAACAGGTCAATACAGAAGTTTTGGGTTAGTGTAGTTAGTGAATCTGGGTAATCCAGATTCCAAAGTAAGGCCTGAATTATCCAGATGGATTGTTTTCACTGGCCAAGTTAAGTCAGCGATTCTCTGATTCACTTCAAATAATAAAGAATAGGCTCAATCAAGCAGGGTCTCTACCAGGTCTACATCTCCTGTGCCATGGTAAACTAACATTTTCAATCAAGTTGAAGATAACACAGCTATCAGCCATTTTTGTTAAGATGGACAAAATAATTTTGCCAACACTCTTACCATCTTCTAGTCCCACCTGTGATTGTCTAGGCAAAGTCCATCTTACTTGAAATCATCCAAAACTTCAAGTTTGACATTTTGGGACATGGCATTTTCATAAAGAATTTTTTTCATGGCTTACAAAACAAAATAAGGAGCTTACTTACAGTGAATTCCCCGGTGACTGCATCAAACCCCACATGAATCGTATGTTCAAAGTCTGAAGGAAGAGAGATCTCTGGGCGTTCTTTCTCTTTCTTCTTATTGGCTAAAGGCAAAATGTTAACATATATTTATATGGAATACAGTTTTGGCATCCAGAAGTTGTACAATTAGGTTAATCAAAAACAGTTACAAAGTTGACAGACAATTGGTTTCAACACAATTTTAACAATACTGTACTGTGGAAATTATAACTTTATTCGCAGAAGTGGATTGCTGAGAGTTTGACGGAAAATGTTATATCTAAATAACTTACAAAATTTAAAAATCCAGTTCAAACAAAACCTGCAGTCAAATTGGTTTATGTCTTCTACTAGTCTAATGATGTAACCAACAGGTATCTAGGTATATTGTGTTTAACTGGCTTTGCTGAATCAAATATTACTTAATAAAGAAAAAATTCAGTACACACAAGTCAAGCTTAGGGTTACTATTAGAAAGAATAGAAAAGGAAATTGTTTATGCTATCTATAAAAGTGTTATGAATTGCTTTCATGTTAACCCTAGCTAATCATCAAGTAGCTAGAACTTCCATCATTTACATGTTTACGTTATGAAGCATGTCTTAATAGGTTCTTGATCTTCTTTCAATAAGAATACTATTGCAAATCAATAATACTACAAATCTTTATCATTAAAATGTTTTTAAATATTTCCTGCCAAGCACATTGCTGGTAAGAAAATACCAATTAAATTTTTTTACTGATTTAATTTTTAGTTTTTAGAAACTTTAAACCAGTTTCTTGGTTTAGTCATTCTAGTTTGTAGTTATTTTCAATGTCCCCATTATATTCTGTCCTATTAGCCATTCAAAATCATTGTTCTCAAGTACCAGATTTTTTATAGTGACAGAATTATGAATTAGCACATCAATATTCATAAGTCAAAAGCCTTTAAAAATATAATCACTGAAGAAATTAAGTTGGGAACAATAATGAAATCAGTCCATCTTGAAATAGATCCCAGAAGGAAGTTACTATGAAAAGACTGTAAAATGGCATCTAGTAGCTTCCATAATAGACATGTCATCAGATTTGAGCATATATCTCTGATAAGGCTGCATTTCACACTAAAAATATAATAATACCCACCCTCCTAATAATGGGCAAGTCAGCACGAATCACATATGCTCAATTAAAACCAATAAACTTCAGAATTGCCAGGTGGCCAACTTAGAATATTTCGGTTCAAATAGATGTTTCCTTGGCTTGGATTTCAGATAACATCCAATTAACCTTATATGGATTACTGGTTTTGTGAGTTACTCAGAAAAAAATTTTAAATTTAAAAGCATTTATGTTCAAATGTCATTCTTCTGGCTTCTTTTCTCTTCTTACCCTTTCTCACTGCTCTGTATTTCCAGCCAACAGATAGAGATATGGGGCAGAAATATCAAAATTCAAGTAATAAGAGAATCAGGATACTGGATTAGGACAGGCTGGATGTGGGGGGGGGGGGATGAAGGTCACTCAAAACCTTTGCCTGGCCATGGAACACATTTAGGACTCATTTTGAAAAAAATATATGTGCCATCTAACTTATCTTCAATATAGATTCCATTTTACAGTGAGCCTACTTTATTGATGAATAGTAGCATAACTGAACAGTGAAGTTTAGAGCTTTCTGTTGTATTTCTATCTTCCTGCATGTTTGTGGACTGTAGCTACCATTCACACTATTCAACCACCATTTTCACTTGTTCACAAATGCAAAACTGAACAATCAGCTTTCTGTTTTTGTCACTTGACTTAAGTTATCCTAGTGAGTTTTGTTGTCATTTTCTTATTTTTCCTCTTTCCTGATCTCCCATTCATTTTGGACATGGCTAACCATCTCTCTTTCTACTTCCTTGACAATGTGGTCTGATTCTCCTGCTTCCACCATGACCAGTTTTTATTTGATTGGCATTGCTTCTCCTTCTTTTGCCTTTTCTAGCACATTCTTTGACCTTTTGCAATCCTATTTTTGCACTCATTCATCTTAGATGGCATCCACTTCAAGATACTAATTCATGTTGAGTAATTCCCTAATCTGTTGTTGGCAGGGAGTAGATCTAGATTTTGTGGGACTAGACACTTTATGTAATTTGAAAGAAAAGCTTCCTTTAAGTAAAAAGAACACAAAATTGCTAGGGCTCCTCGTAGGGCCTTGGAAGAGTCCTAGGCAAGTGAGGAACTACGAAGAAGTTTTATTTGCTTCATGGTACCACTCTGAAAAATCTGAACCTGTAGAACTTCTGCCCATAAAAATGTACTATACACATCTGCAAAATTTTGCATATAACTTCAGAGGTTCAAAATTCCCCTAGACTCCAGGTTAAGAAATCATATCTTAATCTATGTCTCCAATTGTTATATCAACTTGCATTCATGATCTCTCTTGCCAGCAAATAGGCTCTCCCTACTTCTCCATTAGTATTGGCTGCACATTTAACATTCCACTGGATATAAACACTCCACTTGGGCTGAGCTATAACCGAAATTAATGTTTCCACATTTTGAGTGACCCTGATTTGTGGGGCCTTAAGCACAATGCTTACTCTGACTATTGTGTAATCCAGCACTGGCCCAACTGCTCAAATCACAAGTTGAGGAGCTTCTTTGACTCCTACTTTATTCTACCTTAGTCACTAAGTTCTCTCTATTCTATATCCCAAACTCGTCTAAAATCCATCTTCTTCATTTCATCCCCACAAACCATTATCTTAGTCCAAGGTACCAGCATTTTTCACTTGGTTTTACTGCCTCCAATTTTGCCCCTGCAATTCATTATACTGTGACCAGAGTAATCTCTTGAAATGTAATAATCTGACCACATTCTTGCCTTTAAGATCCTTAAATGGCTCCCCATTACCCATATGTTAAAAGTCCATGCTCATTAGCATGCTATCAAAGAGCCTGCATGATCTGCCCCCATCTTATTTATCCATTGTCTATTCTTGCCATGGCCTCCATGGTCCCATACTCATTTCATGCTCCCTTAAACTGCTGGCTTTTCACTATTTTTAAATTTTATTTTTCAGTTACAGTTGACATACAATATTATATTAGCTTCATGTATACAACTTAGTGATTAGATATTTATATACCTTATGAAGTGACTACCCATACAAGTGTAGAACCCGTCTGGCACCATACATAGTTATTACAATATTATTGACTATATTCCCTATGCTGTACTTTACATGACTCTTTTTATAACTGGCAATTTGTACTTCTTAATCCCTTTCATTATTTTTGTCCATCCCCTGCTGGCTTTTCTCTTACTGCCAAGCTTTTACACATGCTAGGCCAAGGCCTGGAAAGTTTTACATTTTACTGTGCACCCTCTGCTTTGTGTGTATAACTCCCATTAGTTTTTATTCTTGAAGACTCGCTCTTGGGCTTCCTCTCCTTTAGTAAGTCTCTTCCTGTCTTCCCTCTGCAGACAAAGTTAAATGCCCTCTCTTCATACTCCTATAGAACTACCCAGTGTATACTCTGAGCTTGACACCTATCAACACTGGATTGTTATTTCTTCTTTACATACATCTCTAGCTAAAATTTGAAGTATTTCACAGCAGAGATTGTATCTTATGCATTCTCACATTCTCTAGCACCTGCCTTATGTCTGCACACTTAATAATTATCATTTATGGGACATGCACTGCGTGCAAACTGCTTCTAAGGTAATTTCATTTAATCACAACATTATAAGGTAGGCTGTATTATTATTGTATTACTATTGTTTTATAGATGAGTAAAACAAGACTCAGTGGGGTTAAACCACATACTCAGGTTATATAGCTGGCAGGTGTCAGAGTCAGGATTTGAACTAAGTTCCAACTGCGGCTACAGAAACTAAGCTCTTAAAAGCTACACTATGTATTACTTAGTAGCATCAAACCAAACAAAATAAAACACCTCAATATATTTGAGCTCTAGTCTTTAGTAAATGTTTAGTGATTAAATGAAGCCTAGATGAGAACCTTTTTTTAAGGAACACTACAATGTCTGTATCTCCCCCAGAAAACTCTGTGAGCATTGGTCATTTATATTAAAATTCAGCTTAACTTGAATCTTGGGATAAGACTCAGCCTGATCAACTCTGGGTTGGTTTTTGCAGAGAGCAGAAGATCAAATGAGTACTACTTTCTAAGCATATCACCCATAATCTATTGGAACCTAGAACAAAGGCCACAAATTGCTGATTAGACAACAAACTGCAAAGAACTTTTGGCCTTGGGACCCTCTAAGTGTACATGAGTTCTGGTTGTAACTCCAGGGGCCAGCTAATCTTTCCTATCTCTCATCTTAACACCTTTCTCCATTCTACTACCTTTGAAAGAAAGAAAGGTCCCTCTAGTCATATGTCCTCTTCTATATGTCCCACCTCAATTTTCCACACTTCCTCCAGTGCTAGAACTTGATCCATTACAAATTCCCCTGCATCTTCACTCTCTTCATTAAATGTCCTCTTTACTTCCTGCCTTAGATTCTCAAATTTCACTGTGCACAACTCTCATCTAGGAAACTTTTTAAAAGAGAGAGAGTTAAAAGCTCCACCCCTAGAGATTCAGATTCGGTCTGGGATAGACCCAAGCTCCTTTCATTTTTGAAGTTCCTCAGGAATTTTCATTAAGCAGCTAGGATTGAGAAGAAAAAAAAAACCTAAATCTTACTATCCAACAAGGGTAGCACTTCCTCAGATAATTCTGGTGGACACTGCTCATTCTTCCCCATCCCAAGTTTTTAGGCCTGGGGGAATGAGGAAGGGCAGAGTTTCCCCCTTAATTTCAAATTGTTTTATTTGAGGTCAGTACTACTGCATATGCCTACAAAATCCCCTCCTTTTAAGATTATTGCCATTTACTTCTGGTCAGGTACCCACATCCATTGAGAACTTTGGTTCTCAGTCTTTCTTCCTACACTCAATGCTGCTACCACTCTGTGAAATATAATATATATATATATAATAAATATAATATATATAATATATAATATATATATAAATGGAAATCTCTTTCACACCCTTTCAACTCCTTGGCCTTCCTCAACTCTAATGAACTTAACCTTCCTTCTACTTCTGTAATACATTAATTCCCATGGCCTCCTTTTAAACGAGTGGTTCCCATCCAGGGCTGCACATCAGAATGACTTGTAGAGTTCCATGAAATACCAATGTCTAGGGCCCACCCAGAACCTACTATGTCAGGATTTCTGGGTATGGGACCTGGACAAATAATTTTTTAAGCTCCATAGTTGATGTGCAGATAGAGTGGAGAATCGCAGCTACCCCAGGCCTTTTCATTATCCAGAGTGATCCTTTCTCTGAAATAGTCAACCTGTTATCTCTGAGCCCAGCCTCCTATCCTGCTAGGCTTCTCACTTTCAAGCCCTTATTCCTATTTTAACTGTTCTTTGATCTCAACAAAACCTCCAGTTCCTGATCCTCTCCATTTTTAGCCAATTTCTCAGCTTCCTCCTGGCCCAGACTTTATGGCCCATCATTTAAATTGCTCTTAAGCTACTGCCCTGGAAACTCACTCTTTGATCTTCTTTTGCAATTATCTTGCAAAACTTTACCCTGACAGAAACTAACCATAAAACCTTCACTTCTATATTGAGGCTATTGAGAGTCGTTGGGGAAAAAAAATCATACAGCTATGCAGATTGGTGCTCACAGACCAGAGAGTCATCAGTTGTGCTTGGCAATATTCTTCTTGCCCCTTGCCGGCTTCCTTTCCGACTCCTCTTACTGAATATTCCAGAATTTTACCACTCTACTCAAACTTCTACTTTATCATCTCCTCCTTTTCTTTCAGCGTATAAAATTCCTCCTACTTGAATGAGGAAAATGGAAGCCATCAGTTTGGAACTCTTGACTTTACTTCCTCTCCCACTCCTATGCATGTATCTCCATCAGTAACATCTTCTCCTCCCACATCTCACTGGAAGCAGTGTCCCTTCCTTGCCTAAGGTTTATCCCTCCACAGGAGCTCTAGCTCCCAGTCCCTCTCACTTTACCAGGGGTCTCACTTCATCAGTTATCTCCTATTTCTCCTTATAGCTTTAATCTTCCCTTCTCTACTGAAACTTCCTATTTGGTTTAAAAGACATGCTGAGATCTTTGTGTCCTTAAAAGTTAAAACCCTCTGCCACCTTGCATCTTTCTCTAGCTGCTATAGTCGCTCA
This sequence comes from Pteropus vampyrus, assembly GCF_000151845.1. Classification (NCBI taxonomy): domain Eukaryota; kingdom Metazoa; phylum Chordata; class Mammalia; order Chiroptera; family Pteropodidae; genus Pteropus; species Pteropus vampyrus. The sequence continues at coordinate 2,024,825 of NW_011889025.1, read as the reverse complement.
GTTATTTTTTTTAGCTTAAACTTCTTGAAAAGGCAGTCTAGACTTCCTTAGCCCTTACTCCTTGAATCACTGCAATGAGTCCCTGAGATCACAAATTAATCTTCTCCTTCAAAATGGTCACTTTTCAGTCCTTACCACTGTTGATCTTTGTCAAAACTGACATTGTCGACCACAAACTTCATGGAACTAACCCCTCCCTATCTTCTTTCACATAACACTTATCTAGGCTATCTCTACATTTCTGAGTTTTCTATTGACTCCTTAAATAGTATTCCCCAGGAGCTGACCTAGGTCCTCATCTGTTCTTATCATCACACCTCTCCTTTAGGTCACATCATCTAGTTGCATGGTTTCAATCACCATTACACTAGTGACTCTCCATATGTATTTCCAGCCCTGACCTCTCTGCTGTACCCTGACCCCCTGGAGTTAACTGCCCAAGTAACACCTTTATTTGGATGCCTCATAGGCATTCAAAAGTAAAACAATTCTCCATTGCCTTTTCCCACCTAAAAGAAGCTACACCTCCTTGAGTTCCCTATCTCACCCTCCGATAGCTTCTCCCACCTTCTGATTAGTTGCCTAGTTCTATTAATCCTTCCTCCTAAATATTCCCACTGTACTGTACTCTCCTATTTGTATTGATACTGGCTCTGAGGCCAGGCCATTATCATTTGAAAACAGCCAGACTTGTCTCCTTCCACTACCCCACCCCCAAATCCATTCTTCTCCTGTGGCTAGAGTGATATTTTGGCACACAAATCTGTTATCGTTTCTCTATTTCAATGTTTTTCTATTGCCTTCAGAATCAGATTCAAAGCACTTAGCATGACATAAATAAGCCCTCTAGGATTCAGTCCCCAATTACTTCCACAGCTCCATCTCACACTCTTTTTCCTCTCTTACTCCATGCACTAGTTATTCTGGACTACTTGTAGTTGTACTCATAGAACCTCATCTAAGAGTGTGTCATGCCTACTGCCTTTATAATGTTGCTCCTTTTATCTGAAATGCCACCTATCCGTTACATGAATAGCTCTATTCCTTCATTAAGACTCACTTCAATTCAGTGGTCATCTCCTTCAGGAAGCCTCCCCTAAGTGCCCATCTCCTCAGTCTTGAATAGATGCCTCCTCAGTGCTCATTTCTATATTATACTTACTGCACTAAACTCTAAACTTGTCTATGTCCCTAACTAGGCCATCTAATTCTTAAAGGCAGGAAGTGGGACTTATCCACCTCTGCCCCTCCTATTTAGCAAAGTACCTGATTCAAGAAGTATTTAATGAATAAGCAAGTAAACAAATGAATGAATGATTGTCCTTCATTATATGAAATGAGACCCAATATATGGAGACAGGCCATGCCTATTTGCCATCATGTGTTCACAGATGAAGAGACAGGTTCCGCAAGAAGGCTGTGGGTGAGAGGATATGTTTTAGAGTAGTTGTTAAAGTTGCTGGTGGCATTGTTGCTATTATTCCGCAACAGTGGTGATGACTCATTCAGGCACACCTCTTCCTAGTTGCCACTTTGGGTTCAAAACCATATATTGGCAACACAGATGGGCAAGGTTCAAGGTACAGCAAAATGACCAAATCTCCTCCAGCTGAAATCCCTGGATGGGGCTATGCTTGCCTTCTGAAAGCATTTTAGAAAATTGTCAGCTGAGTCTTCCTTATTGTAGGAGTTCCACTTGTCATCTTCCCCTAAAATTCCTGAGAGTTTGGTTGGGCCTTTCATTGGATGTCATATTGTCATGTTCAGAATTATTTTTTAGAACACTTTCTAGCTTCTTGAAAACAGAGCATGCAGGAAATGAAAAGGAATAACAGAGGGCAGACATAGAGAAATGCTTTCCTATATAAATTTAGCCTGAAAGCACAGAACAATAATTATTTTTGAAAAAAAAAAAAAACAACGGAAAACATTGTTTTTTGGTTATGGTATATGGCATTAAAAAAGTGACATTTAAAGCCACATTAATTCAGAAAGCTAAAAATCAAAATATTATATAAAGCACTTTTTAAGTTCAGAAATAGTTTTTTCAAAGAAAAAAGCCCATAAGCTGGCTAGTTCTAAGCAGCAAGCATTTCACAACTCTGGCTCTAACAACCAACTCCCTCCTGCTACTGTTCCAGCTTCCTTTCCTTTAAATCAATAAGTGGGTCAGTTAACAAGTAATATAGAATTGAAGATCAGTGTACTGACAGATTATGCCGGATAACTCATGAGGAACTTAATATTCCAAACTTGCAATCTAATTGGGGGAGTAAGCTGAGCAAATGAGATAGTAATTGATATCACCAAAGACAATTGGGTGCTAATTTTGAAGAACAGAGTATAAATGCTGTAGCATGTCAAGAAAAAAAAAAAGATCATAGAAGTCTGTGTTGGACAGTGAGGGCTTACTGGTTGAGGTGAGACTAAAGAGATGGGTCATAAAGAATGGATGAGCAGGAAAGAGTAAGGTATCTAAAGTAGAAGAAACAGGAGAAGCAAAACTTGGAAGTAGAAATATATATATAGCATATTGACGAAGAAGAAGATAGGGTGAATAGATAGGGTATGGCCTTGGACATCAGGAAGGAAGATGCATTTGGAGACAGTAATAAAGAATGTACTGGGAAAGTTTTTTGAGCAGATGGTTGATATGATAGAAAAGATGTTTTCTGGAAGACGAGTCAGGTAGCTATGTGCTGCTAGGCACACATGACATGGTAGCAGCAGGCTTCAAAATGGTTATTTCACACAGGCTAAGGAGAAAAATGAATGGTGGGGGTGAGATGAGCAAGAGTTCTCTGCCACTGTATCTGTTGCCTCTAAGATCACCTACTAGGCACTTCTTTTAAACTGTGTGTATGTCTGATTTCTGTTAAGAGATTGAAAATTATCTGAGGACAGGGAACCTTGTCTTATATCTAGTATTCCCCACAACACTAAGCTTAGAGCTAGGCACATAAGAAGCAGGCACAAATCTTTTCTGAATGAACTTAATAAAATATGTTCCAGGTAAGCCTATGTTAACATCCAATTTTGTTGTATCTGATGTTTACTGAGATAGCTAATAAACTAGATCTGTGCTCAAATTCAGCATGCAGCTCATATTTATCCACTGGTTGGTTGCACATATGTCTCTATCCTGTGATCTTCCATGAAGTCCTTTGAGATAAAAGGAGCTCTAATAAAATATTTTGTTAGAAGGCTCGTACTAGAGTTTCTGAGGTTGGAGTTTTCCTGGGAGGTACATTTGTCCCACAACCTGTAGCTTAACATTAGAAGCCCTTCTCCATCTCCTCCTTACTTTATCCCACTCTCTCTGCCTAGGTGCAATCTGTATTGTACTGTGTTCCTGAAGCCAAACAACTTGTGTAGATATAGGGGCCATTTCTGCCAGGAGCAGTGAGGATAGCTGAGTTGGAGATCCATTATACTAAAATGCTTGTTTTTCATCTCAATATTCCTGAGCTTTGCTTTGGAAAAGACATGTTGTAAGGATATAGAAATATTGTTAAAGGGCCATGCACCTCCTATGGGTGGCAACCTTCACTTTTCCCAGTTGAGGACCCTTAGTGATTTGATCATTCTTTAGTAGGGTGACAGGTACTTTCAGTGGTTCATTAATTTTTCTAATTCACTAATAGGTTGCTAGTCAATGCCTCACAACAATCTTTTATAAAATGCTGCCCTTGTGGCCTTTAACAATTAAAATGTCTTAATGTCTACTTAACTACCAGAAAAGTGAATTATGTACTTGCTCCATCCTCTTACATGTGGGTCAGAGAGCACACTGTATCATAATCCCCTAGAAGGAAGCTTTCTGAAGCCTTATACTTGGGTGAAAATAACTATCTGAGAACAGTTACAAATATTCTGTTTGGGGGCATATTATGAGAAGGGAGTCCCGGAAATTTATTACCTCCTGGATTCATGAAATGTACATTTTCCCTTACATGAGAAGAAATCAATTCTCTAGTTTTACTCTATTGTTTTGTAGAAATATGTCATTTTGTGGGCCTTCAAATGTATTTTTCCCAATAGAAATACTTCAAAGTACATGTGGTAATTACAATGGAAAGTTAGGCATAAAAAGAGTTTATTCTTGGTTCTAAGTATTTAAAGAAATTGACAGTGCAAGTTGGGTAAAATATTTAAAAAGAAGTCTACATAGCAAATATATTTCTGTCTTAAATCTAGCATCTTGAGCAAAATATATACTAATTCTGGGCAGAAAAGGAAACAGGTGTTTATTAAATGAGGAAAAAATGAACCAAATCTTTAAATACTGGATTATGAATGAATCTGAGAAAGGATGAGAGGTGACTCTCATGTTCTATTTTAATACAGTTCTTTCATATTACATATTATATCATCTTATATTAATTGTAAAAGCATCAGATATTTTTGTAATAGAAAAATATTTCAAAGCTTAAAAATAACACAGGAATCAGGGAAAATAATGATTTTTTCTTTTACAAAAGCTGTTTTTTTCTGCTAGCAAGTGAGGGCCTCAGGAGGAACAACTTGTAAAGATAAGGGTATGACTACCATCATAATTGCTGACTGAGAAAATGGGTTAGGTTTCACCTGCTTCTGAAAAGATTTCATTTTTGCACATTCCTTTGGCTAAAACCTATTTTCAGAACAAGTTAGGTAACTCCCATTTTATGGCAAGCAGAACAGAAGTTGGGAGATCTAAATTCTAGGTTTGCTTTTCATCAGTAGTGGGGCAACTTTGTGGAAGTCATTTAATCTCTCTAAACTTCTGTCTTCCTCTATAAATTTGAGATAATCCTTGCCTCCATCATAGGAGATTTGAAGGAGGTAATTGATATGAAAGCACTCTGAACATAGTAATATCCCTATAATTGCAATCCAAAATACATCATCTCATTAGCAAAATACTTAGTAACAGGGTGACTGTGTTTGCTGGAGAACCACTTTTTAAACCCAGCACTTCCGTCCTATGAGTGAAGTCTTTAGAAATATAACTGCCAAGAAAGAGGATTAAACTGAACTACTCTTATTATATCTTTCATTATATAAGCAAGTCCCAGAAGTATATAGTTGGGAAGGCCCATTCTTTTGCCTTTAGGTAGAACCTGCTAAAGCCACGAGAGACCCAAAAGAGAACCTAGAAAATTTCACCCTTCGCAATTCACAGTATCCAATCAGCCTATCTGGAATTTATGTCTAGTTCTCTTCTCTCTGGTGAAATATTAATTCCATATCTTCTGCCAAGTCTTCAGTGACTATGGGAAATAATATATGCTTTCCATAAAGTAACAGCCTTTAATGTATAGAAAAATACTCAAAGTGGTACCTGATTCTATAAGAGCGGCTACAAGCCCAATTCATAGGTTGGATGTTCCATGAAGATGACCAGGGAAATGATAGTCCCATGTGAGCCCTTCTAGTGATCGATGCTGCCCGCCCCCACACTCACTCATGCAGAAAACCATCATCTTCAGTGGTATCATCTTCGAAAACATTCAGCAACAGTGATCATTCTGGCAAATCATTAGGAAGTTGACTCAGTGCTCATCTCCTTCCAGGAATCATACACTGGTTCTACTTTCATTTACACCCAATTCATATGTGCAACAATTTCAACGGAAAATGTTCGAAAACAAAAAACAAATATGAGGCAATGTCCTAACCCAGACACATCTGATCATGTGGATAACTATACAGGGCACAAGTTTAAAAGAATTAAAGAGGGGCCTCATTTGCTTTAAGGAGGGAACTAACTTCATATCCCTTGGCTAGCAGCCTCTCCTTTTGATACTTCATTTTAATGTTTGATACAACTCTCTTCTGTCTTCCCCTCTTCTCATCCATCCCCTGTATCTTCTCCATCTCCTAACCTCCCTCTCAAATATTATTTTCTCTTTCAATTTGTCACTATCACTTCTTTCCTTTAGGGTATACATCTCCCAATCTTTCATTCCATACTTCTCTTGAAATGACTGCTGGTTTTAGTGGACTACCATATTTGTGCCTAATTTCCTGATTTATTGGCTTTGAAGTGGAAGCACAGGTCTTAGTAGATAGAGTTCATCATTATCCCACCTTCTTTCCATTTCAACCACAGGGGATTTCTAGGAGTAAAGGAGAAGTGCAGAAGACTCTTCTCCTGGGACATAGCACTGACTCTGGAGGACAAGCAAGATGCCATGCCCTTTAGGCTTTCTAAAGGGTGGTGCAATGATCTCCAAAGAGCACTCTTTGCTGAGCTGTATGGGCTACATTTGGAGAGCCAAGAAGAATATAAACACCATTCAAAATATTCTATGACATCTTGCATTCTGATAACAGAACTCCAAAATAATTGAGACTCCCATTCACTGTTGGTACAATAATAATAACCTTGAGCTACTTCAGGGTCCCAAAGGGTCTTCAGCATCACTGAAGAAAGATTGCATACTGTTTAGTCTAGTTATCACACTAAATATTTTTTTATTGTGCATTAATTAAAGTTAGTAATGTGCGTTGACACCAAAGCATTTGATTAACAAAACCATAAAGGATAACTGAGAGTCTTCTTTAATGTAATTGTTGCACAGTAATGCTTCCTGCTATGTAGCATATCTAGAACATAACATACTCTAGGGATTAGAACAACATATATGCAAAATAATAACAAACTTTACGGTACTTTAAGAACTTTTTCACATGTATGAACAAACTCATTTAGAGCTTCAACTTTCTAAAGCAATATGCAAGCCTGTAAAGTATACGCACCAAAAGTAACCCACAAAACACCCAAATCAAATGTTAGCAATATCTATTGTCCTGAATATTTTCTCACTATCATTAAAAAATGAAAAAAAGTTTTTTTTTCTTCTGAGTGGTAATAAAAAATTCCCCTTTTCTGAAATTGAAAGAAGTTTCAAAGCCCAGTGTCATCTTCTTAAGGAGAAATGCAAGCCACTGCTGGCTTTTGGATGCTACAAGTGTAATTTCCCACCTATGCCCTTTGTTCTGTTGCAAGATAGTGTGATAGAGTAGAACAAGCATAGGGTTTGGAGTCCAAGAGACTTGGGAGACTTCTGACTTCCATCATTTGCTATGTGACACTAGTCTGTCTACTTAACTGCTTTGAGCTTAAATTACCTCATCTGTAAAACGAGGATAATACCAAGCGGTTGTAAAGATTTAAAAACACAATACATGTAAAGTGCCTGGTATACAGCTTAGCACAGGAACTAATGGTAGATCAGTCAGCAAATGGTAGATTACTTCCTATTTGTCTTATAACCAATTATCCCCTAATACTCTTCTAGGAAGAGGGGCTTTCTCTTCCTTCTCAGGGTCACCAGTTCCCAAATATCTCTAGATTCCCCACAAAAAATGCACATGAATGCTCTCTAAAGACACGGCCCTTCACACAACATCTCATGTCCTCTGAAACACACCTGATGCTCAAGCACAGCACAAGACAAATAAGCACATTTCAGAAGACACTGACATCACACAAAATATGTGACCTCCAAATGCAGCCTCATCTGCTTCTTTCCCACATATTCTTCCAAGCTTCAAGTTCTTAACACTGATTATTTTTAGAGGCACTATGCCATTTCCAGAGTTCTGGCAGATTCATTTGCTTCATTGTCTTTGTTGTATTGGTTTATTTACTCATGTAATTTTTCCATGTATTTATTTCTTCATTCATGTATTTATTCCCCACCTTGTCCCAAAATGGATATCAGAAGGCTTATAAGAATATACAAAATACAATGTAATAACATAAATTTGAAGTAGATAAGAAAGTAAAAGAAACAAAAAAGGTAGGAATATAAAATGGAGCCTGGAAGAAAGCTAATACAAAGTACATACCTATCACAGAGTCCCATTACAAGTACTATGCATGGGCCACACATTTGGCTCCAAGCTTTCCAGTAGCCAACAAAAGAGAAATCTGATCAGTCTCACACTTTGCAGGATACATAAAATGAATCAAACCACTTGTTTGGGAAGTCTTTTTCCTGATCTAAATTTTGAAAACTTTTCTATAGTGAAGTATCATAAAATGGTGGTAGACTGTCTCTCCTAATTTTCTCTACAACCCTGATTCAGCTCCTTGAACAGTCTCCAACAAAGACAGATTCTCAATCTTTGAAATTGTATCTACTATTTCTTACTTGTTTCTACCTGTCTCTTGAAGTTCCATTTGTTCAATGAAATGTAGCTATTAGAGATTTCTTAAAACAAACAAACTCCTCTGCTGTTACCAAAGCAATTATTGTCATTTATCTAATAAAATAGACATTGTGTCATTATTTATGACAAAAATTTGGAAAGGACTCCAAATGTCCAACAAAAGGAATTGGTTAAATAAATCATGATGCCATTGTTGCCACTATATGATAAAATAGTCAATACCATCAAAAATGATATTTATGAAAACATTTTATAAAATGGAGAAATATTCATGATAAAAATGTTAAGTATGGCTCCATGCTCTGAGGATATAAAACTGCATATATTATGATCTTAACTATGTAAAAATGTGTCTATTTATAGCTATAAAAAAGTCTGGAAAGAAATCCACCAAAATGTTAACATTGTTTATGAGATTTGTGAATATGGCTGATTTTCATCTTTTTCTATATTCTTGTCTTTATTTTCCAAGTTTTTTTATATTGATGAATAATTTCTCTATGATGAGAAGAAGGAAGTCTAGGAGGAAAAAATACTAACCCAGCTAGTTATCTTTGGCTTGTGTAATTATGGGAAATTTTAATTTTCTTTTTCAATTTTCTATAATTGACATATAAATTCTAGATAGAGACAAAGTTACTTAAAGAAATAAGAGTTCTAAAATCTAGTTTTTTGGTTGTTTCTTTGTAAGGTCCAGAATGATACAAATTTAATAACACCTTACAATTATCAAGCACTTTAAAATTTATTTTTATAGCATTTTAATATTTAGAATTACATTTGATTACCAAAAATGTCTTGTGCAGTAGGCTACATAGTACTATCCTCATTTAACAGGTGATAAAACTGAAGTTCAGAGAAATTAAGTGACTAGCCCAAAGTCACAATCAGTAGCAGACCTGGACTCGAACCCACATCTCGAGAACTCATGTCTAGTGCTCTTTCCATTCTTCAATAATGATTATAGTGTAACCCAAGCAGTCACCAAAAGGCAGAAGCACAGAAACAGCAACCTCTCTTTACCTATGAGGGTCAGATTCCTAAATGACCCCCAAGGTAAGAAAGTTCAGCTGAGGAAATTCTGATTTTAGGAGGTAAAAAAAAAAAAAAAAAGAGTGGGGAAGTAAGGTTACAGGTGAAGTTTTGAAAGCCCTCATAAATAAATAAATAAATAAACAAATAAATAAATAAATAAGTGTGCAGAATTTGCATAGTAAAACAAAACAATAACAATGATATATTATGGGAAAAGAATTAGAGTTTACAAAGCTTAAATTAGTAAAAATGATAGGCTCTACATAGTTTCCATTTATATCCTGAGATGATTTCCAGAGGTGTTAACATTCTTTATGGCAGTGGAAAATAGGGATGACAGTGAAGCAATGAACAGAGGTGGACTGTTTGCTCAAATTATGGCTCTCCATGCTCTCGGAGTCATCTAAATCCAATCCTGTAATCGTAGCAACTAGCTTTTGGCTTTATCACTATCAAGAAAGTGAAATTAAGTTGTATGACTTAATGACTTTGGCTCTTTTTGTCTTCTCAAGTCTTTTTTGAAGACACTTTAGCACTTCTGCATAGAATTCAAATTAAATAATTCGAGCTTTGTCTGAAGGCAGATTTTCAGCTGTCTAGCACAGGTCACTACCCTTCTGAGGTTGCTTTCTTCCCAATATGGTATAAAAAGACTGCTAGCACCTCTTTAATAGAGTTCAATGAAACCATTCAAGCTTTGTCAGAAGGCAGTTTATCAGCTGTCCAGAAATGGTATTAAATGGCACTATTTGATGATTTTTTAAAAATTAATATTTTATGGCGACATTAGTTAACGAAATCCAATGTTTCATCTGTACACTTTAACAGTAAAGCATATATATATTTACACTGTGTGTTTACCGCCCATAGTTAGATTTCTTTCTGTCACCAGATAGTTGACCCCCTTTGCCCTGTCTACCTCCTCCATCCCCCCACCCCCTATCCTCTGGTAACCATTAATCTATAGTCCATGTCCATGAGTCTCTGCTTGTTTGCCTGTTCCTTTGTTGCTTTTAGGTTTCTATGCCACATACAAGTGATATCGTGTGATTTTCAACTTTTTCTGTCTTATTTTGCTTAGCTTGATTATCTCGAGGTTCATCCATGTTGTCGCAAATGGATGATTTAAGTTCTGCTGAAGATTGTTTCTGTCCAATGTAATATTTTTGAAGGCATCGTAGCATCTCTTTATAGAACTCTGCTATATCTCACAAGCTTTGAAGAGGTAAAGTTTGACATGTAAAGGGATCAATTTTCTTTACTTTCTTGAGGAGGTTTTAATCTTGTTCTAAAATATTTGCTCCCGCTGTTTCAGTTCCATAGCTTCCTAATTATTTTCATTATCAATTATGATAATCACCTCTGGGGTACTAGAAGTTTTCTGAGAATCATATTCTAGCAGCATCACATCACTTGGATTAGTGTCAACAAGTTAAGACTGAACTTCAGCCAATGATTGCTCCTGCACCAAATGTTCATCAACACTCATAGATTCTCCTTGATCCAAAGATTTTTTTTTTTGGTCTTCAAGAAGGATTGCTGAAAGATATTTTACCATATCTAGCCAAGTCTTCTCTCGGGTCACATTAATGACAGGCTCTGCTACACTATCTAATGGCTCTTTTATTAAGACTACAGCATTAGTTATAGCATAGGAATCTTATTAGCATCTTCAGCAGAGGAACCTTTGTGAGATTTTGAACAATAAAGTTAATAATTTGGCATAAGTCTTCCTGAATGACTTAGATCAAACACTGATCTAAGGGACTGAGGATCTGAGACATGAGACTAGTTATAAAGACAACCTTAACATTAGAATGTACATTAGCAAATGCATCTGAGGTGCCAACAGGACTGTGAAGAATAAGCAAGACTTTGAATTCAATTTTTTTTTCTTTCAAATAGCCTTGAATTTCCACAAGAAAGCACTGTTTAAACCATTCTTTAAGCAGAGAAGGAATCATCCAGGTTTTTCTGTTTGCATGCAAGTATACCAGAAACTTGGCTTTTTTTTTTGCCTTTGAGAAGCTTTTAGCATAGTTTTCTGTAAAGTAGTAATGGTTTCACTATGAAGTCACCTGAAATATTGGCACAAAACAGAAATATCAGCTTCTCTGTTTTTGCTGATCTCATGTTAGCATCAGTTGACTCTTGCTCTTCAAAAGAGCAAGTAAGATTGTTCAAGAAATGAACAAAGCATGATGGTCTCAACAACACTGAAGATTTGTCAGGCACATAATCCTCTTCTTTAGTCCATTTCTGTAGTTGTAGTGGATACAACACAGAAGTTGCAGGGTCTAGTATTTCTTTCTTCAGCACCACCGTCACATAAGATTTGGTCTCCAGATCACAGTACACTGTAAGTCTCTCAAACCTTCCCTTGTTCCTGGCAAAAAAAATTGTCAGTGTCTGAAAATATGTCTTGAAAAATTCCTCTTCCATGGTCACAGATCCCTTACATGGAAAATGTTTTGTTATTCTTTTTCTTATCTTTTATTCAGATGTTTAACATCATTTCTATCTTTTCCATCCTTAGGTCATGAGGGATAAAGCATCTTTTAAGTGATGTCAGTGTACAAGAGACAATAATAAGAGTTTCACATTTCTTTATGGTAGAAATTGTGGATTCATTAATATCATTTAAGCAACATATAAAGCTATTTGGTTTACCTTGAAGAAGCAGATCAGGAATGTCCATTTTTCTTTTCTAAAATCATCACCCTTCTTTTCCTTTTAGCAGCTTTCCGTGGTGCCAGTGTCCCTGTATTTACTTCACACTCTTTCGCCTCAATAGTCACATTTATAGAAGCCATGTTTAAGCTTTATGCTAATTAGTGCAACCTGACAATTACTTACTAAAGATTTTATATACTCCAGTGTTACGAAGTATCAAAATGTCAGCATATGATATTTAAGCACCAAATGGTACTATGAACAACACAAAAATAAATGATAATATATTGTTATGATATTCAGTGCAAATAGGGCTGATGTATAGGGGACAACTGGCAGAAGAATGGGAGAAAACAAATGATTCAGAAATTTCTTAGCACCTTGTGATGTAGTCAGAGAGACAATAATGTGGCAACTTGGACGAACCCCCATATACTCAGTTCAAAAATTTCACAGCTGTCAAAAAGGTATACAGAAGTAAATACACCTATAGTCCAATTTCCAATAAGGAGAATTTGCAGTTTAGAAGGGATTACTGTAAATTCTCCTCTAAGTTATCAGAAAGGAAGTCGCTCTTTATATATTCAAGACAGTGCTATTGCTATGATTTCCCTTGGCTTAACACTATGAATTCAATTTTATGTGAAAGGCAAACATAGCAGAGATATATTTTCTGTAAACTCACAATAAGTCAATCAAACATTAATCTCTGATAAAATGCAACTTCTGAAGATATAGATGTAAAGGTCAGGTAGTCCCTGAATAGCCAATGCTCAATAAATGACTACCCAAGAAAGAAAGTGACAATGAAAGAATAAGCTAGCCCCTTTTTTTTTTATGCCCGGCCACTGATACTTTACTTTTATCCCCTCCTCCTGGGAAGATAGAGCGAAGTCTGGCTTTCTTATTCTTCTCTTCAGGGGCCATGGGAAGTGGTTTGGAGCTGTGGTTGAGTGCCGAAGAATCCCGGTTGTTACTATTCATCCTCAGTGGGGGAGCAGGGGGTTTCTCTTCATTATCCAGACTGTCAGACATTTTCAGTTACAACTAATTGCACAGCTCCTAAAGAAGGAGGAGGAGAAAACAGGAGTTAAGAAAGGAGCAGTATAAAAGACAATCTAATAAATATGGGGAATCTAACATCTTAGAAACAAAAGCATTGGTCTCATGTTGTCTCAGGGTTTGCATTGACAATTTTGAGGGGTTTCTTTTCTAGAGGGGAAGGTGTTGCCACCCTAAAGACCAACAATGCAATTTCCCAAAGAGAAGAGTGAAGGCAATAATTAATGGCTTTTCAATATGCATGCACAAACACATAAGGTCTCTTCCTTTTCTCACAATGAAACTCTATTTTCTGTTGTCCACTTAGTCTTTTAATTGACAATTTACAATCTTCTCTAAAAATTCCGTCCTGTTAATTGTCATGGTCAGGTAGCACAACCTCCTTACAGTTCATAATGGACACAGGTTTGGCTGTTGATTTTTAATGGCCAACAACAATGATTTGTTGGCTGCTTTGACATTGGGATGGCTTTGGTGTCTGATTCTTACCTGTGTATACCTGACTTACAAAACACACTCTACTGTTTTGTGAGAAAGAACTGAGAAGCAATCTAGTAGACCTGGCAGTTTCAGCAGCATTGGGGTGTACAGATAGAGGAAACAATGCCCCAACTTTAGGTAGCGGGTAGAAGATAAAGCTGAGCCAAATGTCACCATGAGCAATGAGAAGCTCCAATGAGAGGACTACTTCCTGAGGAGATAACCACAAGCTTATTCCTTGTCATATTTTATATCCTGGAACGGGAAACAAGGTAGTTGGCAGGAGTAACAAAGTCGTAAGAACCAGTCTGGGTTTTAGCTGCTCTTAATTTTCTTTGGTATCTTTATTCTTTAGTATTCTGTGCTTCAGGCTAATTACATTCGGATTTCATCCCACTGGAAGGGTAAAGGGAACTGGAAAAGCATGGACTCCCAAAGGAAATGTTTGTTTCCAGCTGTTTTCCTATTCTAATTCGAGTCCTTCATTAGGTTCCTGAAACTTGCCATGCAAGTCAGGTGTTAACAGTACTCTTCAAGTGGATCTGTAGTTTGAAAACAAGGAAAATTAAATTCTGTTGTAACAAAAATCTGTGTAAATTTGAGAATTAACTAACACTAATTTAAAAGCATAAGAACTCTCCTAACACAAGAACTCTCCTTAGCACATCACTTTATTCCAACATTTAGTATAAACAAGCCTAAGTAGAACAACAACAAAACCAGGATCTCCTCATTCATTATCTGCTGTAATGAGAAATAATATATCATAATTTTTTAGCCCTTTAGTTGTTACATTGTTTTTTATTTTCAGTCATGAAGTCTAATTAAGTTATATCATGTTATATAGAATTTTTTTTATTTTACTATATTCTAAATTTTCTCAAGTACCTACAGCCTGTAATATTCAAGAATAAATATCGATCAATAGCTTCTCCATCTGCATAGGTGACTGCCAACTAACAATCATGGCTTGATCATGATTGGACAAGAGATCTCTTTTCCGTTCCCAAGTGTCATGCTTTGCATTATCTTAATGAATTAGGACCAATTCTGTATATTTTTCAGTAATCATGATAGTAAAAATACTAAGTATTAAATGTTTTGTCAACAACAACTCAGTAAGTCTTATATTTTCCTATATAGGTAAAACTACAGCACAAGGCAAAATGAAAAGAAACTGATGTCAAGTCTATTCATGGATACTACTAGTGCTAATACATATTTTAACTAGAATATGAAATCAGTGCTAATGGGTCTGATTTCTATTTTGCATTTTGATTTTGGTCCTTCTAAATTCACTGTTTCTCCAGAAGAAAAGTGAGTTTGAGACTGACTTCACCAGTGGCATTATTCTGTTTTGGACAAATTCATGGTTTTAATTTAAGTCACTGAGAAGAATTTGCCACCAGAAACAAAGCACTATTTTTTCTTTATTTCTTTGTGTGTGTGTGTGTGTGTGTGTGTGTGTGTGTGTGTGTGCTATTTTACTTTTCTGGGTTCAAAAATAATGCCTGAATATGAGGTGATTATTAAATAAAGCTCAGTTATACAAAATCTAGCTTATATAATAATGAAATTTGATAAAAATTATGAAATTTTAAAGTTATTGCAAAAGAAGTGAAGATTTAAATAGAAATACCTAGAAGTTTCTGAAAACCATATTTGGATGATACATATTTTCTGATGACTTTGATTATTTAACTTGAGATGACAGAAATCAGAGAAACAGGCTTGGCCTCTTTAAAATGATATACAGAGCTGATTTTGCATAATAAGGCAAGTAAGAGTCTAAGCCAGTCAGGATACTAAGATACCTATGTAATTTAAAATACTAGGTTCCTTCTTTCTTAATAAATGGGTGTGGCTAACGAAGTGGCTCTTTTTGTTCCTAATTACTGTCTCTGGCCAGAGACTCAAAACGTAGGTAGATGCCCTGCTTCTTTCCAGGCTGCCTGATTATCCTGATCTTATTTCACCAGGTATAGTTCAGGTTGCGAAAAAGGGGCTACTTGTAATATAAAATTCAAACTATACTTTTTGATAATACACTAGAAATCCCTGACCAAAATGTCAACCCTACTGTGGTCCATATTACAGGCATTCTCCAAAGGACCCAGCTTATATAGCATACATTGTACTGCCCAGCAAACTGGATTTGTTTTATTCCCATTGAACTCATCAAGGGATTATAAAAGGAGCTGGAATAAACCTTTTACAAACATAGAAATGAAGTTGAAGAATCTTTGTCCAATCTCACACATGAACATGAATCATGAACTAAATAATCACTCCATTTACCTAGACGTTTCAGATTTAGTTCTCCTTGAATATCCTGATATTACTTCAGTTTTTTATTACCCTTTACAAGGCACAACCAATCTACATCTTCTAATGGTTCCAAATAATTTTGATTTGGTGACAAAAAATAATGCAGGAGGCTCTTGTTATCTTCAACTCCCCTTCAAAGCAAATGCTTCAAAGCGTACTTTTAGAAAGATAGATGGAGAAAGGGCAGAGACTTGTAAGGAAGCCTTGCTGTTAAAGTATTTGTTTCTCAAGTGGGAGGTAAAGTCTGACTATTCCACAAACATAGAAAAAAGGGGGATGCTATTATGTTATGTTTGTAAACAATGCCAATTTACTAAGCCAGGTGCTTCCTCTGAGATAGCTTTCTACAAAACTATTATTAATTTATTGGGGTTCAATCTGCCTATGATGTCATTATTTCCAAGATTTTGAAAGAGACTATTTTGTTTGTGGTGGCTATAGGCTCTATTTCAAGAATTGTATAAAAGCACCATTTTTGTCTAGGAACCCAATCAAAAAACTGTTTATCTTTAAAGTTTAACTGTTGTTGTTCACTTCTGCAATAGAACAGGAACTTGCAAGTAAGTGGTACGTTGGATCTAGCCACAGGCCTTTCATTTCACTTTAGAACTTAGCCCTTAGCATTGTACAGAAATAGTTAACTTTAACAGACAACCAACAATAGTTTATATATGTTCACAGACTGATTTCATACTTGGATACTAGGTTTTTCAGAGAGAATTCAAATGGCTTCTGTAGATAGTTTATATATTTTGATCCAGCCCTTGGGACTAAATGTGGTTTACCAATGCTTGGTAATTACAATTGAAATTCATCAGTAATGAGAAATGTGTCTCTTGTCTCATGATAACCAAGGAGCCTGAACACTCATTTTTCAGAGTAGTAGGAAAGATTACTTCTCTTTTTCCCTCCCTATCTTCCTTCTCTCTTCTCTTCCCTCCCTTCCCCCAAAAAGCATGAGGGCATGCACACGCAGGAATATACACAAACCCATACAGACAGTCCTTCACTGATTTGCCTTTCATCATAGAGATTTACTGCAAAACATTTTAGAGGAACACTTTTTTTAATTTTTAATTTTTATTTTTCAATGAGAGTTGACTTTAATATTATTTTATATCAGTGTCAGGTATACAGCATATTGGTTAGATATTTATAAAATTTACGAAGTGATCCCCCTGATTAGTAGTACCTACCTGGCACTATAGTTATTACAATATTAGTGACTATAACAAGATGCATGGCAACTTTAAATGAAATGAGTACGCATTATAAACAATTTTCATCATTTTCTCATTCCTCAAAAATGCATTCTCTTATTAATCAGTGCAGTGCCAAACTAGACAGAGAATGCTCAGTAGGTTAAAAAGCCACCAACTTGCATGTCCCAGGAGTCAAGAGGAAAGATAGGTAATCAATTATATCCTAGCTAATGTGGCCAAAATTCATACTCTGGCATACATGATGAATTGCATGCAACCAAAAAATGCCAGTTGTGCCCATTTGTCACAGGTTTTCTACCCAGATGTGTGAAGGGTGAGAATCCAGAAATACTTGCCCTACAACTTGCAAGGCCCTCTATTAAGCCATTGACAACTTCGATAAATATTTTCATCAGATCTGATACCTTCAGAGATAAACCACATGTCTGTATTATCCTGTCTGCTTTCAAAATCTAAATAACTGTTTATTTGCATATCTTACCAATGAGAAACAAACTAATACTGGCCTCCTTTCATAAACAAAAGCCCAGGCCAGTAGATGCACAGCTATGATCTAATACTCACAGAGGCAAAGCTCTAAAACCACCAGCCACACAGGGTTATCACTACAAATTGAGAACACATAAATATTTCTTAATATCCTTTCCATATCATACTAGAGGATCTAACACAGGAATGAGATATAGCTTAAGGAAAATTTCCAGGGTAAACTTTCTAATGTTTCTGAGATATATCTACATAAAGAACGGGGTTGCAAGACACCTTGAGCTAATGAAATGACAGCTAAACTGACACAAGCACATAAGAAACAAGATGGATTTTAGGATCTCAAAATTATATTAAATAAGTCAAAGAACTCTCACAATGTTTAAAAGAGTAACAAAATATGAGAGTATTTCAAATTTCTAGAACTTGAGAAATCTTTATAACAAGAATTAGCTCTATACATCAAGACAAATTGAACTTTTAATGATAGCTTCTAGACTTTGAGGTGTTAAGTAAACATAGATTTAAAGTCAGCCAATGTCTCCTTAGACAATGATATTAACACTGGCTTGTTCTTTGTATTTGAGGATGAGGTTGCTACTTTTATTATCAAGATGATGTATACACTGAATTTTGTACTTTGGTTGTGGGAAAAACGATGCAAGTGTTACTTGCTGGCTCCCTGTAAACAAAAGCACACATTTTCCAGATGGCTAGCTGAGCTTCCCGGTATAGACTGTGACTGGGAAACAAACTGCTTTGCTAAATAGCTTACACTAATATTAAACCCACTTTATCTGGGATGCATTATTAGCAATTGAACCAACCAGCTCAGACACTTATGACTGACAATGTAAGAAGATGTAGTAGACTGTTTTTAATTGCCAAAAAAAAATAAAGAAAAAATCATCTAGCTTTCAAAAGAAGTGACGATGCATTATAATTTAAAATAAAGATTATACATTGCGTTGCATTTATACAGCAACTTGGCATCCGAAGATACCCAGCGACTTTTCAGACATTAATTTGCATAATATGTTAAATGCCAAAGAGGAGAGAAAGAGCATTCATCTCATTTTACAGAAAAGATAACAAGCCTGGTCAGGGTCTCCCAGCAGCTCTAAAACCATACTCCCATTCTCAGACTAGGTGGATAAGGGACAGACTAACCACTAACCTTAACCATCCAGATGGGCCCGACTTAGCATTTCCATCATCTTGTCTCAAATTGCATATAGTCATTATACATGTCATTCCCCTCACTAGATCATAAGCTCCTTGAGGGTAAGGCCCCCTTCGTCATAACTGTATGTTTTCATACTGCCTAATACAGTATCCTGTTCCCAGTAGGCATTACATACTCATGCAAAGTAATGAAATGAAACTATATATTCTATGCAATTGTTGCAGCTGTAAGTTTTTCATAATTTTGCATAAGCCTATATGCCCACTCGAAGTAGGTCTGAGCCAGGAAGGCATGTTTGGAAATATCAGTCTAGCATGTTTGGAAATATCAGTCTAACTGCCAAGCCATTGGGCATAATCAGCTACCATCGGATTATCAACACCTCAATTTTTACTATACAACTTTGTAATGTCCAAAGAGCTTTCACATCTTGCTCTTATTTGAGCTGGACACCAACATGTGAAGAATGGAGTACCATCTCCATTTTCTACATGAGCAATTAACAGAGCATAAAGGTTAAGTAACTTACCAGGATCACAAAATAAGTGAAAGAACCGAGACTAGAATCTCAAACTCTTCTCAATTCTCTTTCCACTACACCAATACAACATGTATCCAAGCAAACCCACAAAGACAACATTTTTCATATATACACTTTTATCCTTCCAAAATATTCATATGACAGTTCTAGCTTTTTCATTTCAACCCACTTCAGGCTGCTACTTACTGATTTCAACTGCGTTTCTCATCCAAAGACTCAAGGCTAGGTGATTTACTAACAGAACTCTAACAGGTTCTGTTGGCCAGTAATACCAATTCTTAGATGGCCTTGTTTTAGAGCTTGTCTGTTCTGGGGCACTAAGGAAACTTTGATATCAGAGACAGGGGTGTGCTGTTTCAGAGAGCCTCACCTGGGAGATACCATTACAGTAAGTAATGGAGGGAAGCCATTTCTAAGATCAGTTAATCAGGAAGAGCTGAGCTACCTGTTAGGCAGATTTGCAAAAGCAGCCAGACGAGCAAGAGAGGTAACTAGCTCTTTTTACAGCTGCCTAGTTTCAAACTTAGATCCTGCAAAAGATAACTCACTAATGGCACACATACAAGCATACTCACATAGAATACATTCATGTTCTCCCTCATACACACAAGCAAATGAGGACGGTTCTGCTGTAGTCCTGTTCTCTGCTAACATCTCTGAGTGACTTCCATTGTTTTCAGCAGGAACCTGACATTAATTGAATCCATTAAACCAGCAATATTATAGTTGCAAATTTCAAAGATAGGTTGCAAATAAGGAAATCGATAGGTATACTCCAGCATCCGACCTCATATACTGCATATATTATGTGAGACAAATAGTTCTTTTTCCAATAACTTCTTAAGCTTCTAAATGTATGCAGCACCTTACTTTATTATTCATTGTGTAGGCTGCATGAGCTAATGCCAAGAATATGCTAATGATCATCTGACAAGTATTTATATTTGCAAATCGATGCATTGCAGGTTTTAGTTTTTCATTTCTACAACTGATGCTCCTAAGAGAAAAAAATGCTTAAAAAACAAAGGTAGAAATTTTTTAAGCATAAGAAAAGAGTTTACCTTAAATGATACCTCAAAGAAATGTGTGGGAAAAAGAGAAGCAAAACCTGATAATAAAACATTTCCTAGTTCTCAAAAGAGAATGTAGTATCCTAGGAAGCATTCAGATAGAAAACATTAGATGCAGACTAACAGCCAAAGTGAGCAGGATATGGTAAACTAACGTCTTGAGTCTCTGAGGTTCTAGCTGCTCCTGTTACTATGCATGGGTGATAATTACACCTTTCCCAGATCCACTCCAGTAAAAGAGCCACAGATTTCCTCAAATCCAAGCCTAAAATGTAAATTCCTGAATTTGCTTGGGCTTTTTGCATACCATAAAGATGTATGGACATTATCATCTAACCTGCTTGTCAGGGCTCATCATTCTAGGCCCTTGCTCTGGTCTCAATTTGTCTGTACTCAAATTAGCTTTCTACAAGGATGGTGCCCATACCATGTCTGAAAAGAAGAGCTACATGGGGTCATTTGAGACTTCAGTATTGTTTTCAAACTGGGAATGTAGATCTATTTAACAATGTGCATATTTCACATAAAATATGGCATCCTGCCAGAATTAAAGGTCAAAGAATTTAAGCCAGAATAAAATGCAGTAACACTTCTTCAAACATTTGTTATTTGACCCCAATTCGCCTGCCCATATTTTTAAAAAGCTGTGTGTATCTCAGTTATTTGGGAGCTATGATTAAGGAAGAAGAAACACTATCTACTTAAAAACCTTTCCCTCAAATACTGAAGGAAGAATGTGACATGACAAGGCCTACTATCCATCTATCCCACTTCACAAATGGTAGAGGATAAACATTCAGCTGGCCATAGCATTAGTTGTAGGAATTCCCCATCCTCCTAACTCCACTAAAAACAAATGTTTGGCTTTAAAGAAAACTGGTCATGGGTATAAGAAAAGGTCATAATCTACCCAAAGAAAATTCTTCTAGAAACCAAAAGCCAGCTCTGAAGGATGACCTCACAATTGAGAATGTTGGCTTTCTCATGGCTTTCCTGTGAGCAGCTTACACAAGATCTTCAGTTATAAGCTGTTGGTTCTATCAAATAGTGTTGTTCCCTTTGCTGCCCATTACTCTATGACCTGGTTGCAGCTGCCACTGTGCATTTATATGAGAAATGGCTCACCATTGGTTCATGCTAGAACAGATCCTTACTCCAATGCATGATTAGCTTTGCTTCCCCAGTGCTCCCACACACACAAAGAGAAGACTTCCATATGCCTAAGCCTTTCTGTGGCCCTGGGAAGCCCCCAGGCTGAGAGCACAGGGCCCAGCCCTCACCTCAAAGGAAGATATGGTAAGAAAATTGCAGATAAAGCAGAAGCAGGGTTTGGTACAAAGAGCTGGAGTCAGTAGGACTGAGGGGTAATCAGTCAGTAGAGTTCCCAAATTACTCCTGTGGAGCCTGCACTGTGGCTCACAATACATCCTGACAAAAATTTGGGGGAGGGAAAGGAGATAAAAGTTCAGTGTTTATAATAAATATATATAAGTCTGCATTAGAACTTTGCATCAAACAACAATCATCTCAGAGTATTCTTTCTCCTTCGAGACTGGGCCTGATACATTCCCTTCATTCAGTCATGTCAGCCAACCATCAACCAGTTTTGTGTCCTTTGGCAAGTAGCCCAGGCATGCCCTATACTCTTTTGCCCAGCTTAATAACGAGAGTCTGTAGGTTACACAGTTGTATTAAAAAGGAAAAGATCTTATAGTAGCCTAACATTGCTTTTTACAGGGAAGTACACCAATTACAAGCTTTCTTGTTGATTTTTGGTTGACTTTTGTTTCAAAGAATCCTGAGACCAAAACAGAGAACTACTACCCTTTAAGAGGTCAGATAGTAACTCTAAGAATATGCCTCTTAAGTAACCCATCTTTGCATATATTAATTTATACAACCAACAAATATTTATTGAAGCCTATGTACCAGGAACCATTCAAAGTGCTGGGGGTAAAGAGATAAACACCCAGCCCTGAGTGAGGCTATATGCTTGAGTAGTGGGTTTTATTCCTGGCTGCTAGGTAAAATGTATTTTTAATAAACAGATAAAAATATAACTACAAAAAAAGTGAGGGTATGTGTATTGCAAAATGAAGAGAGCTAAGAAAGGGGACTGCAGTAGTTCAGAAGAGAGTGAGACTCTTTTTAAGCGACTGCTATCCTATTACATGAGAAATCACTGGCAATGACCATACCTTCATACATAAGGAAAGTGATATTATTCCAAAGAACATCATTGCCTTGCCTTTCAGCAACTTGCCACCAACATTTATATGTACCAGGTATTGTGTCAGGTACAGGGCATATACAAAGAGAGATGAAGACTAGTTCCTGTCTTCTAAGAGTACACAGTTCAGTGAGGATGGAAGACATGTATTCAATACATACAATAGAGAATATAATGTGATGCAGGCCAGGTGGGCATGGGATGCTTTGGAGAGACATAACAGGAAGAGTAACTAATGTTTCCAGAGGGATTTGAGGATACTGAAGCAGGGTATCGAAGGATGAGTATGAGTTCACCAGGATTCAAAAGTGGAAAGCACTAGGGTTGGTGTAAGCTATTACTCAACACTATATTCTAACCAACAAATACTCTAATCATGCTAGATTCGTTTTTTTAGCCTTGCTCCCATTTCTGCCAAACTAAATGATGCTGGTATGATGTAAGGAAGATAACATATCTCTAAACTATGGAAGAAAAGTAACATGTATATGACATTTTTAAAAAAGCAAAAACACTGGCTCCTGATAAACTACAAAAGAAGGGATCAATATGGCCTGGCACAAAGCATTTTCTATAACCATAGCTATATATGAGCAGGACAGACCTCTTTTGGAGAAATTAAGAACAAAACACTTGGAAAAAGAAACTCCTTCTGTCTCTTAGAAGAAGCCTCTTCTCTTTTTTAGTAGAACTAATTGGAAGAACTAATTTGCATCTTGTTATGCAATTTTAGTTTGGGGGCTGATTTTTAGTTAGTAGGTCTTTTATAAATCCAAAAGAGTTGTCTGTAACAAAAGAAGAATGACTAATTCTCGTTCTACTTCTGGATTAT
The DNA here is from genome assembly GCF_000151845.1 of Pteropus vampyrus. Taxonomy (NCBI): domain Eukaryota; kingdom Metazoa; phylum Chordata; class Mammalia; order Chiroptera; family Pteropodidae; genus Pteropus; species Pteropus vampyrus. Next base: position 2,001,516 of record NW_011889025.1, on the reverse strand, counting down.
TCTGTGATCTTGAGGAAATCATTAAACCTTCATAAATTCATTCATTCAGCATTTACACAGTGTCTAGCATGTGCCCAGAAAGATAAGGATGCTTCAGAAGGACAGCAGAGGAAGGGTAGCTAATGATGCCCAGAGGAATCAGAGGATATAGCACTTGAGTATGGTATTGGAGGATAAATAGGAATTCACCAGGTTCTAAGGTGGGAGATGAACAAGTTACAGTTCCTAGCCCAGAAGAGACTTAAAATGTAATGGCTTTTGGCTATGACAGCTCAGTGCAAAGATGACAACAGGTTGCCACTGATGGACAGAGAAAGGGACTTCCAACAGCCTGAAGGAGGCTTCACAGAGCAAGCACACTTGAGCTGAAAAACAAGTAACCCACCATGGGGAGGGAAATTTTCAGGCGCAAGGAATAACAGTTGTTAAGGTCCAGGGGCGATTAGAGACAACAAAGTGTATTAGTGGAACTGCAGGTAACTTGGTGTGACTACAGCAAAGAGGAGTGATGAGAAAAATATAAGATCAGTAGAGACCAAATTAAGAAGGGTCTTGCATGCCTTTCTTTAAGGTTTGAACACTTCCTGTCTAGATAAAGAGGTTACAAGTAGTGGGATGGTGAGATTAGCTTTGAATTTCAGAACTATAACTGAGGTGACAATGTGGCAGATGTCTAAGATGAAAGACTTAGGGATTTTTTTTCCCCCCATGGAGTGGGATGTTCCAGATAGTAACATAGAAATAATTTTGAAAAAAGACATTACTGAGAAAATGAACCAAGGGAGAAGCACCACAGGCAGTATGGGAATAGAAAGACAGGAGAAAAGAGATTTCAAGAGTACCTCTATTTTGGACATTGGCCAAAGATGGCAGGAATGCTAGGCCTAGTAGGGTTAACTTATCTCATGACCTCAAATGGAAATCTGGGTAGAAATACATTTCTATACCATGAAGCCTAAAAGAGTTTGGTAGGCCTAATTTTCTTTTAGTTTTTAGGGGCTTTCCAGTTTTATTGAGGTACAATTGACAAAAAAATTATATATGTTTAAGGTGTATAATGTGATGGTTTGATATTTGTATACATTGTGAAATAATTACCACAACCAAGTTAATTCACACATCCATCACCTCACATAGTTACTTTTATTTTGGGGGGAGGGGCACGGGGGCTATGATGAGAACACTTAAGATCTACTCTTTGCAAATTTCAAGTATACAATTCAATTTTATTCACTATAGTAACCATGCTGTGCATTACATTTCCAGTGTAGCCTTTAGATTTTGTTGGGGATTCGAAACAGAACTGTGCCTCAGTTTCTCTCTCTCTCTTTTTTTGAAATGAGCATAAAGAACTAGCTTAGAATAGTGATAAAATAACAGCTAATGAAGTTGGCGTGCTGGTAGCAAATATAATTATGTTAGAGGTCTCTTGTATTAGCGGTCATTGGACCACCAATAATAATCACATTCCTAAAAGAATAAGAGCACATTATTCTGGTTTGGGCCAATAGGACAGCATTTATAAGTTTTACAGAAAATGCATCTAAATTTTTTACACAGACTACCCACAAACATAAAATTCTACAAAGATTAAATATCTGCATAAATCAATATACAAAGAGAGAACAAAAACAGTAACACATTGGATATCTCAGTCAAAATTAAACTAGGAATATCTAGCGGGAAGCAAAACAAATGTGTATCTAAGCATTTTGTCTTTGAGAGTTATAAACCACACAGCAAGTAATGAAAAGCTGAAGGAGACAATTCAAATGTTTTGGATGGGAAAAATACCTCTTTAGCTAAATCAATTCTCAATGTAGACAGCAAGATTAAGACAGTAAGTACAAATATAGTAGCAGTTCTAACATGTTTATTTGGCATTATGACATTAATTTGGAGACCATCAGCATGAGAGTAAGGTGCAACTTGGCAGTAACAGCTTCAGCTCATGTGTCCACCTCTCCATTGGGCCATTCAGAATGTATGTCCAGACTCTGGATATTTGGTATTACTCTATCAGCGTGAACAGAAAACCACAACATGCCCCAACTTCTGGTGGTGAATGGTACCACTGTGGTCATATATCACTCAGCCTCGTTGCAAAGGGTACTCTTATGATGTCACATTTGCTGCTTTCTTATAAATTGGCTGGGCATCACACAGGATACATAGAGAAACATAATGTAATTTGGCTAGCAGATAAATTGTAGCTAGAGATTATACATTTTTTTTTTCACAAGAAGGGTCATGCTCAGTTCAAGCAGCTCTTATTTGCTAACTGTAGCTCTAAAAGGCTTTGCTAAGCAAAGACGCAAACATTCAGCTTGGACTGGGAGCTTCTCAGACTACCACTGCTGTTAATGAGCTTCACGGCTTTCAATACATCCTTTGGTCCCTCTGAATCTATTTCCTTATGTGCCAGAGGTAACTACAGCACTAAGGGGTTGTGAGGCACTCAAATGATCCACATGGGGAAATGCTTTGAAGTAATTTAAGATAGTCTACCAATAAAATATGCTTACAATTACTGCCAAAGATTTCACAAGCCATAAATAAAATCACCACCATTCATTGAGATAGTATGTCCCCAGCACTTTGCTAAAAATTACTCATGTACAAGTTAACATGACTCGCATAACACTCAAGATCTCATTTCAATTTTATGGATGAAACTGACATTCAGAGACATTACGTCACTTGCCAAGGTCATAGAGCTAGTAAGTGGAAGAGTAAGACCATAAAATTTCATGTCTGTGTGACTCTAAAGCTCATGTTCTTATTATGCTTCCTCAATCACACAACAGTACCATATGATATGATGAGTTCTCATTTACTCACAACTTTTGCAGACACAAATATTCTTAGGGCTTTGGAGTAGGTGAACTGTACCTACACTATGGATCTGGGACCAAAGCCTGGAAGTGAGCAGATCCTCTATCCATAAAGTAGCCATTTCAGCATTAGAATCATGGCAGATGCGTGCCTATGGTTGTAGACCAGATCTCAACCTCTACCAACATCATGAGTCTATCTTATTCCTGTTCTCCCAAGTTTCTGTGCCAGTAAATGAAGGTGACAACAGTGAGGAGTTCAATATTTCAAGGGGAATGTTGGAAGACTAGAGGAGCCATTTAAATTAACAAGAAACATTGCAGCAATGTCCAGATAAACATGACAAAGGAATTGAGGAACTCCATGGGTTAATTCTGTTTTCACTTATCTTCTTAAGTAGGAATGAGCATTGACTCCTAGCTTATCGTCAAGCAGAAACAAAGGAAAGTAGGCAACAAGTGCTGTGAAAATTGGGTCTTTGGCTGCAAAGAATCGTACTGTTATCCTAGAGTTCTGTTCCTTTGAAGGCATCTACTTCAAAGAGCTGTGGTAAGGACAATAATAAGATCTATCATTTGTAGAGCACTTACTATAGGCCAGACATTGTGCTAAATGCTTTCATATATCATCTCATTTCATCCTCATAACAACTCGACAAGCTAGATGATATTAGTGCCACTCCCATTTTACAGAAAAGGAAACTGAGACTTAAGTAATTTATTTAAAAAAGGTTACACAGCTAAGCAGTAGTCAAATAGGGATTCAAATATTAATCTACTGATTCCAGAGGTGGTGGTTTTAATGCCCTATCATAATGAATGGGTTATTATATGTTTTGAAGAGTATAAAACAGCATATAAATGCAAAGGGGTGGGTATCCTCACTTAGTGCTTCTCACTGCATTCAAGTAAATTCTGGCAAGTGCATTTTTCCCTTCCTAAAATTCAGCCAGTCCTGTAAATTATAAAAATTACTTTTGGTGAGTCTCGGCATATTGACGGAAACTATGAAATATAAATTTGCTAGGCTATTTCTCTAAAGCCATCTCTTGGTGTAGGTGCTATAAAATTTCTATCAAGGTCTCTAGCTCACTTTTCTTTCTCTATCTTAGGCTCAATGACAAAGGGCTCTTTTATACAATCTTCTAGAAAGATGGCACAGTCCTATGTTAAGCAACATGTTTACAAGGAGGTTTGCTTTGGAAAGTAAATTCCCTATATCCTGACTGCTGTTACCAACCACTTGCAGGCCCTCAAAGGCCTTTGGAGCCTGAAGACCACTGAATTACAAGATAAAAATTCCTCTAACCCCAAGTTTCAAGACTGTTGTCTTGTTCCACTGTTTCATGGTGACTTTGTCTTCAAATGGGCAGAATATGTTTCTTTCACCCATTTGAATCTTCCTACAGGCCTAGCACTATGTGGGGCCCATTGAAGATTCTCCATCTAACCTGGTAATGCCAATGAAATTCTAGGATTGAAGAAGAGAGGCACTAGATCTGTACTGACAACATGTGGCTGCCTACACACCACTTTCAGTTTCTTAACTGAGTTTCACAAGTAACTGCTCTGGGCCTAACATTGTGATAGGCATTGGGAATCTAAAATAAGTAGGATGATATTGTCTCTGATATCAGAGTAGTTCTTAATCTAATGGTGGGTGTTAGGGGTGGTAGGTGGTATTCCAGAGTACAGGCTCTTCCTCCTGGTGTGACAAGATCCATATCAAATGGTAGCTTGTTTATATTTTACACTCATTTTTGCCCCAGGGAGTCTCTAGCATGGGAAGCCATAGGCTAGGAAGGTTGCTACAAGGTGCTCTCATGTTACTATATCTGGTAGAGAACTGGGGTGGCACATGGTTCTGGCTCTAGGCTCCTGGTCTACTGGTTTGCTCCCATTGTGCTTTTTTTAATCCTCTTACGGGGAAACCTACAGTCTGTCTGGAGTGCAAGGATATTTCTTTAACTTGTCTTTACCCATGCATACTGAGAAATTTCTTCTGTTAACTCGTTAATAACAGCTGTTGAAATTCCAGCGAGGTCTATGGATGCATATGTACACTCACAACAGAATTTATTTCATATCCTGTTAACTTATTAATCTTTTCTCTGTCATTCTTGAATACAATGTCCCTGGGTTTACAAGGTAAAAGTGGACCTGGCTAGATTAGCGGTGACTGCTTGGAGCAGTACTGCCCTTTCCATGTACAGGCAATTCCAGATCATAAAACCAGAAACACACGCTTTTGCATACAAAACCATTAAGAGTGCATAAAGAAATACATTTTTCACCTTCTCCTCTCTTTGGAATAGAGATGAAGTAGGAAGTTAAGCCATAAACTTCCAGGAAAAAAAATCCCAACCTCTTTTGGATAGGACTGGCTAAGGTTCTATTAGAGATGGTTTCTATAAAATAAAACTGGCAAAAGGACACACAACTTGATCTGTGCATTTGAGCTTTCTCTTTTTAATCTTAGACATAAATTCCACTCTTTTCTCCTCTGAAAAGATCCAGTCCCATTATCCCCTGGCTGAGACTAACACTCTTCCTTTGGCACAGGGGTGAGGAGAGTATTAGTGGCAAGTAAGAAAAGAGAGTGACAGCTGTGATTATGAATTATTATCTGCATCTGGGTGTGTTATTGTGTGTGTGAGCATATCAGTGAAAAAGTGTGTGAATGTGGCAATATCAGTATGGTGACCTGTATAAGAGTTTGGGAAAGTGTACATGGGTATGTGCATAAGAGTATGGGTCGCTATAAGCATGTGTAAATCAATGTGAGTAAATATGGGTCAATAGGATCATCTCAGTGAAGGAGTGTAGGTTAACATCAATCTGAGTATGTGTCAGTGTCAATGAGTCCATGTGAGAGTCCGGGTAAGAGTCCATGGTAGTTCAGGAGAATGTGTCAAGTGAGAGTCAGTGGTTTATGCATCAGTGTGACTGTGTAGGCATGTGGATCAGTGTGACCAAGTATATCAAAGGGAGGATGTGGCAGGGCGAATGTAAGTCTGAATGAAGGTCAGTCTCTGTGGCCATATGTGAAATCATTTACTGCTTCTGTGTGAGTACATGTATGTATTTTTGTGAATTGACTATGATAATGTTCATTGTGTGAGTGAGTGTGGTGTGTTCCAGTGTAAATGCAGTTAGTGACTATGTATGCCACTACATGTGTACTGGTGTGAATGTGTGTAGCAATGTGAATGTGCTGTCAGTATGAGAGGGAATGTGTAAGAATGCGAGTATGTGGGAAGTGTGATTGTGACTGTGAATATATGTGATATACAAATGGGAGTTGGTGCATGAGAGGGTATAAATGTGAATGGACATGAGTGTCAAGTAGTAAGATTGTGTGCACATGGAGATGTATGGGAGTGTATGATTTTGTGCATGCAGTTGTGAATATGAGAATATGTGAAAATGAGAGAACATAATCATCTAAGCCTGGGTGTGAAGTAAGTGTGATTCTGGGTTAATGTGAATTCGTGTGAGTACTGAATGGGAGTGAGCATATGTATGTGACAGTGTGTCAGGTGACTACATTGTGTATGATTGTGTATGAATGTGAGAGTAGGGTGACATGTGTCAGAAAATGGCTGAGTTTATAAAAATGAGTGTGCTTGTGATTGTATTTGATAATGTATGCCTTTGAGTTTGGTGAAGAGTGCAATTATGACTCAGTGTAAAAGTATTAAAGTGTGAATGTGTATGAAAATAAGTGTGTTTTTATGTGTAAGTCTGATTATGTGTGAATGTGACAGGATAGGGAGATTGTGCCAAGTGCTGAGCATGTAATCCTGAGTGTAAGAATGCAAGAAGGTATAAAAGCTTAAATGGGTGAGATTGTGTTTATGGTGTAAGCATGTATAAATGTAAATATATGAGCATGCATGCGTGTTTGTATGTACCTGTGATGAAAGCTGTATAAGTGTGTGAATGTGAGGAGAAAATAGTGTAGATGTGTTGTAGCAAAACAAATTGAGTGTGTGTATGACTATGAGAAACAAGTAGAGGAAAGTCAATGTGTTTGTGTGTCCAGTGTGTGTAACTCTGTAGGAATTTGAGGGCTAAGGGTGATTTTATCATCTGTGTGGATGTGAGTATAAAATGTGACCGTAAGTGTGTGAGACTATAAGAAAGCATAAAGGTATGAGAGGTAAGAACATGAGAATGGGGTGTATGGCAAGTATGAGTGTGTCAGTATAAAAATGTGAACATATAAATGTGAATATGTGTCAGTGTGTAGCAGTATGAATGTGCTGGCATGTAGTGGGTTTGTAAATATGACTGTGTGTGAGGGTGAGGGGGTAAGAGTGATCATCACTACGAATGTGTTCAGTGTGAGTCAAAGAAGTAAATGTGATTGTGTGAATGTACAAGAGTATGTGAACATGCCTATGAGAGTGTGTGTATGAGCACTGAAGGGTACCAAAAGATTTGGGATGCTGAGAAACTCTCCAGGGAGTGTCTTTCCTCCCAAAGTTGCAGATGTCCAGTTACAGGCAAGATACTTAGCCCCTCTCAGCCTCTATCTCCTCATGAGTAAAGCAGTGATGATAATAATACCTGCCTTGAGCTAGTATCGCTCTTATAATCAGAAACAAATACAGTAACTATTAAAAAACATACCTACTTTGCAGAGCTACTGTAGGATCAAATGGTCTTATACAAGTAAAATGTCTAGTATAGCGCTGGCAACGGTAGATAATAAATACAAGTTATTACTGTAGCTGTCATCGAATACCCAGGAGAGACCCAGGGGCTTGCTTCTTATTTTAGCCAGTTCTAGTTACCTTCTGTTGCTCAAGGTCTACAGAGGATCCCCTACCAGAGTATCTCTAGAAAGTTGAATGCATCAGTATCAGCAAGGGTGTAATTTCATACCTTCAATTTCATGACTGAAACTTTGAAGCTTCATGAGAAGGCATCACATAAACAACTGCTGCTGGGCTGCAGTCTTCCTCTGTCCTGCAGGCCCAGGACAGATTCATTGTGAAAGAGAATTGCACTGCATATTCCTTGTAGTCTGTTTGTTTTGTTTCATTTTGTTTGTTTCTCTTCTTGGGTGTTTTTTTTAATTTTGTTTTTTTATTTTTGACTTAGGTAATATGAAAGAGCCTAAGTGACAAAGAGATGGAACATCAGACAGAGAGATGGGGGGATGGTCAGATACAAATAAGTAGCTGGACTGCAGTGTATAGCAACAGAATACCAGATGGAGAAGCTGACAGAGGAAGCTATAATGGCTGCCACAGAAGCAAAGAGACAGGGAGATGATCAGAGAGGCAGGCCAAGAAACCTGAAAGATATAGAGAGGAAAAGAGAGAGAGAGGCCCGAATCAAAAAGCTGCTGGCAAACTGCCAGGCACTTGTGAGAGAGACTAGAGAACTGTGATATCTAGTCCCTACCTGGAAGAGCTTAGAGTTTAGCTGATCTGCCAAAATGAGTACTACCGAAATCATGCAAGAATTATTTCAGGCAGTAGAGAAGCAAGAGCTATGCTACATGCTACAGACTCAAGGGTTGCTGGAGAGCTGGGGGAGTAAGTGCTCCCTGGTTGGGTTGGAAGTCAGAGTGAAAGTTCTGGCAGGTTCAAGTTAAGAAGCTGGAATGGATCAGGCTGGTGCTACATTGAATAGGCAGGTAAAATTAAGGTTATGAGGCAATAGAAATTATAAGAACTGATTGGTGAATCTGTGGCATGTAGCTGAAATGCCACTTCAACATCAGGAAAGCAGGAGGAAAGGAAATGACAGCTTGATGGGAAGCAGGTCTGTGTTACACTGAAGCTCTTAGATGCAGCTCAGCTCGATATTAGTGAAGGACTTGGCCATGACTGTTAGGTTGTTTCTCTTACTCCCCCTAGGATGTAGATCAAGGGTATCATTCCCGTATTAGAGATGGGGAATTAGAGACCATGGGCAGCTGTGCTGGGAAAAATCCCACAGAAAGAAGGTAGTGGGTCTTGAGACCTAGTTGGTGAGGCCCAGGCAAGGCCTTTAATATTGGGAGTTCTGGAGAAAGGTGACATTTACCTGAACTTGGAGATCCCTAACTCCCTGCCCTGGAATCCATCACTCACCTCACACCACCACCATCGCAGGACCTCAGTACAGGTGGGCACTGCCCATGAGAAGGGGCTGGGCTGCTTTCAGCTCTGATGGACTCAGTGCTGGGTACACCATCTGACACAAGATGTAAGGATTCAGTTGCTCGCTCTTGGGGGAAACCTGCCAAGAGAAGCATTGTGGGGAAGTGGGAACCTCTTTCCCCACCTACTACTATTTCATCCAACCCCTTCTCCAAAACATTACATACTGTACAGTGAATTTCAGAAAATCCCTTCAAAAGGCAGAGAATCAGAGAAGTGTAAAAGAGCACTGTTATGTAGGAGTCCAGAAATGGCATTGAGTTTCAATTTGAAAAGAACTGTCACATCGCCTCTCTGAATCTCCTTGATATCAAGTGGAAAAGATTTGTGTTAGTTGCCTTGGACAAGTGTAGGGAGGACTAAATTAAACATGACAGATATGAAATATTTGCATATTTACCAGAGGTGTTATATTCCAGTATACAATAGGAAACTGAGAGATGATGGCAAATGCAGGTGGGTTCTGAGGATACCTAAGCTTCCTGGACTGTTCAGTTTTTTTCAACTTTCAACTCCAAATGTCCACCTCTATTTCATTTTCCTTCTCGATGACTCCTTCACCAGGGCAGGAAGCACTCTGAAATCCCCTATATCATCTCACAGCTGCTGAGGGCCTTGGCTTCTGATTCTAATTAGAACTTCCCTCTGTCTTCCCCCAATCTCCAGCACAGGGATGTCTTTTACAGCCTTCTCCAGATTTCCTAGGGTGAATAGATAGAGGGGTGTGTGTGTGTGTGTGTGTGTGTGTGTGTGTGTGTGAGAGAGAGAGAGAGAGAGAGAGAGAGAGAGAGACAGAGACAGAGAGACAGAGACAGAGAGAGAAAGAGAGAGAGAGGGAGGGGGAGGGAGGGAGAAGGAGGGAGGGAGAGAGGGAGGGAGTGGGGGAGAGAGAGAGACAGAGACAGAGAGACAGAGAGAGAGACAGAGACAGAGAGAGAAAGAGAGAGAGGGAGGGGGAGGGAGGGAAAAGGAGGGAGGGAGAGGGGTGGGGGGAGAGAGAGAGAGAGAGAGAGAGAGAGAATTAGTTTACCCTATCTTCTCCAAAGAGGTTTCTATGTCCAACCATAAAAGAGATGGGGTCTCTTTAACCCATCCCTTTCCCCACAATCACTCGAGCTTCTCAAGGAGGAGCCCAAACTTCCTTTAACAGGATCCCAAATCCTTCCTGCCCTGCCCCCCTTCCCTTCATGATGCTTGTCTTCAAAGAAAAGTAGCACCTCTATATAACTCTCAATAAAGCCGGATTCAGGCTAGCACACGTGCTATTAGAGAACACCAGAATACACAAGGTCCTAATCCAAAGCCAGGGATGGGCAGACAGATGGATGGATGGACAAATAAATACCTAAAGGTAGAAACAGCAAAATTGAAGCCTCGGGGAGCCAAGAAAAGCCCTATGATTCTCAATTTATCCTTCTCAAATAAAAAGACCAACTCATATCCAAGGTCTGCCCACCTCTCCTGACAAGACTGCAGAGCACAACTGTCACCTAGAGGCCCTGGCATTCCCTGGGTGCTTCCCACAAGCACACTCCAAGCTGCCTTTCCAAATCCCACCCACTGCTCAGCTGAGTGGTGTGCCTGCAGCTTCCCCAACAGCATGAGCTCATCCTGCAAGGCGGTGGGGTGGATGTAGGGGAATGAGGACTGTCAAAGTTCCAGAGAGGGGCAGGGCTCAAAGAGAGTTCAAGAATGTCCACAAAAAGCCCCTTGTCCATCCTCAGGGCTGAGGGCTGGTCCCAGGGAGGCAGCATACACCCATAGGGGTGGGAAACAGCACTAGAAGACCTGTGAGGTGGAGGGAGAAGTACACCAGCCTGTACTAACCAAGAACCTCAAGTTTTCTGCACAAGATCCAGAGCTTTCCTTAGGCCTGCCTCCACCACCCCTCAGTTGCTTATTAACTCCATGCAGTCTGCCTCAAACCTACCAGTTGCACAGCTGGAGTCAGTGCAGATACGACTGGCAGGACACAGTGCTCCGCCTGGTGGCCATACTCCTGTCGGCCTGGGGGTGTGTCCCGTATATGAGTACATGTGGGGTTGAGTAAATCTGTGCCACTTCCTGTACCACACTGTATTCGGTGCCTTGCGTGCCTGTGCTGTGTTGTGTGTATGCTGTATCATATCCATACTATATTGTGTACATATCAAGTCTGTATCATGTATGCAGAGTTGTGTTTATGTCATGTGTATGTGTATCGTGTCAGAACCATATTGTGTATGTACTGTGGGTCTGTTTTATGCTGTATGTATATTACATCAATTCCATGTTGTGTGTGTGCCATGTGGCTAATCTATATTGTATGTTATATGTCTATGTCATATTGTGTGTCTGTATCAGGTCGTGTGTCTATACTGCCTTGTGTGTGCACTGTGGCTCAGCCTTCTCCTTGAGGCTGGGGTGGGGATTAGCTCACACATCTTGTGCTTACCAGCATTCCAGCCTTGCTGTATTCTAGCTTCCTGCCAGCATCTCTATATGGGGACTAGTACCACCACCTTGTCGGGAAGTGGGGGAAACTGCAGACAACCACCTTCTCTACCATAGAGCCCTCCCATGGCAGGTGCCAGGCTCAGCACTGAAGATAGCTTGGAAAGAAATCCTGGAGCCCTTTTCAGGCTCAAAGAAGAAAACTGGGCACTGAGGGGCATGGCTCCCTCTCTCAACTTCCAGCATTGGGAGAAAGGCCTACAGAAAGCCACAGCTGCCTGAGTCTTTCCTTCAGGCCAGTTGGAAAGAGCCCTTCTCCACAGTGAGTAAGAGCTGCACAAGAGTTTAGCACTGGGCTGGGTTATGGAATTTATGGGAGCTCTGCCAAAAGTGTCTTGGTTGAGGTCACTAGAGGGCGTGATTGTGCTGATTGTCAGGGGTAGGTCTCTGAGTACTGTTGAATCCCAAAAAGTTTACCTGGCTCAGAGAGAGATGCAGGAGAAAGATGGAAGGGATAGGATCCTCACCCCCAAGCCAGGCCCTTCCTTCACCCTCACCCCAAGTCTTTCTGCTTTGAGACTCACTTAGGGAGTTGGGGCCATTAGTGAATCTCTGCTCAACTCTCACCCCCAACCATATAAGATCTGTATAAGATCCCCAGAGAGCTTTTGTGGGGCTTGGTAATAGGGTCCCTAGAAGATTCTCCACTTGGGCTTCTCTTTTCCCTACTGTTCCTCATTCACATGAAATAAAAGTCATACTGCTGAAAGTGATGAAATGTGTGTAGGGGTTATGAGTTTGTTACATACTGTTTTCCCCCAAACTGGAGTGCATACCAAAAGGAGTATGATTTAGAAGGAGTAAATTTGGGGAAGAGAGCTGTCCTTTAGTGGACCTGTCTTTATTACCAGAAACAAATAGACCCACTTCCTAAAACGTCATGACCATCTTAGAAAACACCTCCTCCAACCCTATCATTTGAAAGATAAGAAAACTGAAGCCCAGAGAAGGGAAGAAATACTCAGACCAGAACACCTGACTTCTGATTCTCAGCACTCTTTCCACACCAGATCCTGGTCCTCTAGTCCCTAAAAAACTTCCTTCTCCAAATCTAGCCCTTTCCTACCTCACAGCAAAACCTTGGCCTCTATTTCCACTGTGTGGCTTCCAAGACCATCCTATTCCATCTCAATGATCAGTCTCCTAGGCCTCTCTGTGATCATGTCTTTGGAATGATTTCCATTCCGCACTAGTAAATTGTTCATCTCTTCCCAGTCTTCAAAGTTCACCTCCTCCCATTTTGCTTCCCACCCACAGACCTAGCTGTAGCTATGCTGTTTTGTCTCTTATCACATTCCCTGGGTGCAGCACAGACTGCCCCAACCTGCAGATAATTGAACGAATGTGCAAATCAGACACAGATTCATTGCATTGATTAACATTTCCAATTAAACTCTGGGTTTGGCTTAGTGAATCAAGTAATCACTGCACATGAAAATGCAAATGCCTTCCAAAGTCGCAGAGCAAGATAGGAAGGTACATGTTTCTGGGGAGAAATGGAAACAGAATGCCAGACCTGGGGGTTCACTTCGTTCTTTCGTACCCCTGTATCAGATTTTACATGTCTGGCTGTTAACTTGATTTAAGGCTCAGGCTTCACACCTGAAATGGAGGACTCTGGCCCTGTGCGCCACTGTATGCCCGTTCTCGCCCCTGGTAGAGAGGCCCAGTAGTGATGAGTTGTCAGTCAAGTCCACCTTAGGCCCTGCAGAAGAAACCACCTGCCTCTGCAGGTGGAGAGCTGGGGTGGAAAACAGGACAGCTGAAGTTTAAGCTGCACCCCAGATGCCTCAATAGCTGCACTTACCTTCTAGGATAGTTGTTTTCACCATTCCTCAGCCTGCACAGGGTTCCATGGGCCCCTGCCTGGGAATGAGGGCTTAATTGTTTTTTTTCTTTTGAGCTCAGGCAGATATCCTTACGTTTGGAGCAAGGGCCTCAGACCTGGCCCTGGCCAACCCCATGTAAAAGCAGTCAACCTACCTGTCTCAGACAGATTCGAAGCTCCCCCAGTCCCCTTTGGGGTCCCAGCCCCCCACTCCCTTCTTACCCAGGAGAAAAGAGCTGATTGTTGAGGCTGCCACTCATGGAATTTCTTCTCCTTTCCTTGACCAAAAGCTACTGGCTCTCGAAGGTGGTTACAAGGGCAGGAATCCTACTGATTGCCTAAATATCAATAAATCATCTCCTTATGTCTGGGCTGAGCCATAGGTGCCTCAATCACCAAATTCCCCCATCTCACCAGGGAAATCAGGGCCTTTGGGATCTTGGTAAGACAATGTTTTTTTGTCTTTCATCATTTTGTTCCTACTTACTCCATCTGATCTTACCTACCTACTATGATTTCTAGATCTGAGTTATTTCCTCTCATGGCTACTCTCTTCAGCCTTATATTAGCTTAGTCTTCGACCTCATAATAGTAGAGTCTGTGATGAGGCAGCAACTCCCCATCCTCACAGTTATTCTTCATTTCCCTCACCTGTCATGTCCACTGCTCTCCCCCAAAAGACTTCGGCAAGTTTGTCTGCTCTATATACCATTTCCACCTCCAATCAGAAAATCTGCAACCTGTGGGAATAGTCAGCTAGTTAGAATATCCTTTAGGGTATTGTGGCCCCTTGCCTGCACCTCTGTCATAGCTGAACCTCCTTTTCCTGTTAGGTCTCTCCTACAAGACCCACTTGATGGCTTAGAGGGTCTGGTCCTTGACATCTCAAGGTCCCTCTGTCCTTGAGATTCTCAGCTCTCAGCTTTTATCCAGCATACATCCCAGTCTCTTCTCATTTTGCCTGTTTCATGGGGAAGTGGGGTATGACATCTGTATCCAGAAACAGAGGTTTCCATGGCTGTCTCTCCAAGATCTGGCCTATTAATCGTCCATTACGATATTAAGCCCCTTTGCCCACAGATACCTCAAATACCAAATCACAGACCTGCCCAATTATAAATTTTCAAATAGTCCAGTGAGCACCTCACTGACCTTTACATCTTGGTCATTTCAGAACAGGGCCCCAGTGTTATCAACAGAAGTGGACCTCCTTCTGTTCCAACACTTCAGAGAGCCATATAGTTAGCCTGGATTTGAGTCTGCAAAACCATGGGGAGAGCAAGATTAACATTGGCTAAAGTCTTCCCTGCTGAAAGCCACTTAAAAAAAAAAGCATTGCAATCTTTGTTTCTCAAAGCAAAGCCACTCACCCTTCTCTCCTTCCCTTCTACAGATCACAGCCCAGAACCCTTAAGTCCAGAGTATGGCACTGGATTCTGGAAGGTGGGACCAAAACAACAACAACAAACAAATGGGGCTTCTGGCACCCCCTGTGCTGGGCAGCGCCCTGCCCTACTGTCCCTCCCCCACCCCACCCCTCAACCACCACCCAAAGTAGGAAAACCTGTAAGAGTAAGAACTTAAAATGTTCAGTCTGCCCAAAAGTGCAGCAGCAATCTTGCCAGAGCCAGTTCACAAACTGATGGCAATGCCCCCTGAGAGCTGAGAAGGACAGAGAAGCGGGGGGGGGGTGGGCGGGGGGGCAGGCAGTGGAAAAAATTACCCCCTCCACAGACAAAGGCCAACTGAGGGACCCCAGGCTTTTTAGGGACATTACTGCATCATTCCAAACCCTACAAGAGAAAAGAGTCCTCCTGCCATTACCCGCCCTGCACCAAAAAAAGGAAGGGGATACAGATAAAAGAAAGAGAGGAAGGCGCCCCTCTAATAAAATTATCACTTTTTCGGTTTGCTCAGGTCGGGCTCTTCCGCGTCCTGGGACTTTGCCTGGGCTGCCACCGCCACACCCCCACCCTATCGTGGAAGGGGCGGGGCGGTGCCGTCACTGCTACAGTGGCTGGGGGAAGATGAGTGGGTAGATGGCATAGGACTTACAGGCTGACGTAGCTTTTAGAGCAGATTTTGCCTCCAGCGGCCCAGGCCCCAGTAAACGAATCTAGAGCTTGACCCAGCAAAGGGGCCCAAGCCCTCTCGGAAGGGCCCTGACACACCCACTTATCTGCATTTGCGACCCGAAATCCTGCAAACTGCACGCTGTTGTCAGGGCTCCGGGAAAGCCACGTCGGGGACTCGAGGCTGGAACGCCACGAGAGCGGGAGGGGGGTCCGGAAAGGCCAGAAAATCTACCCAGAAACCTAAAAGCAATGTCCAGCAGCCACACACTCCCCTGAGAGAGCTAGGTGCCATAAGTCCCGGGATTTACCTGCCACTTGTCCAGCCACCCTGTCAATACCTTTCCTCTACCTCCGAACGCTTAGGCTGTCGGGGCTGGGGAGCTGGAGCGCCGCGGCCGTAGCCGCAGCGCGAGACCTAGCCCGTTCCCTCCCCACCACCCAGGCTCTCCTCCCGGCCCCGCACGCTTGCTCCAGGCAGGGAAAAGCTGCGGCCCTCCTATGCGAGACCCCAGACGGCCGCCGCCTACAGCTAGCTGTCCGCCCCGCGGTAGAGCCGGCTTCAGCAACCGCTCCCTAGCCCTTCGCTTCTATGACGTCACCCGGGCTCTGCACCGTATATAGGCCAATCAGAGGATGAGAATCAAACTAAAATCACTCTGAGTGGGCTACTGGGGACCAATCCTTTGTTTCCAGGCAGGAAGCGTCTGGGAAGTAAAAAAAAAAAAAACCCCAAAAACTGAAGGGGAGGGAACAGGGAGAGGGAAAGGAAAATGACATGGAAACTTCTCACTGTCAGGGTTGTCTAGACAGAGGTCGTGCCATCAAGAAAGAGGCTCACCTGACAGTAAGGGAGGCAGGGAGAGGGGATATTTCATGTCTCTTCCTTAACTGGCTCCCTCAGGAAGACTGGGATTTCAGATAAATTTTCAGGGGAGGAACTCTGCCCAGGTACACGGGCACTCTTTTAGGGGGGAAATGGTTTGGATTTAGGACACCACCTTTCAGGCAAGCAGGTTACACTGATGGAGTCTCGGGAATACACACTAAACTCAGATAGACAGATATGGCAGTGGTATTCAAAGAGATGACAATCTAGATAGGGAAACTTACTTTCTGCGTAAGAAACACACATTTCGAAACACAGCATTACACAAAAAAAGAATAATTAATCTACTTCAAATTTATATAGAGATATAGAGACATTTACTTTCATTAAAATGTGGCTTTTCCTAAAACCTTCCAAGTCCTCCCTTGTCTTTAACAAAAAAATTGATTTTTTTACCAGTGTCCAAAGCCTACAATCTAACTGCAAAATTCATGTTTTGCTACTCTAAAATCCATACCCCTAGGCTAGCATATATAAATTATGGTAAGTCCCAGCAAAGAGACATTAAACTGTCATCAAAAATGAAAAAGAATGCAAAATAATAAGTACATTCGAATTATAATGATGTAAAATATGTCTGCAAATAAAGATCAGAAAAGAATATAAAATTATAATGTGTTAAAGTAGAAGGATTATGGGTGACTTTTTTTCTCTCCACTTTCAAACTTATTTTTATAAAGATAAATACATCTTCACATTCTTAAATGGTTAAAATGTGTCACGACCCTCCCCAGTGCAGCTTTATCTAATTTTCTCAACTCCATATAACATCCAGCAATCATTTCTCCATAATGCCAACAAAATAAATTTCAAGACTGAAAGTGAACTAACATGCCTGCCAAGGTCCTTTTAAAAAGTCAAACAACAGGCCCCTATATTCATAAGAGTCAACATCTGGGGAAGCGGGAGAATGGGATGCCTCTTTGTGGACTAATTTATTTTAAATCGTGATGATAAAGGAATCTGAAAAAAAGAACAGTGACCCTTCCAATCTATGACAACGCAGGAAAGGAGACAAAGACTAAGTGAATGACATACTCCAGATTTTTCAGGGGATCACTTTTCATTTTGTTTATTTTCCTTAATTAAAAATATGTTTATTCATACGTGAGTGTTACATGAACATCGTAGAAAATGGCAGAGCTAGGATTTGTATCCAGATCTGAGTCTAAAGCCTATGCTTTTTCTAATATAGTATGTGGTCTTGCGGTATTATTGGTTTTGTTAAAACACATATTTGTTTTGAAAAAAAAATTATAGCAGATTGGTGTTTTTTAAAAAAATCAGGCATTTTAAAATAACTTTTTTTTTTTGATTGGTGGTTACTTCTCTCCTAATGCAAAACACCCGTCACCCTACTTCTCAAGTCCTTGATTGATAGGCTGAAATCAGGATGGTTCTGCTTCCAATGATTTTACAGACATATTTTTAATTAATTTGGGGTTTAAAAAAAGGTAACCCATCACATTGATTTTTGTTTTTGCATCACGGTAAGAATAATCTAAAAAAGCACTGATCTATATGAATGTCATTTACTTAAATGTTACATCTCTGATTTGTAAAATGCACTTGAGTTATTTTAAACAATAAGAACACCCTTTTTAAGAAATAGAAAGATAGAACTTGATTTTCCTGTCTAATGATATAACTTGGGTCTTCTAAGCTATTGATTTAAATTGTGATTTAAAGGTATTTGATTTCACTCTAATCCTCTGGTATACCTCGGCTATAACTCACAGCTATTTATGCAGTCACTGCACATAGTTGTTTCAGTGTTTCATGTGTGTATTTCTTTTTTCCCTGGTGATTATAGAAAGTCGCACGAGGCCAAAATCCTATTAGGTCTCTGGAAATTAAAGCATAGTGGTGTCATAGAAAAAGAACTGGACTTAGGAGCCAGGCCCAGCACAATGACTTTAGGTTTTCTGTGAAAGGGGGTTAATCTATATTATTTTTGATACCATAACGCATTCATCACTGCCAATGTGGTTTGTTCTCCAAGAATATATAGGACAACTGCATGAGAACTTTCAGGGACACTGAAATGGCTTAAAGATTTCATCTGTGTAATTTTTCCAACTCAGTGCCCACTGTCCCTCGTTTCCTTCCCCAAGCTCATTGATATAAGGATATAATAATAACAACATTACCATAATAATCACTTGGCATGTGTATCCTGCTTCTCAGGTTACAAACCACCTTCCTATCTCCCTATTTGATCTTCAAAACAACCACGGTAATGTACTGTGGCAATTATGATTTGCATTTCACTGATGAGTGAACAGATGCCCAATCAGTTTGATCAGTTTGAGGTAGCCTGTCCAATGCCTCAAAGAGATGGTCCTACAAACCAAGTATTCCACTCTCGGTTCTGTGTTCTTTCTACCACGCTACATGACATCTTCAGTTGTATTTCTTCTTTGGCTCCCACCAATACAACCAGCCCCTTGAGTCACATGAGAAGTGAGAGACTTTGGGATGGGGCTTGTAGTAACAGAAATAAACTAAAATGAATATCTTCAAACTGTTCCAATCAGATTCTAGGAAAAGAGAACATTGCTCACTCCCATATACCATTGGTGGGAGTGTAAAATGGCAGAGCCTTTTTGGAAGGCAAGTTGATGATACTTAAGAAATTTTTAAATGCATATGCCACTTGACCAAGAGATTTCAACTCAAGGAATTTGACTATGGATATACTCATAAAAACAGGCCAAGATATGTTCAAGTATGTTCATTGATGATTCTTATGTAAGAATGAAAAAAAAATCTTACATAAAAGATAATCTAAATATCCCTCAATAAAGGAATTGCTAAATCAATTATGGTATACACATAATTGAAATATTATTCATCAGCTAAAAAGAATCAAGCAGATTCCTATGTATTGAAATAGAAACATACCTCGACCCATTCTTGAGTGAAAAAGTGACAGAACAGCATGTATACTGTAAATTTATTTTTGTTAAAGAAATTGTGTGTGTTTGTGTCTGTGTTTTTAAACTGGAATTATACACACCAAACTGCTAATAGAGTAATTCTGGGAATTAAAAACGTGGGAAGGAAGACATGTGGTTATGTGTGTATGTGGTCAGGGGTATTAACTATTTTCTCAGTATACTTCTGCAATGTTTGTACTTTTTTACAATAAACATACAAATACAGTATTTTGCACATAAGAAACATTAAAAATGGAAAGATATAGCCTTTGGATTAAGACAAGACAAACAAAAGAAAGAAACAAACAAAAAATGCCCCAGCGATCTCAAAAGGGGTCTGAATTCCAGAGGTTGGGGAAAGAAGAAAAGCCCATGGCTACAACATCATAATTTTCTTGGGTATTCAGAGTTATGGCCAGGGAATCAGGATACCCAAATTCTAGTCTAGTTTCTGGCTTGGAAACCTTGAGCAAGACACAAATTTCTCTGGGCTTTCTCCTCTGTGAAACTTGCCAGGCCTATCTCCCTGGATGCCTAATGGAACAACAAGGGATTTAACAGATTTCAGAACTATATACCTCCTTAACTGACTTGGTGAGTCCTCATTTACATATGCTCCCTATATGGTGGGACCTTGGGAATGGGGGGATCTCCTCACCTTCCTTCATTATAGTTTGCACCTTTTAGACACTGCCCTGTAGAATCTACTAGCTTTCAGAAGCCCACAGCCTCTACCCTCCTCCATTCCACCAGAAAGTTAGCAAAGGAAAAGCAGAAGACAATTAAGTGCAGGTGGCTCTGGATGAATTAGTATAAGAATTAGGAAGTTCCTCTCCTCTGACTTGGTCTAAATTAGCCTCACTTATACCATGGCCCTACATATCAAAACACATTATGTAATTGAACTGATGCTCTGTTTGATGTGTCTCCTAGTGGATCACATTATATATCCCTTCTCCACGCACTCTGATCACTACATTTTCCAAACCTAAGAGTAAATTAAATTCTGAAAGTTAGTTTCATTGTTCTTTCCATTTTACCAGGAAAAAAAGAGAGGAGAAAGTGGAGGACAAAATCTAAGGGACAAAGAACCAAGGAGAGAAATAGAACACCAAATCTTAATTTTTGTTTTGGACTGGCTGGACTATGATGATGTCATGCTTTCCCAGCTCGTCTGTGATTGGCTGCTCAATTCAGCATTTGCTGAGAGCTAAAGGCTGATTATTTGCCAGAGATACAAATCTTTCAGGGAAGCTTTGAATCATTGCTGCTTGTTGTGACATCCCAAGCGGTGTCTGTTCCCAATAACCACATAATGAGGCTGTCAGAAACAGAAGTGCCCCCATCCCTAGGCCCAACCATCTGAAGTGGTGAGCAATGGAACATTTCTCTCAGGAGGCAAAGGGGAAAAAATGACCAACAGGCATGGTGATTTTTCTCCAGCTAAATCCTGGAGAAAAATGTCCTCCTTGAGGAGTTCCTTACTTATCTGTAGGTCTCGCCTGAACTATCATATTTGCTATAATTCAGAGATCTGCGGAACAGGTGGCAGAGGGGGGAGGCAACTCTGCAAAACTCTCCGGAAAAGCCAAACAGAGGGAAGTGTGAGTGGAATGCTAAATCTATTAGGGAAAGGCACATTACTTCTCTTCATGTGATGCCATCATGGCATGATCCAGGAGTAACAGGGGATATGTGTTAAAGATGGGAATGAAAAAAATGAAAGTTAGCTTGTGCTAAGGAAAAACAGCCTGCTATTAATCAGGCTGGGAGGACAGACAGATAAAGATAGCTGCAAAGTTAGCAGAAAACGTTGTTTCTCCCAAGGTCACACAATAGTTATAAAATGCCACGATAACCTCCTCCTCCTTTGAGTGAGTACTGCTTTTTAAAAATTAATTAATTTTAATTAGCTTCAAGTATACAGTCCATTGGTTAGATATTTATATAGTTTATAAAATGATTCCTCTAATTGGTCCTTCTTTTCTCTGGCTTTCCACCTAGCCAATATATTAATGCTAAGTGCATTCTCTATATGCTGTGCTCTGCTGCCCCCTCATCCCCGTAACCATCTATCGACTACTAATTTGTTCTTCTTTAACTCTTCACCCCATTCTCCAAGCCTCTCAACCTCCCTCCCCTCTGTCTGTCACCAAATTGTCCACTATATTTGTGAGTCTGTTTTTGAATAGTTTGTCCTTTTTGTTCCTTAGATTCTGCAAATAAGTGAAATCATGGTATTTATCTTTCTCCATCTGACTTTATTTCACTCAGCATAATAATATCTAGGTCAATCTATGTCGTTCCAAATGGTAGGATTTCATTTTTTTAATGGCTGAGTAATATTCCATTGTATACATGAACCATAACTTCTTTATCTAATCATCTGTTGATAGGCATTTAGGTTGCTTCCATATCTTGGCTATTGTAAATTGTGCTGCCATGAATATTGGGGTGCATAGATCTTTACAAATTATTGTTTTGGTTTTCTTTGGATAAATACCCAGAAGTGCAATTACTGGGTCAAAAGGTATATCTATTTTTAATTATTTGAGAGACCTCCATATTGTTTTCCATAGTGGCTGTATCAATTTGCAATCCCACCAGCAATGTATGCGGGGTCCTTTTTCTCCACATCCTCGCCAACACTTGCTGTTCTTTTATTCACTGTTGATAGCCATTCTGACAGGTGGAGTGACTACTGCTTTTTTACCAGTGATGCTCCAGATCTGGTTTGCTATTTTCATTTATCACTGGGGATTCCCAATTGCTCAGTCACCCTCTCCTCATGACAATCCCTATATTCTAGTCAATGCCCCCTTCTCCTGATCCTGCCTCAGAAACTGCAATCAATCCAGAATTTATTCCTGCTTCTTTAAACTTCCTCAGAATCACTCAGAGGGAACCGAAATGTTATGACATATGTTCTCTCCTACCTCTTTTCAATGCACTTTCTCAATAAATTTCACTATATTCTACTTTCAACCACCCACTCCTACACACAGACATTCTAATTAAATTGATTAGCAAGAATCTGGATGTCAGGGTTTTAAAAAATCTCCTCAGATTCTAATCTCAGGTGTTAATGTGCAGCAAAGTTTGGGAACCACTGCATTAGGGGTTTCATTGTTTAAGGATTATCTTTCCTCCCTAGGCCATCTTTCTCAGAATGTCTGAATCACACAGGGCCAGAAGGTAGAATTGAGGAATTTCCCCAAGGGGCAGGCATTTAAG
The DNA here is from genome assembly GCF_000151845.1 of Pteropus vampyrus. NCBI lineage: Eukaryota > Metazoa > Chordata > Mammalia > Chiroptera > Pteropodidae > Pteropus > Pteropus vampyrus. The sequence continues at coordinate 1,979,069 of NW_011889025.1, read as the reverse complement.
TTTGGTCCTTTCTGAGGCTTCACCCAGTTTTTAAAAATGTAATCCTCACCTTTTCTGCCATATGGTATGTTCAACTTGAAAAAGAACATAGCTCTTTTCTTCCATGTGTGCAGCAAAATGTTGAAGACATTGATGATTTGAATAAAGTTGTAGCTGTATTCCTCTCTCCCCCTTTTTCCCCTTCCCAAACATGATTCAGTCACAATTCAAATTAAGTGGTCTCAAGTGTGAATTTCAAAACAAAGTTAATATGTGCACACAGGATTGCCTGACCATCACAGACAAGTTTAACAGATACAGATCTCAGCGTGCTGTTGTTCCATATAATTAAGCACCTGTTGAGCCTCATAATCAATCCTTATTTTGTTATAATCCAGGAACTCATTACAGGCAATGTGCTCTGGTGTTTACTTGATCAGGTCACTTGTGGGGGAGGGGCATTCAAAACAGCTTGCCCCTCAGCCCACTTTTAATCATCAAAGGGAATACATTTCCTACTCAGCAAATAATAAACATGAATCAACTGATGAGTTTTAAAGGTCAGCTAAACAGAAGTTTAAAATATGTTCATATTGATTTTTAAAAGTTGTTTACCTCTCCCCCCCAACACACACTCCTTATTTATTCCAGTTGCTATTATGGAAAATTTAACGAATTCTGACATGCTAGGCTAAAGTTTACTGCCAAACAAGAAAGAGAGCAGGTTGCTAGGCAAATTAATACTATAAACTTTGGAAAGTGACAGCCAGCTAGGGGAGCATACTAACATGTGGTTTTTAAGCACCACTCTAACTGCACTTTGCATTCAAATGACCAGTATGTTAATTACAGTCCTTATCTGTTTGCTCAAGGCCTTAAGAGTCCCAGCAGCTCAGAGCACAGACTCCAGCCAGCAGTTTGACTGCAGGTTTTTTGAAATAATAACATGGCATTTCTTTAAACATTTTCAAATTCAAGCTTCTTACAAATCAAGATTGGCCGTTCCCCCATTCAGGGAATTAGTGAGGCTTAACCGTGTTCACTATGGTGCCGGCCCCTACAAAGCTCTGCTAACAAAGGCTTTGACTTCCACTTGAGCACTGCCTGTTGGGGCAGATTTCCATGGTAATTTGCCAGTTCTCTTCTGAAAGATGTGGGGCATCTTTGTAAACGGGAGGGGTGTACTTTCCTATTAATCTTAGGATGTCGTTGACCCTTTTTAACTCTCACCACCCATATAAAGGCAGAAAGGACTCTTAACCTGACTTTTTTTTTTTCATTTAAAGCAAACATCCCCTAATTCTGTTCTTAAGAGAGAGGTAGAAGGACAGAGCATTATTCTCTCTACACTATAGCTGAAATTATCAGACCTTTACCAAAGCTATTTTGGGTGGTAGGGAGCTGAGGATGTATCACTTCCTCCAGAGTTCTATTTGGATTTACCTGGTGTGGGGGGTGATGGTGAAAGTATCCTGTTCTAGTTATACCAGACAGCCTTCAAATTCCTTAGATTTTTAGTACAATCTGAATCATCTAGAATCCCCAAAACAGCAACTTCAAATAATAATTTTTTTGCTATATTCTACTTTTAAACCACCCCCCCACACACACACACACATACACACACACACAGCTATCAGATCTCTCTACAGTTTAAGACAGTGAATAGTGGACGCAACAGGCCTGAACTACTCTTAACTTGTTCTTTCCTTTCCTCTGTTCTATCCTTCCTTTCAGGGACTTCTCCCAGCCACCCAGAGGCCCAATGAGCTAAAGTTGCCGCCCCTTTCCTTCTTGAGTCTGGGAAAGAGAAAACCTGATTGACTTCTCAGTACAATCTTAGTGATTTTATTTACTGCTTCTTTTAGGTATCTGTATTTTAGGAGGATCTTTTTGTCATGGGCAATGTGAGATTCAAAGGAATGGATTGTAGATGTGGAAATGTATAAGCCCACTGCAGACTATGGGAGAGAGGATGAGCGAGGGATATTTTTGGTGGAGAAATATTGCCAATTACACTGCTAAAGAGCCCTTCCACACACATGGTTCTGATGTGGACCACTGCCAGAGTTCTCATCCGTCAGACAGTAATTAACTCCATGACTTCAAAAGGCAGATTTCTTCATTCATACATGAAAGCAAGACTTTTCATCAACTCCAAGAAGCTTAAGACAAAAATAGAGCTTTTGGTTCAACAGAAATTTGAAATGCCTCCTGTTGTTGAAGATCCATAGCTTTCTGGTTAACTGCAATCTGACCATATTAGAAGTCAAGGACCATCACTTCATTAGAGTATCTTTCTTTGCTGTCTTGCATTTTTATGCATGCTGATTTAGGAGGCTGGATGTGACAGTGGGGTTAAGGAGCAATCTCATGGCTACTTTAGCCGAGCCTTGGGATAATCAAGATTAAAACAGATTGACTAAATTGAAAAAAAAAAAAAAACACTTTCTAATCTGGAGATTTTGATAGGCTACAAAATGCACTGCTTTATTTTAAAATAACATTGTCATTTTTAAACACTTAAAATCTTTTGTTTTAAAAATGACATTTAAGGTTTTTCTAAAAATTAAGACTAGAGCTACCATATGACCCACCAATTCTTCTTCTGGGTATTTAGCTGAAAAATTTGAAAATACTTATTCATAATGATATACGTACCCCTGTGTCCACTGCAGCATTATTTGCAGTAGCCAAGACATAGAAACAACCTAAGTGTCCTTTGTTGGATGATTATGAATAAAAAAGATGTGGTATATATACACAATGGAATACTACTCAGCCATAAAAAAGATAAAATATTACCATTTGTGACAACATGGATGGAGCTTGAGAGGGTTATGCTAAGTGAAATAAGTCAGGAGGAAAAGGACAAGAACAGTATGATTTCACCTATATGGGGGATATTAAATAAAAAGCAACAAATTAATAAACAAAACTAACAAATAAAAAATAAACAAATAAAAAAACAAAACGCATAGATACAGACAACAGTATGGTAGTTACAAGAGGGGAAGCGGGTGGAGGAAGACAAAGAGGGTAAAGGGGGTTGATTATATGATAATGGAAGGAGACTAGACTCTGAGTGGTGAGCACTACACAGTATATGGATGTCATATTATAAAGCTGTACACCTGAAATGTATATAATATTACTAACGATGTTATCCCCCCAAATTTAATCTTTAAAATCTTAAAAATGATACTTAAAAATAATTCAGCACTTAAAGACAAGTTAGATGCTTTCTATAACTTTTGGAAAACCTGCTTGTACGTAAAAAAATAATAACACAGTAGTCTTCCCCATCCATGGTTTTGGGTTCTGTGGTTTCAGTTACCCACAGTCAATCATAGTCAAAAAACATTAAATAGAAAGTTCCAGAAATAAATAATTCATGTTCTAAATTGTACACTGTTCTGAGAAGTATGATAAACTTTCACTCCTTCTTGCTCCATCTCACCTAGACATGAATCATTCCTTTGTCCAGGTTATCCACACTATATACCCTATGTGTCCATTAGTCACTTAGTAGCTGTAGCCATCTTGGTTATCATGTAGACTGTCATGGTATCGCAGTGCTTGTATTCAAGCAACCATTATTTTACTTAATAATGCCATATTTATGTAACTTTTATTACAGTATCTTATTATAATTGTTCTATTTTAGTATTATTGTTGTTAACCTATTCCTGTGCCTAATTTATTAATTAAACTATCACAAGTATGTATGTATAGGAAAAAAATAGTGTATATAGGGTTCAGTACTATCTACGGTTTCAGGTATATCCACTGGGAGTCTTCGAACACATTCCTGGTAGATAAGAGATGACTACTGTAATCAAATAGATTTTCTTCTAAGGAGATTCTCTCCCTGGCCCATTTTGGATGAGCTCTGAGTCCAAAGCTGTTCTACACTGGCTCAGAGAAATTGACTAGGCCATTTACTCAATAGGTCGTTTGTAAAGATCCTAGGGAAAGTAATAGTAGTTTTTCAAATAATTTACTGTGCGAAACCCACAAAAAAGGAAGGCACAAAAACAAAACAAAATAAAATCTCAGACAATCCCTTGAGTTAGGGAAGGGATAGTTTCAAAATTTATGAATCAGAAAGATAAATAAATTACAGAAAGGCTTAGAGGCTGAAAGACTCAGCTGCTGGATAAGGTAGTTTGAACATACCCCGGGTGTGAACAATCTACGAGCTTTACACCAGAGCTTAGCATTTACTCTGCTAGAAAATGAGTGGGTGCCATTCACCCACATCACAGCAAGGTAAGCAGGCCTCAAGGTAGCAACCAGGAGGAGATATACTGTCTGATGTACAGCTTGAGCTGAGGGTGGAATATGAAAATCATTAAGGACAGAAAGAAGATAAGCAGCAATGTTTAAAAGTTGCCTCACAATTGAGGCTAAACATCTATAGCCTGTGATTAGTTTTATTTTATTTAATTTCATTTTATTTCATGGCATGTCATGTCATCTCTTTTCATTTAATGGTCATTAATCCTCTTAGAAAGACAAAAAAGAAAATTAATTAAATCTAATGAATCGGCGACCTCTTGTACATGTTATTTTACATACAATGGAGTGATGCAGCTCTGAGCTAGTTTCCCTATAAATAAAGTCATTTTGACCCAGTGCCTGCCCTCTGGATGCTCACAAAGACAGGTAATCCAGGAAGCAATAGAAACATGTATGCAAGAAATATTGGACAAACATTGTGCAATATCATGTGGCCCCGTGTGGATAGTTCATGGACACATTTGAATTGACCCCAGTTAGTCAGTTCTCCAGCACACTATGGGGTTGTTGAGTGTTATACCTCAAGGAATGAAACATAATTTTTAACACGAAATTAATGAGGATGGGTACATATACAATCAAAAAGATAAAAATAGTTCCGAAGTTGCCTTTATCCATGTCATGGATAAAAATTGCCTATCCATAAGTGAAATAAATAAGATCAATATTTGATAGCAAGGCCATGTTCGCAGCTATCTCTCTAGTGCCTAGAACTCTGTCAAGCATCTAGTGGTATGCAGTATTTATAAACCAAGTGAAATACATGTTGTATAAAGAAAAGCGTTAGTGTATGCAGTGGGGAAAGCACGAGGCAATTGTGGATATTGCCTGGGTGGAGAATACCTTCCCTGCTCATTGTGAAGAGCATACTGTTGTGCCTTCCAGAATGAAAGATTTATAGATGAAATCTTATATGCAGCAGCTGTTCAAAGAAGCTAAGAATTGGCTGTCATGAAAATAAAGGAAGAAGGAAAGACACAAACGAGATTATAATTCATCAATTCAAATGTGTAGAGCATATTTAAGCTGTCAAAAGAAAGAAAGAAAGGTACCACTTAATGAAGGTATTAAGGAGAACAGAAAGGACTCATGTGAATATATCATGGAAGAGAGAAAAAGACCAAAAACTAGCCTTATAACAAGTGAAAGAAGATATAGAATGAATAATGATTCAATCCTACAGGAGTGCAGCCTTTTTAAAAGTCAGCTTGCAGAGAAATGAATAAACTAATTTAGGTGAGCAGCAATTCATGAAGGTATTATTAAAATAGCCATCAACAAGATGAGGTAAGGGACTGCTTAGGAAATGTAAGCCAACTGAAGCCAGCAGTTATGATATGCCAAATCGTATGAAGGAAAGGACTAGTTATACTTTCTGTGCTGTATTCCAATTTATGGGAAAGAATGCCAAAAGCCATGACAAGAAAAACAAACAGGGAAATTTCATTAATTTGATCTACTCAATTCAGTTTTGTGGTAATCCCAGACCTGGGATGGAATACAGTTATTTTTTTTGCATTTCCTACCAAAGAATTCTTTGCCGGGCAAATTAGTGTTCATGTCAAACAAGATTTAGCCAGTTTGAGAGAATATAATTTATTTTAATTATTGCTCTGGTATTAATTTGTATATCCATGTCCTAATTATCAGTGTGCCTCATTCATTCAACGAATATTTTTATTAACACCTATTATGTACCAGGAAACATGCTAGGCATCAAAGAAACAATCTGTATTCCCTGACAGCAAGAAGCACATAGATCATAGGGATTAGAGATGGAGGAGAGGCATTAGAGGGAAATATCACCCATTTAAAAATCATTACTGAATGTCTATCAGATGTCTCAAGAAATGCTGTATATTTGACATATGTAACTTGCATTTCCCCAAGTTTAGCAGCACGAGATTGCAAATGAATTCACCTTAATAGCAATAATTCAAGTAAAACTGGTTTACTCTTGGCACAGTAGAGAACAACAGAAAATCTTTTATTTTTTCCATTTTTCCTCCAACAAATTATGGTCTCTTCCTTCCTCTAAACATCACAACGGCCAAATGGAGCAGTGTAATTCCAAGAAGAACCTGACTGAATCAGCCCCTGCTACTCCACCCTGATCCCACACTGAAGGCCTTCTCTATAATTAGAAACTTTCTAAGAGCCACGTGGTGTCTATACGAAGCTTAGCTATCTAATACCCAGTATGCTCCAGAAGACATTTTGTAACTTTTTAAAATGTTAGGTCTCAGATTTCCCCAGGCCATACCTGGCCTTCATTACAAGTGAGATCATATACACTTTAATAATTCACATGTCACTGACTTATATCCCCACCTGTTTAACAGAGGGTCCTAGTCCCCCTTAATGTCTCCCTATTATTTTTTAATAAGTTTATTGGGGTAACATTGGTTATAACAATTATATAATTTTCAGGTGTACGTTATCACTTGACATCTGTATAGTCTATTGTGTGTTTACCACCCAAAGTCCAGTTTCCTTCAGCTGCCATATATTTGATCCCCTTTACCCACTTCGCCCTCCCCCTCCCCCTTATATTTGACCTCCTTTACTCTGCCTACTTTCCCTCTTCTCCTCCACCCCCTACCCTCTGGTAACCACTAGTCTATAGTCCATGTTCATAAGTCTCTTTCTTTGTCCTGTTCATTTGTTGCTTTTAGGTTTAAATCCCACATATAAGTGATATCATGTGATTTTCGACTTTTTCTGTCTGGATTATTTGACTTAGTATGATTATCTCAAGGTTCATCCAAGTTGTTGCGAATGGCAGTATTTCATCTCTTCTTATGGCTGAGTAATATACCATTGTATATATGTACCACAGCATCTTTAGCCAATCATCTATTTTAGGACACTTCGGTTGCTTCCATGTCTTGGCCACCGTGAATAATGCTGCTATGAACATCAGTGTGTAAATATCTTTTCGGATATGAGTTTTCAAGTCTTTGGGGTAAATACTCAGTAGAAGGATTGCTGGATCATCTGGTATATCAATTCTTAGTTTTCTGAGGAACCTTCATACTGCTTTCCATAGTGGCTGTACCAATTTGCAGTCACACCAGCAGTGTGTGAGGGTTCTTTTTTCTCTGCATCCTCTACAACATTTGTTATGACTTGTTCTGTTGATTATAGCCATTCTAACAGGTGTGAGATGTTATCTCATTGTGGTTTTGATTTACATTTCCCTAATAGCTAGCGATGTTGAGCATCTTTTCATAGATTTGTTGGCCATTTGCATGTACTCTAGGGAGAAGTGTCTGTTCAGTTCCTCTGCCCATTTTTTGATTGGATCGTTTTTTGTTGTTGTTGTTATTATTGAGTCATATAAATTCTTTGTATATTTTAGATATTAGGCTCTTATCGGAGGCATTATTTGCAAATATATTTTCTCATTCAGATGGTTGTCTTTTTACTTTGTTGACAGTTTCTTTTGCCGAGCAGAAGCTTTTTAGTTTGATGAAGTCCCATTCATTTATTTTAGCTTTTACTTCCATTGCCTTTGAGGTCATAAAATCCTCTTTAAGTCCAAGGTCCTTAAGTTTCATTCCTATGTTTTCTTCTATGCATTTTATTGCTTCAGGTCTTATATTCAGGTCCTTAACACATTTTGAGATAACTTTGGTGTGTGGTGATAGACAACAGTCTAATTTCATTCTTCTGCAGGTAGCTTTCCAGTTTTCCCAGCACCATTTATTAAAGAGGCTTTCCTTCCTCCACAGTCTGTTTTTGGCTTTTTTTGTCAAAAATTATTTGTCCATATAAATATGGGTTTACTTCTGGAATCTAGATTCTGTTCCACTGGTCCATGTGTCTGTTTTGCTGTTAATATCATGCTATTTCGATTACTGTCACTTTGTAGTATAATTTGATGTCGGGCAGAGTTATATCTCCAGCCTTATTCTTTTTTTCTCAGGATGGTTTTGGCAATTCAAGGTCTTTTGTGCTTCCATTCAAATCTAATGATTTTTTGTTCTGTTTATTTAAAAAAATGCTGATGGGATTTTGACGGGAATTGCATCACGTCTGTATAATGCTTTAGGTAATATGCTCATTTTAACTATGTTGATTCTTCTAATCCAAAAACACGAAATATTTTTTCCATTTCCTTGTATCTTCTTTGATTTCTTTTAATAGGGTCTTATAGTTTTCATTATATACGCCCTTCACATGTTTCATTAACTTTATTCCTAGGTATTTTATTCTTTTTGTTGCAATTGCAAAAGGAATTATTTTTTCAACTTCTTTTTCTGACACTTCATTATTAGATTATAGAAATGCTATGGATTTTTGAACATTGATTTTTGTATCCAGAGACTTTACAGTATTTGTTTATTGTTTCTAGTAGTGTTTTGTGGAGTCTTTAGGGTTTTCTATATAGAGAATCATGTCATCCTCAAATAGTGACAGTTTGACTTCTTCATTTCCTATTTGGATGCCTTTTATATCTTTCTCTTGCCTGATTGTACTCACTAGGACCTCCAATGTTATATTGAATAACAGTGGCGATAGTGGAAAGACTTGTCTTGTTCCTGATCTTAGAGCAAAAGGTTTAATTTTTCACCATTAAGTACAATGTGGGCTGAGGGTTTGTCATATATGGCCTTTATGATGTAAAAGTACTTTCCTTCTATACTGATTTTGTTAAGTGTTTTGATCATAAATGGATGCTGTATCTTGTCGAAGGCTTTTTCTGCATCTATTGATATGATCATATGATTCTTATTTTTTAATTTGTTTACGTGGTGTATCACATTAATCGATTTGCATATGTTGAACAATCCCTTTGCCTCTGGGATGAAAGCCACTTGATCACGATGTATAACCTTTTTAATATGTTGCTATATTCGGATCGCTTGTATCTTATTTAGGATTTTTGCATCTGTGTTCATGAGAGATATTGGTCTGTAGTTTTCTTTTTTTGTGTTCTCTTTACCAGGTTTTGGTATCAGAGTAATATCGGCCTCATAAAATGAGTTGGGTAGCATTGTGTTCTCTTCGATGTTTTGGAAGAGTTTGAGGAGAATAAGTATTAAATCTTCTTTGAATGTTTGGTAGAATTCACTTGTGAAGCTATCTGGTCCTGGACTTTTACTTTTTGCTAGGTTTTTGATGGTTGTTTCAATTTCCATACTGCTGATCGGTCTATTTAGATTTTCCAGTTCTTCTTGATTCCGTCTAGGAAGGTTATATTTTTCTAACTACTGGTCCAGTTCTTCTAGAATTAAATTTGGTATTATATACTTTTTCATAGTACTCTTGTATAATCCTTTGTATTTCTGCAGTATCTGTCGTAATTCCCCCTATTTAATCCCTGATTTTGTTTATTTTTGTCCTTTCACTTTTTTCTGTAGTGAGTCTAGCCAGGGGTTTGTCAGTTTTAAAAACCTCAAAGAACCAGCTCTTTATTGCCTTTAATTTTTCTATTGTTTTTGTTTGTTTGTTTGTTTTCAATTTCATTTATTTCTGCTCTATTTTTGATTATTCCTTTCCTTCAGCTGAATTTAGGCCTCATTTGTTCTTCCTTTTCTAGTTTTTTAAGATGAAGTGTTAGGTTGTTTATTTGGGCTTGCTCTTATTTCTGGAGATAGGCCTGTACTGATATGAACTTTCCTCTTATGGCCGCTTTTGCCATGTCCTAAAAGTTTTGATAATGTTGTATTATCATTATCATTTGTTTCTATGTATCTCTCAATCTCTCTTTTTATTTCTTTCCTGACCTAGTTATTCTTCAGTAGTATGTTGTTTAATCTCCTTATATTTGTGGTTCTTCTTGATTTCTTTTTACAGTTGATCTCTAGTTTCAAAGCATTATGATCAGAGAATATGGTTGGCATGATTTCAACTTTCTTATATTTATTGAGGCTATCTCTGTGTCCCAGTATGTGGTTGATTCTTGAGAATGTTCCATGTGCACTAGAGAAGAATATATAAGGAGCTGTTTTGGGATGGAAGTCTCTGTCAATGTCAATTATGTCCAGTTGGTCTAATATGTCATTTAAGGATGTTATTTCCTTATTGATTTTCTGTTTGGATGATCTGTCCATTTCTGACAGTTTGGTATTTCGGTCCCCTACTATGATAGTGTTTTGTTCTGTTTCTCCCTTTATTTCTATTAGCAATTGCTTTACATATTTCAGGGCTCCCTGATTGGGAACAAAGATATTAATAAGTGCTATGTCTTCTTGGTGTATGATTCTCTTTATCATTATGAAGTGTCCTTCAGTATCTTTCTTTACCTTTTTTTTATTTTGAAGTCGATTTCGTCTGATATTAGTATCACTATTCTCGCTTTCCTCTGAATTCCATTTGCTTGAAATATCATTTTCTACCCCTTCACTTTGAGTCTATATTTGTTTTTGGAGCTGAGTCGTGTCTCCTGGAGGCAGCATAAGGCTTAGTTTTGTTTTTTGATCCATTCTGTAATGCTGTGCCTTTCTATTAGTGAGTTCAATCCATTTACATTTAGGGTAATTATTGAAACATGATGTCTTCTTATAGCCATTTTACCTTTTGCATTCTGATAACTTGGTGTTTCTATTGCTTCCATGTATTTATATTTCTGTTTTCTTTATTTTTGTTGGCTTTTGTGGGTTTTCCCTCTGATTCTTCTTGTTTTATGTCATATAATTCAGTTCTGAATCTGAATCTTTGGTGTGTGGTTAACATTACGAATGTGAAAAGGATAGTTTTATATATTTAAATATTTGATTCCATTCCTTTCTGGCTTGTAAGATTTGTGCTGAGAAGTCTGAGGATAATCTAATGGGTTTTCCTTTATAAGTTACCGTTTTCTTCTCCCTGGCTGCCTTGGGAATTCTGTCTTTGTCGTTGATTTTTGATAATTTTAATACAACGTGTCTTGGTGAAGGCCTTTTTGGGTTGAGATAATTTGGTGTTCTGTTGACTTCTTTAATTCCAATCTCTGGCTCATTCCTTAGTTTTGGGAAATTCTCGTCCACTATTTGTTTGAAAATGTTTTATAGTCCCTGTTCCTTTTCCTTGCCTTCAGTAATGGCCATTATTCTTATGTTTCCTCTCCTGATGGTATCAGCTAGTTCTTGTATTACTCTCATTATTTTTCATTCTTTGGTTTCTCTCTTCTTCCTTCTGATTTATTTCTAGATTTCTGTCTTCGATATCACTGATCCTTTCCTCTATTTGGTCGATTCTATTTCCCAAGCTTGCTATTTCATTTTTCAACTCTTGCAGTGTGTTTTTTTTTTATCTCCAGAAGATCTTTTCTGTTCTTTTTGATGGTTTCAATCCCCTTGCTCTGCTCATCTAGTTGTTTTTTCAATTCCTGAAATTGTTGATATGACTCATTTTGGAACTCACTGAGTTTTTTCAGAAGTACCATCCTGAAATTTCTGTCATTTAAGTCGCATATTTCTATGTCTGTAAGCTTATTTTCTGAAGCTTTTTTCTTTCTTTCTGAGATGCCTTGTCACCCCCCCCCCTTGGTTGTTCATGGTGTTTAATGGACTATTTCTTCTCCTGGGCTTAATAGAAGTGTAATCTGCTGTTTTTCCAGAAAGAAGATTTATTACATATCGGTCTCTCTTTAGCCTGCTGTAAAGCAGGTGCTTTTCTTTTGTTTTCCAGTAGGTGGCGTCTAAGCTTCTTGGATCCCTGCTTTACATAAAGCCTTAATAATGTCTTTTTTATTTTCTTGTAGATATTTAAACATATGCGCTACCCTCAGTTTCAGTCTCTGTCAGTGTCAGCAACAGTCTCGGGAGTGTTTGCTCAGATTCCCCTGGGGCTCCGTGGTGTTTGTTCTTGGAGGGTATGGTGAGGAGTGGCCCTCTGGGTTTGGAGTTGGGGACTGCAGCTCAACCTTGGTTTTGCAACCAGGGCTGGTAAAAATCAACTGTTGTTTCTTTTTGATCCTGTCTCATTTCTCTGTTTTCTGCCTTGATGCCTGGGCCCTGCCGCTGGCTGAGTGGAACTCACAACACTCTAGGCTGGGTTGTTCAGGGAACTTGCCACACCTTCAGTCCTCCCTCTCCTACTGCAGGGAGCTCCAAAGGCTATGGGAGGCAGTTTCTTTATTTCTCCTAGTCTACCGCCCAACTTCTGGGGTTCTGACCTGTGGTAGCTCTTATGAGCAGACCCCACACTCAGACATGCTGGTGTGCAGTTTGTGTGTTTTTTGTTGAGTTAGATGTTCGGCTTATTTTTGTTTCAAGGGGAGAGATCTGAGGATGTCTCTCACTCCACCATGTTTCTTTCCAACTTCCTCCTCAGTTATTTTTGACAGTCCTCAAGAGCAGTCCTTTTGTGTTGTTCTACTCTCTCTCTCTCTCCTCATGAATGTAAACTACAAATACACTATTTGAATAAATGTTTCTTAGGTAAACACTATGTGCCAGGCACAGTTCCTGGAGATAGTGTAGGTACCGCACCAGACAAGATGATTCATTTTTTAAGGGTGCTTACATTCTTAATCAAAGACAGTCCGTGGCAGGCCCTCTGCCTTGTCTCAGCTGCCAGTAGGAGCCTCTGGCTGTGGGAACACAGAGACCCCTGCTGGAATAGGATATTGATTCTGCAAATCTACAGAGGCTTGAATGGTGCTGCCTTACCTTCAGGAAGTTTTGGCTGAAGCCACCAATAAGTCTATACAGAAAGATAGAAATGTCCATTTTCTGATCTGAGCAACACTTAACACTTGAATGCTTAAACAGCTCTACCCTCTGTCTCAGTAAGGCCTGGGTGAGAAGAGCAGCTTCAGCATCTTCCTGCAGCAACACTCCCTCACCAGAGCCCCCACTAACTAGGCTGAGACTTTCCAACTCGGTGTCTGTGCCTGAAGAACAAACACCATCATGACCTACCAGATTTTCCCTCCACTACCTCAGTCCTAGGTTTCTGATACAGCCTTCCTCATAGAGCCTTTTCCTTTCTGCAGATAATCTCAAGCATGTAGACATCTGGGGCTCTTCACATACCCAGATATGTTTGAATTTCAATTTTGGGTTAGCAGGAACCCTGCTACGCATAATGTAGGTCATGTAACCCTTAGACTAATCTCATAAGGTCAAATACAATTCTTCATTACATTATCAATAATTCCAAATTCCAGAAAGCTCTGAAAACCAGTGTTTTATAAGTTTCCTGCCAAACCTTATTTGATGAAAAAACCTGTGAGGGTATCTTATTGTAAATATTCACCTTTCATTGCAGACATATTGATGTGATTGATTACTGGGTTCTGTTCCAAATCCTACTGAGGGTGCTGTATGACATGCAATATTAAAAAAAAAACTGAATTATGAAACTTATTTGTTCCCAAGCCTTTTGAATAAGGGATTAGGAAACTATTTCTATATGTTTTATAGAAAAAGAAAGTGACATTTGGACACAGAGATTTGGCCAAGGTCACAAAGCTAGCATGCAGTGGAGCCTGGAGTAGAATCAAGGTCTTTCTGACTCCTGACCTCTTGTGAATTCCTGTAAACAGGTTTGACTGGGCATTTGTGTATGAGGTAGAGTGTGTGGGTAGATGCTGAAATTAAAGAAAGGTTGAGTCCAAGTAATCTGAGCACATTTAAAAATTCTGCCTTGAAAAAAAATGTGTGTATCTGTTAGTTAGCTACCTTGGTAATACCATTAGTCATGATTCCACCCTCAAAATGAATTATATTTTGAGAGTACATTGTAGACTAATTTTAGAAAACTGATAAAGGGTTACTAATAAAATTCAGAAATATGATCCATATCTAAAGGATTCCATGGTGTTTATCACTCTACTCTCTGGTGGGGACAAGTGGGCTTACATTAGAAAATTTGAATTGTATTATTTGCTCAGGGTAAACCACCTATGTGACCAAACAAGCCATGCTCCAGAAATGTGACAACTTCATGGTATATACTCCCAGTACTTTAATAATCAAAATTAAAAGATTGGCTCTACAAGAGACAAAAAACCCTGCTATATAGTTTATATAATTGTATTTAGTAATCTTACAACAACCCTGAAATACAGCTAGAGATGGCGATGATGATGATGATGATGATGATGATGATGATAACAATAGCAATGCATTAAATCTTTACAATGTAATAGGCATTGTGTGAGCTAAATTGTTTATGTGGATTACCTCAATCCTCACAACAAACCTGTGAGACATGTACTATTATTATCCCATTAAACATAAAGAAATTAAGGCACAAGAAGTTTATAGTAATGTGTCCAATGTCACATGGCTAGTTAAGTAGTCACTATTTCATAGTGAAGCAAGGCTTAGAATCCAGTTCTATTGGTTTCCAAAGACCAATATGGTCTCAGCGAACTGATTTCCTCAATGGTGCATGTAAGAAACTTCCAAAACACTTATAACATCCAGCTAAATGGTATAAATATGCAACAGGTTGCCCCATTAGGTTGGGCCACTTTCATGGATTCTGCAGTCTGGTATGCAATCACTCATTAACTCTGAGAGCCATCGGATGAGCAAATGAAGTATCATTGAAAAGAATATTTTAATATAAACATCAAAGGATTGGGAAATGACAGGTTGCACATGAAAGAACCACATGCAGCTCCAGAGGCTGAAGAAAAGTATCACTGCATTTAAGGATATAATAATTCTCTACAGGAAAACAGGAGCGAGTCAGATCTGCCCTTAATTATTGGAGTTGAAAGTGAAAATTCTCCCCACTAGGTGCCCAGCATGTGGTAACATGGCCAGACTCTTTGGAGAGCATCATCAGATCAAAGCAGTGACCAAGACAGAATAGTACAATGTAGGCAAAGTGCAAACAGTGCAGGGTAAAGTATGAAGTCTTCAGATGATCCTAGGACTACGGAATGGCATTTTCTGTAGGCCTCAGTTGCCTTACCTATAAAGGGGGTCACAATAGCATCCCTAGCTGAAGGAAGGGATCTACATCAGGTAACCTCAAGGCCCTTTCCAGCTCTAAGATCTATGATTCATTTGAAAGAACCATTCATGAGGTATAGTGATGAATATAAGTACGCAAAGGTCTTAACATTAAATTAAAATATTCTTGTGCTTCAAAAGAACCTTTTCTCCACATTCCTGCCTTTTGGTTCAACTTGAATTTCAAAGATTTCCCGGCAATGAGGAATTGCAAAGATTTTTCTGCAGCAACCTAGCTCAGCCTCAGAAAAGCAAGATGTCGCCATTTGAGGCATGCCCTGACATAGACACATGACTGTAACCATTCTGAAGTCACAGAGTACTGGTAAACTCACCGGAAGCACACATAGTTCAAAAGTAACTGACTTTGTCAATATAGATGATCAAATTCAGCAGTGCAAAGATAGGAGCTTCACAACAGCTCTGGGTTGGTGTAACTGCTTTGGAAACCTATCCTGTCCTTTTGTTTCAGGGTTATCTTGTATCTATATAATTCAAAAGTATTTTTTTAATGGCTTGAATAAGTAGAAAATTGACCATAAAAAAAGAAAGAGCAAATAGATAATCCAGTGCACTGCATATGGGTATGTCACAGGGAGGTTAGCAGAATGCAATGGCAGGTCTCACTTTATCTTGCACATTCAATAATGAAACAGAGTGAGGAAGTAGAGAGTCAAATTCAGTATGCAAAATAACCCAATTAAAGATCATCAAGGAAGCAAAGACATTAAAAACAAAGGATGTGGGCATGAAAACAAAACATTGTGCTGGGTTCAGTTAGGAGAAAATGACTCTATTCACTTGAAAAACAAATTAACACCCATCATTGTCAGGATGTATGTATCAAGCAGCAGTGGGGGATTGGCAGTAGCAGTGGAAGAAGGGAGAGACCATGAGCACAATCTGAAGGAGGCTCCTATCTTGGAATGATATATAGACCTGTGTCACAAGGCAATGAGATTGTGATCTTATAGACAGAGTATAAAGCGAGATGAGGAACCCTCGTACACTGCTGGTAGGACTGCAAATTGGTGCAGCTGCTATGGAAAAACTGTATGGAGGTTCCTCAAAAAACTAAGACTGGATCTACCATATGATCCAGCAATCCCTCTACTGAGTATTTACCCCAAAGACTTAAAAACCCTTATCTGAAAAGATATTTGCACACCGATGTTAATAGCAGCATTATTCACAGTGGCCAGGACATGGAAGCAACCGAAGTGTCCTATGATAGATGATTGGCTAACAAAGCTGTGTTACGTATATACAATGGAATATTACTCAGCCATAAGAAGAGATGAAATATTGCTATTTGCGACATGGATGAACCTCGAGATAATCATGCTAAGAGAAATAAGCCAGATAGAAAAAGTTGAAAATCACGTGACATCACTTATATGTGGGATATAAACCTAAAAGCAACAAATGAACAGGACAAACAAACAGAGACTCATGGACATGGACTATAGACTAGTGGTTACCAGAGGGTAGGTAGATGGTTATAGGGGGTCAAATATATGGGGTTATAGGGGGTCAAATATATGATAGCAGAAGGAAACTGGACTTTGAGTGGTAAACACACAATAGACTATACAGATGTCTAATTATAATGTACACCTGAAAATTATATAATTATATTAACCAATGTTACTCCAATAAACTTAATAAAAAAAAGTAAAAAATAAAGTGAGATGAAACACCCATCTAGACTATTAAGGACGAAAATGATGTATTTAGTTTTAGTTTTGTTTTATTTTGCTAAGAATATCTGGTTTTTATCCATCCGTTCCATTCTTTCAACAAGCATTTACTGATGAATTTGTTTTGCTTAGCTCTATACTAAGTACTTGAGGAACTACTGTGGAGCCAGGTAAGATGCAGTCCCTGACTTCAAGAAGCTTAAAATATAAGTGGGGAGACAAGACAACTACACAAATTATAAGCAAAGAAATATCGTAGGTTATATGGTGATAGACAAATTACGCCCTTGGCTATGGACATTGGATTTGAAAAGCCAGACAGAAGCAGTGTTGAGTAGAATCAAAATTAACCAAAAGTCCAACCTCCATGGACTGATGAATTATTTTTTTCCCCAGGACAAGACTTTAAAGATTCTACTTCCTCGATCCTATATGACCTATGGGATGAGCCCATAACCAACTAGCCAGGACTCTTCAGGGTAGCTACAAACCACTAGAACTAGATAAGTCGACATGCTTGGCAAAGAGGGTTCATAAGGCAAATATTTTCTCTCCAACACTGAAGAGAACTCTTTAGCAAAGGAACTGCTCCTCTCTCCACAGATTGACTGACTTTTTGGAGCTGACTTTCAGTCTCTTTCTCATATCTCCAAATGTTCATTCCTAGGTAATGTTGAATATAAAAAAGCCAACATCACACAGCCTCCAGGTTGGGAAACAGACAGACACACATTAGACAGACAATTACTGTTTGTATTGATTGAGAATACAGATTCAAAATCTAGTCATGCAGGACTCAAAAACAATTAGAAATCAGCAATAAAAAGTCAACCAACTACCCAACTCCCATCACTCAAACCCAATACAAATGAATTAAAAACACAAACACACTTCTAAATAACTCTTAAATAAAAGAAGAATTTAAATGGATACTATAAATGCTTTAGATCTGAATGATGATGAGAGCACAGTACATATTAAATTTTGTTGGATGCAGTCAAGGCAATATTCAGAGAATAACATATGGCCTTAAATTCACTTATTAGAAAATAAAAATAAATGGAAAATAAATGAATTAAGCTATCATTGCCGGAAGTTATAAAAAGCACAATAAAACAAATCCATGGAAAGTAGAAAGAAAAGATTGATAAAGATATAATCAGAAAATAGTAAAATAAAAAACAAAACAGTTGATTTATAAAATCAAAACATTTTTAAAGTTAAACCTTCAGTAAGTACTAATAAAAAAGTAAGAAAATATAAATAAATGCCAACGGGAAGCCAAATAGGGTCATAAATACAGGTACCAAGGTAATATTACAAACAAGAATGCTACACAAAATTTTACACTAATATGTTTCAATGGACAATTTCTAAGAAAAGACAAATTATTAAAATTTACCCAACAAGAAGTAGAAAAATCGTAGATGAAAATCATAAAACAAAGTGACAGGATAGTTTTATCCTTCCAAACCTTTAAATCAGACAACTCCCATTTTATAGAAATATTTACATAGTATAAAAAAAGATGAACTGCTTCTGTAAATTATACAGACAGGACAAGAAAAGGAAAGAAAATAATAGACTAATCTCACTTATAAATATAAATATAAAAATCCCAAAACAAATGGAAACTAGCAGCTTATTAAAATGATATATTTTCCCAAGTAGGGTACATCTCAGGAACCTAAGGATAGTTCGACATTAGCAAATTTTTTAACGTTACTACAATGACAGATTAAAAGAGTCAAATCATACAATTATTTCAAGAGATGTAGAAAAAGACATCTGACAAAATTTAATACCCATGCATAATTAAAAACCTACAGCACACAAAGACTAGAAGATAACTTCCTCAACAAACCTTTAGAAAACTACCAGAAGGTAATTTTGGCTTTGAGAACAAGCTTTAGAGTCAAACAGCTTAGGTTTAGATCTTGGCTCCATCATGAGAAAATTAATCTTGAGAAAATTATTTAATCTCTCTGAGCTTCATTTCCTTATTCATAAATATGAGGAAAATAATAGTACCTTCCTCATAATATTGGTATGAAGATTAAATTATATAAAATATATGTAAAGGTGCTTACAGGAAATATCGAGTCTTCAATAAACAGTTGTTATCAGTAGTACTGTTTTCAGAGGGGTCTTCACTACCCTTCACCTGACTCCTTTGACCATGCCATGTCTATATTTAAAGGTCTTTACTTGCAAGAATTTTTGTTATCGGTAGTCATTTTTGAGAAAACATTAAGATGAGTAAAAAGACAAAGATGGCCACTATTACTACTTACTATTCAACACTCTGATGCCTTAACCAATGCAATTAGGTAAGAAAAATAAATAAGAAAATAAAATTAGAAAGCCAAAGACAAAACTGCTGTTATTTACAAACAATGTGACTATACAGAAATCCAAGATAGTCAGCTGATAAATATTTGAACTAATATGAAAGTCCATTGTGGTGCTTAGATAACATATCAGCCTATGAAAATCAATAGCTTTCCTAGACTTCAGCAATAACTTATTAGGATATCGATAGAAAAAAAAAAAAAAGATCTCCTTTGCAATACCAACAGAAACTACAACGTACTAGTTACGAGACCCTGAGCAAGTAATTTAACTTCTCTGGGCTTCAACTTTCTCATATGTCAAATAGATAAGTTAATAGTACCTACCTCACAGGGTTCTTAAGAAGATTAAATGAGACAAAGTATGTAGAGTCCTTAGCAGTATTCTCCCTGACACAGACTATGTACTTATGAAATGGTAGCATTATTACTACCATTGTTATTATTATTGTTTTTGTTTTAAAATTCTCTAATATTCTTCCTCACAAAGTCCTGGTGAAAGAGGTGTAACTCACATTGTCATTCTCTTTTTGCAAATAAGAAATTGTTCCTATGAAGTAAGGGAATGATTTAGCCAAAGTAGAAGCATGTCAGAGCCCAAATTAGATCATCTGGTTTGCTGCTTAAACAACCAAGGCACTCTGATGTTCAGAGCAGTAAACAGACTAGTATAGTTCAGGGTACATGGGAGGGGTATGTACTATAGAGCAGTTCTGGAATTGTGCTCTTCCCTTGGCCAACAACCTCCCTGCAAGGCCAAGACAACCATGGATTTAATCAGGGGTTAAATCAGTCTCAGAGTCCAGCTAATCTTGAGCAGTGTTGAGGGGTCTAGAGCTTCTTTTCATGTCTAGGAGCCACTGATTTTGCAATGAATGTCCAGTTTCACTTGCCTACTCTTCCCCACAAGAAGAGATGGTTGGTTTAGAAGCAGGGGGCTACTGAAGACCTCTTTAGGGAATCTTGGTTTTCTTCAGTTAGGTTCAAATGCTTTTGTGTCTGCTTGCAAGTCATAGGAGAGAGTTGGATATAAAAAAGAATAGTGTCTCTTGCCTTTGACTCTGAGGTTTTTCACAATGGTTCCATTCAGTACTTCATTCTAACAGATAATATTTTGTGAACACTGAATATTGCTAGATTCTTTGCTAAGCATTTGATACATATCTCCTTTAAATATCACAGTGACTTTTGAGGTAGATACTATGTTATCCTCACTTGACAGAAAAGAAACTTAGGCACAGGGAAATTAAGTGATTTGTCCCAGCTCACAGAGCAAGTGAGGGAAGAGGTTAATGTTAGAATCTAGGTCTGTGGACACCTAGCTCTTTCTCATGACCATGACCTGACTGAAGAATACTTTGTTTACATTCCGCTTTCCAGGTATTTCCCAAAAGTGTGAGGGAGAGAGGTTTTTTGAGGAAAGTACCTGTTAGGTATATAGCTTCAGCCACCAGTTTTCCAAGCTAGGTAGGGTAAATAGCAAGAATTGTTTTCAGGTAGCAGGAGTTGGAGCTGTCATATAGCACTGCAAACAATATGTCATGGAAAGGATAAAGCCAGTCAGCCCTAAGCTGTGGTTGCCACAATGACAGGATGATAGACTTCAAGGGAGTGGCCTTTCTCGCTTGAGGTAGTGAAAAAAAAAAAAAAAGCAAGGTAATTTCCTGATCCAAGGGCTCTACAGGTTGATAGAGGTGTAAGAAACCACAGTTCTCTTCTGTTCCCAATTGGTTTGATAACATACGGCAGGCAGGCAAAAGGTTCTGCAGCAGAAATCTTATCTGCTGGGCCTGTACCCCTCTAGGACAGCCTCTTCTGCCTCTCTTCCCCCAAGCAAGATCCTGTTTCCTGGTGAGACTGAGCTTGTATGGTATGCACAGAGCTCTCCCTCTGAGAATTTTTTTTTTCAATTCTAGAAGGTTTCATAGATGTCTGGCAGGGTCAATTTGCAGGATCTGTCTGCCAAGAGTTCAAATCATCCCAAGTCAATATTCTACGGCCCAGGACTCCATGCTGCCTATGTATTCTTTTCTAATGAAGATGGTACTTGCTTTCAAGCTTGGAGATACACTGAGTAAAACATACTTTGTTGATTTCTCAAATCTTCTAGTAAATTAGGAATTTCTTGGTGAAACTTATCTACGAGAAACCTATAGCAAGAATTCTTTAATGGTGAAAATTTAAAAGTAATTCATATTAAAATATAAAAGAAAAAATATCGTTATTAACAACCACTATTGCATATAGTACCAGATATCCTACCTAGCCAAATCAATAAGAGGTAAAAAGAAATTAAGTTTTAAAATGATGTGACAAATCATTTAAAGCTCACAGCATTTTTGAAAGTGTCTTGGATATAGGTTTCACAGGCCAAAATTAATAACTTTCTATACAACAGCAATAACCAATTGGAAAATGTAATAGAAAAAAATCACATTTATGATATCAAAAAGAAGTCTCTAAAATACATAGAAATAAATCTGACCCAAAACGAGGTCAAAATTTTTATGGAAAAAGCTATAAAAATGTACTGAACACATAAAAGAACACCTGTTTATGGATGGAAGATATGATATTAAGGATATAAATTCACATGAAATTAATCTTATAAGATCAACACAATGACAATCTAAACCCTAAAAGACATTTCATAAAATTCGAGTAGCTGATTTAAAACTTAAAAATAATGTGAACTTGCAAGAATAGCCAAGATAATTTTAAAAAGAAATAGACAACATACTTACCCTGCTGGATATCAAAACATGGGATACATCTGAGTAACTGAAAAATGTATTTGCATAAGACTAGACAAAAATAAGTCAAAAGAGCATAATGAAAAGTCTAGAAACTGATTCATGTATATATGGGAATTTAGTACATGAGAAAATTGGCACCTCAAATTAGTGAAAAGTCTGACTATTCAAAACAATGCATCTGGACAGCTGGTTATCAGTTTAAATAAATAACACACTTACTTCCAGTCAAGATGACATAGTAGGAAGACACTGTGTTTGCTACCTCTCATGACCACATCAAAATTACAACTAAACTACAGAACAGCCATCATTGGGAGCTACCTGAGGTCTGGCTGAATAGAAGTCCTAAACTGAGGACACACAGAAGAGGCCATCTCAAGACTAGTAATAGGGGCAGAGACACAAAACGGGCTAGTCCCACACCTGTGTGTGGTGATTGATCCAGAGGGATAGCTTGGCTGTAGAGGTCTCCTTGGAGAAGGAAGAGGTCCCTCCCACACTGGTCTCCCCAGGCCAGAGTTCCAGTGCTGGGAAGAGAATCCCCGCAACCAGCAGAGATTGTTGCTGAGTGAAACAAAAGACTGCAGGAGTTGCAGATGTTCCTTTTAAAGCAGGGGTCCCCAACCCCTGGGCTGTGGACTGGTTTGATTACATGCCTGTTAGGAACTGGGCTGCACAGCAGGAGGTGAGTGGTGGGCAAGGCAGTGAAGTTTCATCTGTATTTGTAGTCACTCCCCAGTGCTAGCATCACTGCCTCAGCTTCACCTCAAATCATCAAGCATTAGATTCTCATAGGAGCACCAGTCCCCAGAGCCAAAAAGGTTGGGGACCACTGTCTTAAAGGGCCCTCATGTAGACTTACTTGCTGACAAACTCACTCTGAGCTCCGGTGCTGGGGCAGCTGCTCAAGGAATGTCAGGGACATATGAAGAGGAACAGAATTGTCTGGCTTCAGGGTGAGAGGCAGCGAGATAGCTTACTCCCAGATAGAAGTGCTGGCAGAATTCATTGTTCCTTTGTAGAGCCCTCCCTCAACCCAGTGTGCAAACCCAAGTGGCAGCCATATCTGAGTCTCAATCAATGTGGCTAACACAGGTTGCCCCACCTAGGTGATTCCTTGAGACCACGCCCCTCCCAACTTCCAGGACCATTCAAGCCACCTCTGGTGATTTGTTCCATACAAATGGACTGTCTTGGTTCATGCTGTGGACTTTCCTAAAATCTCACAAAGGTTCAAAAACCCAAGAAGCAGAATTTGGCCTCCACATGCCCTGTACCTCTTGCTGAGGAGCCCCAAGCTCAGCACTAACAACAGCCAGCCTCATATTGCAGTTTGGTCTCTCAAGGCACCTCTAAGCCCAGCACGAGTAGCTTCCATTTGTAGATTGCTGGGTAACTCTTGCTAAGTGCCCTGGGCAGTGAATAGGCTGTGGCCGAACTTGGCGGGTGGTTGGGGCTCCTCCCAGGAGGCCCTTGGGCCAGGGATAGTTTTGACTGAAGCTGGAGCAACAACCAGGGCTGCATCCTAGGAGGAAACACCCAAAGGGCAGATTGGGCAGCACCAGAGCTCTGCTAAAGTGAATCCTGATCCATAGAGTTATCACTTTATCAGCCAGTCCTCACAGTAAATCAGCCTGAGGGTCAATCCCTCTTACTGATGTGCAAACAGCAATCAAATGTCAACTACAACAGGAGGACACACACAACCCATACAAGAGACACATCTTGAACACCTGGCTTAGGTGGCAAACAAGATGAATCTAAAGAGAACCACACCAAGACATATCATAATTAAAATGCCAAAGATTAAATAAAGACAGAGACAGAACCCTAAAAGTAGCAAGAACAAAGCAGTTAGTTACCTACAAGTTTGCTATCATAAGACTGTCAGATAATTTCTCAACAGAAACTTTGCAGGCCAGAAGGGATTGGCACAAAATATTCAGAGTAATGAAAAACAAGGACCTACAACCAAGACTATTCTACCCAGCAGGGCTATCACTTAAATTTGAAGAAGAGATAAAAAGCTTCTTAGAGAAGAAAAAGCTAAAGAAGTTCATCACTCCAAACTAGTATTACAAGAAATGTTAAAGAGACCTCTTTAAGAAGAAAAGGGGGGGAAGAAAGGAAAACATAAATATTAATAATAAAATGGCAATAACTATGTACTTATCAGTAATCACTTTAAATGTAAATGGATTAAATGCTCCAATCAAAAGACATAGCAAAGCTGAATGGATAAGAAAACAAGACCCATACATATGCTGTCTACAAGAGACCCACTTCAGATTGAAAGGCACACAGAGATTGAAACTAAGGGAATGAAACTAAGGTATTTCATGTGATTAGAAACAAAGAAAAAAACTGGGTAATAATACTTACATAAAAAAAAAGTAGACTTTAAAATGAAAGCTATAATAAGAGACGAAGGGGGACATTACACAATAATAAAAAGATTAATCCAACAAGAGGATATAAACCTAGTAAACATTTACATACCCAACAAAGGAGCACCTAAATATATAAATCAAATATTACCAATAGAAAAAGATTGCCAGTAATATAGTCATAGTAGGGGAATTTAATCACCCATTGACAACAATAGACATCTTCTAGACAGAAAATCAACAAGGAAATAGTGGCCTTAAATGATACATTACACTAGATGTATTTAATTGATATTTTTAGAGCATTTCACTCCAAAGCAGCAAATTTAAGAAGATTGAAATCATATCAGGCGTCTTCTCTAACCACAATGGTATGAAAATAGAAATAAATTACAATAAAGATAAAGAAAAGAAATACAAACATATGGAGGCTAAATAACATGCTACTAAACAATGAATGGGTTAACAATGAAATCAGAGAAGAAATCAAAAGTACCTTGAGACAAATGAAAACAAAAACACAACGATTCAAAATCTACAGGACACAGTGAAAGCAGCCCTAAGAAGGAAATTCACAGCAATACAGTCCTACCTCAAGAAACGAGAAAAATCTCAATTAAATAATCTAACCTCACATCTAAAGGAACTAGAAAAAGAACAGCAAACAAAGCCCAAATTGAGTAGAAGAGAGGAAATAATAAAAATCAGAGCAGATAAACAAAATAGTCTAAAAAATTACAAAAGATCAATAAAGCCAAGTTGAATCTTTGAAAAGATAAACACAATCGATAAACTTTTAACTAGACTCATCAAGAAAAAGAGAGGACTCAAATAAAATCAGAAATGAAAGAGAAGTGACAACTGACACCACACAAATTCAAAAGATTATAAGAAGAAATACTATTAGTAATTATATGACAACAAATTGGACAATCTAGAAGAAATGGATAAATTCCTAGAAACATGCAATCTTCCAAGACTGAATCAAGAAGAAACAGAAAATCTGAACAGACCAATTACTACAAATGAAATTGAATCAGTATTCAAAAATCTCCCCAAAAAACAAAAGTCCCGGACTGCATGGCTTTACAGGTGAATTTTACAAAAAATTCAAAGAAGAAGTAATGCCTATCCTTCTAAAACTATTCTAACAATTTCAAGAGGAGGGAAAGCTCCCAAGCTAATTTTACAAGGCTTCCAGTACTCTAATTTCAAAGCCAGACAAAGACATTAAAAAAAAGAAAATTATAGACCTATGTCTGTGATGATCATAGATGCAAACATATTCAACTAAATATTAGCAAACCAAATTCGGTAATACATTAAAAACATCATACACCATGATCAAATGGGACTTATTAATAGGATGCAGGTTTTGTTCACTATCTGCAAATCAATTAACGTCATATGCCACATAAACAAAATGAAGGATAAATATCATATGTTCATATCAATAGGCACAGAAAAGCATTTGACAAAATCCAGCATTCATTTATGATAAAAAATCTCAGCAAAGTGGGAACAGAGGGAACATACTTCAACCTAATAAAGGCCATATATAACAAACCCACAGCTAACATTACACTTGAAGGTGAAAATCTAAAAGTATTTTCCTTATATCAGAAATGAGACAAGGATGTCCACTTTCACTACTTTTATTCAACATTGTATTGGAAGTCCTAGCCACAGCAATCAGAAAAGAAAAAGAAATAAAAGGAATCCAAATTGTAAAGGAAGAAGTAAAACTGTCATTATTTGCAGAAGACATTGATATTATATAGAGAGAGAACTCTAAAGATTCCACCAAAAAACTGTCAGAACTTATCAATGAATTCAGTAAAGTAGCAGAATGCAAAATTAATATTCAGAAATCGATTGCAGTTTTATACACTAATAACAAACTATCAGAAATAAAAAATTAAGAAAACAATTCCATTTATATTGCATCAAAAAAAAAAAAACACCTAAGAATAAATTTAACCAAGGTGGTAAAAGATCTTTACTCGAAAATTATAAGACACTGAAGAAAGAAATTGAAAAAGATACACATAAATGAAAGCATTTATTGTGCTCAGGGATATGAAGAATTAATATTGTTAAAATGTCCATACTACCCAAAGCAATCTGTAGATTCAAAGTAATCCCTATCAAAATACCAACGGCATTTTTCAGAGAACTAGAACAAATAATCCTAAAATTTATCTGGAACCAGAATAGAACCCAAATAACCAAAAAACAATCTTGAAAAAGAAGTAAGTTGGAAGATTCACACTTCTCAATTTTAAAACTTACTACAATTCACAGTAATCAAGATAGCATGGTACTAGAAGACATAGATCAAAGAACTGAGATTCCAAGACGATTTAAAGAGAAAGGAACAGTCTCTTCAACAAATGGCACCAGGACAACTCACTATCCACATGCAATAGAATGAATTCTGTCCCCAACATTTCATTAAATAAAAATTTAACTCAAAATGGTTCAAAGACCTAAATATAAGAGCTAAAATTACAAAACTCTTAGAAGAAAACAGAAGTGAATATTCATGTGTTTGAACTAACTTTTTTTAGATATGAAACCAAAAGTATGAGCAACCGAAGGGAGAGAATAGATAAATTGAATTTCACAAAAATAAAAAATAAAAAAAACTTTATGTGTCAAAGAATACTGTCAAGAAAGTAAAAAGACAATGCACAGGAGAAAATATTTGTAAATCATGTATCTGAAGAGGTACTTTTATCTAGAATATATAAGGAGCTCTTACTACTCAATAATAAAAAAAAATCCATTTAAAATGGTAAAAAATTTAAACACATTTCTATAAAGAAGATATGCAAATGACAAAACACACACAAAAATGCTCAATATCATTAGGAAAAGTCAAACCAAAACCACAGTTAGATGCCACCACCTCATGCTCAAGAGGATGGTTATAATTTTTTTAAAAAAAAGAAAAATAACAAATGTTGGCAAATATTTGGAAAAATTGGAACTGTCATATATTGCTGATGGAAATGTAAAAATGGTTCAGCTACTGTGAAAAACAGTTTGACTGTGCCTAAAAAAGTTAAACATAGAGTTATCATATAACTCAACAATTCTGCTCCTAGATATATACGCAAGAGAAATGAAAACTTACACCCACACAAAAATCTGTATGAGAATGTTCACAGAAACATTATTTATAAAAGCCCCCAAATGGAAACAACCTCAACGTCCATCAATGGATAAATGGATAAACAAAATCTGAAATATCCATATAATGGAATATTATTCAGCCACAAAAAGGAATATAGTACTCATATATGCTACAATATGTATGAATCTTGAGAACATTATGGCTAATCAAAAGAAGCCAAATACAAAAGGTCACATATTGTATGAATCCATTAATATGAACTGTCCAGAAGAGGCAAATTTATAGAGACAGAAAGCAGAGACTGTGGGTAGAAGGAATGAGAAGTGACTGCTAATAGGTACAAGATTTGTTTTGGGGGTGATAAAAGTGTTCTGGAGTAAGAGAGTGGTGATAGTTGCACAGTCTAGTGACTTTACTAAAAACCAGTGAATCATTCAATTTATTTATTTAAAAAAATTTCCCCACATCCCTCCCCCACTTCCACCCCTGACCTACAGATGTTGCTGTCTCCCCTTAAGAACTGGATCTCTGAAGGCGGGGTGTCTCCTCCCACATGCTCACAGTGCACACCCGGGGCCTGGTGCGCCCACGGCCTGTCATGCCCAGGGCCTGACGCACCCAGGGTATGGACTGTGGCTCCACTGGGGTTCGAACTCAGGACTTTCTGCGTGTAAAGCAGACGTGCTAACCACAACTCTATGGTACCATTCTGAATCACTCAATTTAAAATGGTACTTTTTTTGGTATTTGAATCATATGTCAATAAAAATGCAATTAGTTAACCTTGACTGAATCCTGGTTGCCAAAATAAAACATTATAAAAGACATTCTGAGACATCTAGGGAAATTTGAATGTGAATTGGATATTAAATAATATAAGGTATAGAAAATTACTGTTATTTTTTATATATGTGACAAGTTATTCTATAAAAGTAAATCGCATGTATGTAGGAGAGAGTCTTTATTTTTTAGGAGATGCTTGCTACATATTTAAGGGTCAAGAGTCATAATACAACTTACATTGAAATGGTTCAGCAAAAAAGATAGATGATTAGATAGACAGACAAAACAAAATTGCAAATGCTAACAATTATTGAATGTAGGTATAATTATATGGATATTCATTGTACTACTACATTTTTTATGTTTCAAAATTTTCATAATACAAACTTGAAGAAATATTTGTAGAAGATTGGGGAAACATACACATTCATATAGTGTAGTGGAATTGGAATTTTAAAAAGCCACTTAAGAGTTCAATTTTGCAATATTTATTACAATGCAAAGGGGAGGCAGTTCACTATGACCCAGTGATTCCATTGTGAATATCCACCCTATAGAAACTCCTACTCAATTACACAAGGAGCAATAAACTAAGGCTTTCTCTGACACAGTTTGCAAAAGTAAAACATTGGAAGCAACCTAAATAGCTATTAATAAAGAAGTGATTATGTAAGTTGAGATATATCCAAATATGCCAGACTATGCAGCACTTTATATAAATTAACTCGGTCTGTATGTACATGACAAGATCTTCAAGATAATGTGGATTGAAAAAGCAAGTTGTAGAATAATATGCACTGCATAGCATATATATAAGAAGTCCACACAAAACATAATACTCTATATTTATATAAGCCCCTATATGTATGTAAACATAGAGAAAAGTGTCTTAAAATATACACAACAAATGAATAACACTGTAAATATAGGTGGGAGGGAGAAGTGAGATTGAGTATAATGGTATTACTGCATATGAGACCGAAACCAATAGATAGAATGTAATAAAAGGAGAGAAATGGGCAGAAAGGAGTTCAAGGGACATGAGGAGCAATGAATTATGGTTTAAGTCTCTAATTTAAAAGACTGACAATAAACCTACACATGAAGGATTTTTTAAACAAATATTTTTTTCCTAAAATGGTATAGCAAGGAGTGGTAGAGCAGGAGTTATATAGTATAGCAAGAGGCACAGAAGATTTCACCTACTTGATTTTTTTATTCAAGGTCCCTTCTAGTCCCTCCCATAACATAAATCCCTCCCATGACACATAAGCCTTCATTTGAAGACTGGTCTTAGGTCACCAGCAGCTGGCTTGGGGATCTTGCTTGCTAGAGAAAGGAGATTTCGTTCCACAATGATTCTAGTTCCAGAAGCCAAAACTCCATGAATAGACTCTCATTCAGTAGGCCCAATCTCTGACAGCGGCCATGCCTGGGTGGCAAGGGGGACGGGGCTTTACTGTCTTAGATATTTCCCAAGTTTTCCTCTGGCCTAAATGTGACTGAGGACGCATCAAAACTATTAAAGCAATTAAATAATATAGCACTTACTTGACTGAAAGAGAAAGAAAAAATGGAGGACAGAAAATGGGAGCAAAGGGGAAAGAAGACGAGAAAGGAGAAGAAAAAGAGGAGAGGAAGGAAGAGGAGAGAGAGAGAGAGAGAGAGAGAGAGAGAGAGAGAGAGAGAGAGAGAGAGACATGTGCCTGGTTTGTTCACAGGTTGTCTCAGTGGGCTCTGCTCATCTTAGTGGCTTCTCCAAGATTCCTTGGTCTCAGAATTTGCCTCTTGTTTTTCAGGTTGATGTTTCCTGGCCTGGTTAGGATTTCCTTCAGGATGTGAGGAGTGGCTGTGTGTGTGTGTGTGTGTGTGTGTGTGTGTGTGTGTGTGTGTGTGTGTGTGTGTGTGTGTGTGTGATTGTTTGGTCAGCACTGATGTGGATCCTGATCTGGTCGGGATTCCATCATCCTGTGTGGAGAGCAAGTGTGGCCCTGCTCCTTCAGTGTCTTGGTTTTCACAGGCCTATTAGGGGTAGTGATTTACGGTTGGGGGAGAGAGGTTTTGGACCTGATTCTGAATAAGCCCCTCAAATTGTAAAGAATGGTGTTATGGATCTTGGTTTCATCAAGTTTTGCCTAATACTCTGTAAAGAGGTGGTGTGGAACCCATATCTTAAATGGACTCTGATTAGGTCACAGGTTGCTTCAGTTTGCAAAAGACTGGCACTAGCTATGTAGAACTGGTCTTGTCAGTCATTTCCTAATGTTAGAGCAGTGTGTATGGCCCAAAGCATGGGTTGTCTAGGGTACAGGTCAAGTCAATAGATGAATAGGAGGCATGGTATAACCTGCTTGTTATACATGGAGATTTGCAAGTATTTGGAGGGCTGCTTCATGAAGAGCTTGGTTGAGGTGCAGTCTGTTCATGGGTTGTCTTAAGGCAAAAGGTATATTTAAGTATAAGGAGTGGTGGTGTTCGCCAGTGGTTGGTGTACAGTACGTACCAAATGTTGGAGTCCTTGCTGGTTTGAAAGAGATTTGTCTAGTGGCATGTGCACTTAGGTAATGAGCCCTAGAGAACTATGTAATATTTGATACAGTGGTTACAAGAGAGGATGATATTCAAAATTTGTAACACCAGATTCTGCATGGACACTGGCCAATCAGTAAAAACATTGGAACGAGATGCTGGAGCAGGCATTATGTCTCAGTTGTTAGATTATGAAGAGGTCCGGGAATTATTAGCAAGGTTGTAGGGAAGCTCTGGTGATGGTGGGATGCAAAGGGGGCAAGAGGGATGGTTCAAAGGAGTGGCTATTTGTCAACAGGCTGGGAAATATTTCAATATTCTAACATCTGGCATGGCCATACCCGCATATTCTGGATGATTATTCTGGTTCTAGTTGTAGGGTTACTATTCTAAGCAAGAATTGGCTAACGGTGTGAGGCATTTTGTATAGTGGCAGATGGCTGCCTCAGAGTGTATGATGAAATAGAGAGGGCGGGGCCAAAATAGGGCCTTCGAAAGCCCTAATCACTGAAAATATTTTGATGTCTACTCTCTTCTCTGTAATTCCAATGAAAACAATTCTAAACCATACAAGTGTAAAAAAAGCTCAACCAAGTTCTGATTTTTCTTATTATGACTACTTCATTTCTAATTCTTTAAGAAGCTATTTGGTCTGTGTCCCTGCAGTGCTATGCCTTAAATATGTTTTACCTGGCCTTCTGGATAACACAGCACTGATTAGGGGCACTGGAAAGTTGCTTCACTGGGTGTACAGTGAAATGTGGACCCTTGTCTGGGAGAGGGTTGCCTTACTTTGAGCAAAATGACAGTATAAGCCCTGGTGAAAGTGAGAGCTGGTGAGGTCAGCCTCACAGTGCACCTAGCAGCGGGAGAGTCTCTGGTCTGGTTGTTCTGTGGGGTGTGGTGGCTGAGTGGTCAGGACTGACCTCATAATGTTTTGGAGTGACAGCATAGTGACAGACCAGGTAGGGCTGGTTTCACTGCACTGGGAAGTTCAGTGAGAGCTCCAATCTGAGCAAGAGTTACCTCACAGAGCAAACAGTGGTTAAGTAGGTCATGGAGGTAAGTGTCAAGGCTGCATAATTGTAGGGTACACTCTGGTGAAGAGCAGACTTATCTCAGTATGTATCACAGCTAAGGTGTAACCTCAAAAAGAAAGCCCTTAACCCATGCACAGTTAGGGTATGGCTTGTTCTGTGACCAAGTTCCAACATGAGGGAGTGCCAGGAGGGCTGCCTTGGAGTATGCACTGTGATGGTTTGGACCTTGGTCTGAGAAGGTGATATGTAGACAAGGTCCTTGAAGAGTTATGTTAAAGAAGGTGCTCTGGGCTGGACAAGAGACTGCCTAGTGTGGTATGGCATAGTTATGAGAGTGTTGGGTGAGGAGTTAGTTACCTCACTGTACATAGCTTTGTTTGAGGGTCTCTATCTTGGCAAGATCCTGCCTAATAGTAGTGTGTGAAAAGTGGCTGGGCCTGAAATAGACCTTTGAGCAAATTATAGCCAGACAATCATAGCACATAGGGAACTGGTACAGCAGGTCCGTGAAGAACATCATTTCGTTCAATGTTGTTTTGCTATAACATTGATGAGATGCTGCAGGAACTTAAGTGAGAACTTACTGTACTCTAGAAAAGTTGCCAATCGGTGATTAATGAATAGTCTATAGCTTTCTGTCATTTAATGTCTATATCGATAAAGAAATAGAAACAACCTGACAGTTCTGGATCTGTTCCAGGAATCATAAACTTATATAGCCTTGTATCCTGGAAAATCCTGAGACCTCAATTCTCCCATCTGCACTAGCAAACACTGGTAGCTAGCTGGCAAAGATAATTGGAAACATCAAGTTTTAGAACCTGTTGCGTCTCCAACTCTCTCACCCACACCTGAGACAGTGGTGGAAACTCATTCCTCAACCAGGCACAGCTCACTCCATCAAGTATACCTGGACCCTACACCTCTCTATATTCTAATCTCAGTTCCCTCATGGAAATAAATATATACAAAGGCCCTGCCTCAAATACCCTTCACCTCAGTTACACAGGGGGTACATTCCTGAGTATGTCACATATTTCAGAAGAACATATGTGAACCTAATGCAATTGTGTATATGAGATACCTGTACTATACATCTATCAAAAGTTTCCACAGTAAAAACCACCATTATCTATTCATAGCTTAATAACATATATGATATGATTTGTTACTTAATAAAAGTATAAAATATACTACAATATACTTATCTCTTGAGCTTTTCTGACATAGATAAAAGAGTGCAGCAGTTTTTATTAAGTCCCATCTTCCATGAGAGAATCCAAAACTTTTAACAAAATTATTCACTTCCATTGCCACTGAATCAGCTTAAGACTTTATAAAATTGTTACTTATGTAAAAGAGTCAAAGGAAGGAACACACTTAAAATAGTGTATTGTTTAACAGATTTGGCTCTGAGGTTACAAAGTCTTACTTCAAATTCTGTCTGTCACTCAGTAGCTGTATGACCCAGAAAAACTTATTCGCCACTCTAAGCATCAGCTTCATCCTCTAAAAGCTAGTGACAATATTAATTGTACCTACCCCCTAAAGATAATTGTGAAAATAAAATGAAATAGTGAGATAATGTATTTAAGAGGATTAAGACAGTGTCTGGCACATAATAAACAATAAATGTTAGCTGCCATGATTATCACCACAGGCAGGAGGACAGAGAGAAAGGAAGGAAGGAAGGAAAGAAGGAAGGAAGGAAAGAAGGAAGGAAGGAAGGAAGGAAGGAAGGAAGGAAGGAAGGAAGGAAACTTCAACATTATTCTGTATTCTATATAAGATAAAACAAAGAAAACTCAGTTCCGTGTAAGCTACACAACTACATAAAATACTTTAGGGGGGACTTTCTGGTTCACATTCCAGTGTTTTGTCATCTGTGTTGCTGACCTATAGATTGTTCATGACCTCTGACACTTGTCTGCTCCTTCAGTTCTTGCCCATTTGCCAATAAGTGATCTAACTTAATAACAATTTCCCTTCCTCAGCAATTTCTAGAGATGGTGGGAGAAGCTGGGAGGAAGGTTGAGAGTTCATGATTCTGGTTTCTGAGCTAGGCAGCATAAGGAGCTAGGCTAAGTCTGGGCCGGGGGAATGGGGTGTGGCACCCCAATGTCTTCCTCATAGGCAAGTTTACAGCCAGGGATCGCTTGTCTTCCAGGGTCCCCAGTTTGATATTTTACAATGACCTTCGAGCTGCTTAGAGTTAGTGGGTTCACCATCTGTATGTTTTTCGAAGGCCAACCATTACCTTGAACTGAGAGATCCACCTTAAGGTCAATTTGGGGCTTGGTTTCAATGAGACCTGGTCTCCTGCCTAGTACTTATAATGGATCTAGTGACAGGCTGAGAAGTGCCTAATCATTTCACTTACATGCCAATCAGTTTCCATTGCCCTCTTTAGGTTCTTTTTTTTTTTTCCTTCCAGACAGTTAAAATTGCCTACATACATGTGAACGCAAATACACATTTTCCATAAGGACTACACCCACCGATATTATATGAAGTAGAGATTAGCACAACAATGGAAATCCAAGTTATCAGAGGCTCGGACTGGGGCAGCAGCCCAGTGACAGAGGGAGGAAAAATGGGAATTTATGACTATTATTAGATCAGGAGAGAAAAATCACAAAATGTTCAATATGGAAGACTAGGTCTAGAGAAAAAAAAAAAGGAAGAAATGGGCACAAGACCATTTTTCAAAAAAAACAAACAAACAATATCTGTGAGGTTTTGGCTTATTGCCTAGAATGTTACACAAATTAAATTCTTCCTGTGAAAGCTAAGGAGAGTTTTTCACTGGACAAGCCGAGTTTATCAATAAAATGCCAAGATTTCAGATTCATATTAAAATCTTTTTTCATTCATTCATGTATTTAAATTAAATATTTATTGTGCATCTACATGTGCTAGGTACTCTTCTAGGCCCTGGGGGTACAGAAGTGAAAAACACAGTTACTGCTTCAATAGAGCTTACTTCTTTTTTTTCGATGAAAGTGGAATCCTTTTCTAGAATCCAAATTCAGACTGTTTTGTCTTGCTCAGAGGACAATAGCTCACTCTGACCACCTAAACCAACACCTATGTCTGCTCAAACCAAAGGCCCAAAGCCCAGGATGAAGTTCTAGGTCTGGTTTCTGCAGCAGCTAAGAGTCTTGGGCCACTTGCCACCCTGTCCCTCTGAGTATTTTATAGCCTTCTCCCAGCCCTCTCTCTGCCACCAGGTTTGCCCTGTGGGGTTTAGACTGAGACACAGGACAAATAAGCCTTTCAATTGAAACAAAATCCTCATTGTCATGACCTTATTAGGAACCCTATTATATACTCTCTGCACAAGCCCTGACACTGGCTGGTGCAAATCTGACAAGGGAAGCAGAACAATCATTCTCTGATAGGCCCTTGGCTTCCATCAAGAGTTCAGGATGAAGCCCAGTGTGGTAGATGAGACCTTATTTACTGGCAAAGGGATAACAGTCTGAGATTGTTCCCAACAGCTCTTTCTGAGCTGAGAAGCTGGGCCTAGAGGTCTAAGGACCTCATCCCAGCTCTGCTACTAACTTGGATGAGCTCTTTCATTTTGCCAAGCCACACACTGGCAGTGAATAAAATCATAACAGTGCTTCAACTGACAATAATTAGCCAGATTTAAAAAATGCTTTACATGTCTGGGTGAGATTGTTGCTGCTCTTGCTGCTGACTGCATTGTTTCTGCTGTTTAAGGAATGAAATATTCATTTATATTGGGAAAACAAAATAGTAGTGGTGACTATAGCCAGGCTTTTTCTCCAACAGATTTCAGTCATTCTGCTGCTTTCTCCATTGCTTACCTTGAGTCCCTGTGAATAGTGTGGAGCATATGTGATGAGGCTGATGTCAGAGAGGATAACAATACCTCCTCACAGCCCTTGCTTGGGTCCCCCTGCCTGGGAAAGAATACACGGGATTGTTCAAGGGAGGGGGAAAACTGTGGAGAAGAGGCTGGGGAACTTGGAGATTATTATTATCTACAATTTCTGGTTGTATTTCCTGGGAGCTACGAGATGTGATAAACAGATCCTTTGAAATAAAGATTTCTTCTGTCCTTCAGTTGCTTTGTACTCAAGGATCCTGCTCCCATTACTTTAAACTTCATCTCTATGCTCATGATATCTTTAATGACCACCTAAAGTAGCCTCACTCCTCAGTCCTTCCTGGAAAATCATAGACTCACATTGAAAGTCTCTGCGTGAAACTTCAGGGCATGAGTAAAAATTAGCATGTTCCAAACCTAACCCGTTATCCTTCCTCCACCCACCAGCAATTCTCCCAATCTTCCTGCTTTGTTTTAATGGTAAGAAGTTATAAAATCATCATTTATCTCTTCCTTCCACTCCTGTAACTTCCAGATAGCAAGTGCTACCAATCTTCATTCCTTCATTTCTTTTTTAATGATTAATGGATGGATGATTACTTATTACTTAATTGATTTATGGTCCCAGTTTTAATACTCTGTAATAGAAACAGTGATGTAAGAAGAATTTCTGGTGTTTCCAGTATTAAATACCCTTAAACAAAATCTGGGTGGGTTTGGTCTAATATTGTTGTTTTTTTCCTCTCCATTTTGCTTCCTACTGCCACCAATTTAATTAATGGCTGCATTGCCTATTGTCTGTGTTACTGCAGTCACCACTCTGCTGGCAATTAATTTATTCAACATTCATTCAATACATAATTAATGTGTCTACTACATGTCAGACACTGTTCCAGGCACAGGATACAATGACAGATGGGACAGAAAAGGTTCTTGTTCTTATGGTCCTTATATTCTAGTCAGGGGACAGTAAACACTTAAAGAAAAAGATAATTTGGTAGAGATAAATACTATGAAGAAAATAAAGCAGGCTGATGTATTAGAAAGTGATGGCAAGGAAGCAGGGCTACTTTAGGTGGTCAAGATAGGTCTTTCTAAGGAGGTGACATCTATGCTGAGATCTAAATGACAAGAAGAAGCCTGTCACATGTAAAGAATTAGGGGAACTACATTCCAAGAAGAAAAGAGAGTTGGCACAGAGGTCCTAATTAGCTTGGTTTCAGAACAGAAAATACAGTGAAACAAATATAGTGAGCAAGAGGGAGTGTGGCACAAGATGAGGCTGAAGAAACACACTGGGGCCAGGGCCTTTGTAAAAATGACCATTCAATGACCATAGGAAAGAGTCTGTTTTTTTTTTTTTTTTTTTGTAAATGCAATGGGAAGCTCTTGGATGGTTTCAAATAGTTAAGTGTCATGATCTAATCTACATTTTTAAAACGTTTACTCTGGAGGCTCTGTAGAGAGTTAATTAAAGGCCCTATATTTAATAATAATTATATAAATATATATATATATAATGATATAGAGAAGCAAAAATACAAGTAGAAATACCAGTTAGCAGACTATTACAGTAGTCTACACAAGCAATGATGATGGCTTGAACCAAGATAAGAGCAGTAGAGATAGAATGGAGATGGAATGGATAGATTTTTTTTTAATGTTTTGGAGGTGGAGCAAATAGGATTTGTGGATAAATAAATAAGATGGATGTGTTAGTTGAGAGAACGTAAGATCAAAAACGAGGCTTGGGTTTTGGTCTTGGACAAATGCTACCATTTACTTAGATGCAGAAGCCTGAGGTGGTGGTGGGGGTGGATGGTGCATGGATCAAGAGGGTTTTGAGGGCCATGACAAAAGTTTGAGATGCTATTAGGCCTCTAAGTAGAGATTTAAGGTTATAGTAGGATATATGAGTCTAAAGTTCAACGGAGGCGTGATAGCTAAATATATAAATGTGCGCACCATCAGCATGTAGATAATTTTTAAAACTACAAAACTGGATAAAAACAAACATGATAAACAGAGACTCATGGATTAGTGGTTACCAGGGAAAGAGGTGGGGGGAGAGGAGAGATAAATAGGGGTAAAAGAGGTCAAATATTTGGTGATGGAAGGAAATTTAATTTTGGCTGGTGAACACACAATACTATGTGTGTGTGTATACATATATATGTATATGTATATATATAGTTGAATTGTGCACTTGAAACTTATTTGATTTTATTAATCAATGTCACCCCAACAATTAAAAAATCATTTTAAGAGAGTACTGATAGAGAGGACGTAGAGCTGAGCTGTGAGGTGTTTTAACAGTTAGAAATGAGGTGGAGAATAAATAATTAGCAAGAGACATTGAGACATAATGGTTAGAGAGATAAGAAGAAAATTGGAGAGTATGGAGTTGTGAAAATCAAGAGGAGAGTGTTGCAGAAAGAGGGTGGAGAAACGACCATTGAATGTGACTCCAAGTAGGTCGCTGACCTTGACAGAGTATTGACCATCGCATACCTGGTGACAGAAGCCTGTCTAGAGCAAGTTGAGAAGATGATTATAGATGAGAGAGTAGAAACAAGAGTATAGACACCCTTTTTTCCCCTCAAAGTTTCACTATTAGGGCAGTAGAGAAATGGGGAAGAGGCTGGAAGAGAATGTGGAGTCAAAGGGGGTTTTCATTTGTTAGTTTTTTGAAAGCAGCAGGCTACCATTACATATCTGTGGAGAGAAAATGATTGATGATTCAGAAGAGAAAGATACCGTTGCAAGATAGAAGTCCTTGAGGTGGCCAGAGGACCTGGCATTTTCTGTACCCTGCTGTTAGAGTGCCTTCCAAAAGGGCAGTTTTGGAATTCCTCTGCTTCAAAATTCCCCATGGCTCCCCACTGCCTACTACATAAACCTAACTTTCTAGACTGGCATTTAAGCTCAGCCTCAGTCAAACTTTCCAACTTTGTTATCCCTCGGCAAGTCCTGTGTACCCTATGTGAAAGCCAACACAAGCTACTCACTGGTGTCTTTACACTCTGCATGTTCTCATCTCCAGGGTTTTGCTGGTACCCTTTGCCCTAAGTCCTGCCTCATGCTTCAGTGCCTTTCCTGATGCCCCAGCGAGAAATGATCCCTTCCTTTCCCCATACCTACAATATTTTACAATTTTTAAGGCCTAAACAAAAACTATAATCATTAGCATTTTATAGTTTCATCTTATAAAGGATATGAGTATGTTCTTGTTTAACCTCAGAATTGATACTGTCCTGTCTTATAATATATTGAGCTTGAGTATGTGTCTTATCTTTCTCATTAAATGATCAACTCTCTGAGGTCAGGGACTAGACCTTAGTCCTGTGTGTATCTCAAAAAAGACACAAAGTAGGTGTTCACTAAATGTCGTAGCGTGATGAAATGATGCCCTATCTTCTTCTATGCATGAGTATATCAACTTAATGCAATAAATATGTTTCTGAAAGTTAAAAAGCATCCTGATTTGTGTAAATGAATCATTTATGGTATTTACCTCAGAGACTGTCAGTTTTAAGAAAGTCTGTCTCTCATCCACAGGAGAGTATTGAAGTTTCACCCCTTTACATGGCCAGGAGCTGTGGCATATGTGCATTCTAGGGCAGGGTTAAGTGTTATACCCTAGCAGGTTGACAGCTATATAACGATGTATATGGACTTGCAGCATTACCCAAGTTCTTCTGCACTAAGGGTTTTAAACACTGGGAGAGTACATATGGGAAAAACAGGGGAATAGACTACTCATAGTATCTAATATTTGTAATAATAAATAGTACTTGCATAGCATTTATTATGTGCCAGTACTATTCTGAATGTTTTTCATATATTATCTCATTTTCCCTTACAAAACCTCTATGACAGGCACTATCCATGTCTTCGGTTACATATATGGGAACTAAGGCACGCAGAGGTTAAGTAACTTGCCCAAGTCACACAAATGGCAAGTCGTTGGGCTGAGGTTTGGAATCCCCAGCCCATCTGTACTCCGGCTCTATATTGCCTCACACACCATTATACAATATTTTATACCTTTCTAAGCTGCCTAATTAATATCACTATGTCCTCACAAAAATTATGTGCAATAAGCTGAGCAAAGACTGTATGTCTATTTTACAGAGGGGTAAACTGAAGCCCAGTTAAGGGAAGTGGCTCGTTTCAAGTCATATGCTTGTTTGACCATAGGTTCCCTACTCTCTTCAGAGTAATTGCTCCCCTACACAGTACCACCTCATTTTTTGCAGGGAAAATAAGTCAGCCTCTCACTCTTTAAAACTGAGCCATTTTGACCCCTCTTTTTTTCGACAGCAAATGAATATAGTTAATGTATGTAAAGCATCCAGAATGGTGCCCAGCAAATAGTAAGTAAGCACTCAGTAAATGATAGTTCTGTTCTTGCCTTTCTCTGTTTTAGCTTCCATACAGCTCTCTTTGCCCACCATAATTTAAGGCTCTTCTCTAGTCCCTAGTTGAGCAGGTCAGTCAGGGTGGCCCTTGTTTGTTTGAGATGAGGTTACACAATTAAACTTAGATCGATAAATGAGAAGGCTAGGTTACCTCAGCTTAGTGGCATGGCAATAGCAGAAACAAAAGCTCAGAAGCAGGGTCAAATAGAGGTGACTAGTGTTAAAAGTTCCTGTCCACTGGAACCCCAGACCAGCGTTACCAATGTAACTGAGAGTCACCCACTCTCCTCACAGCCTAGCCCAGCTCTGGCCCATGAAAACAGCAAGTGGAATGGAGTGAAATGGGCCAAGGAGCCAGTTGCCTAGAATCTTGAGACCATAACTTTCTAGAGAAAAACAAATGTTGCTCATTACAATAGAGCCTCTATAGCTGGAGGTGTATGACTAGGCATGATGGCTGGCAAAACACGTGGCCCTTAACAGAATAAATCCAACTTCTGTTTAGTGAATCTAACTTTCCAATTGTCTTCCTTTCTCAACTTTAAAATTATTTTCCTTTTTCTTATCCTAGGAAAACATCAGACATTGAGTGCAATCACATCACACTTAAGAGGATAGCAAGGTTAGTGAAATCTCTTATTTTAATGAAAAAAATATATATACACATATATGTACATATGCTCAATTAGCCACAATTATCCTCAAATGTCAGTAGACATACTGTGCTAAAAATGTCAGAAAATATAAATGTTGAAAATAATAACATAAAATAATCCTGGCAACCTAGCAGTATGTAACCATAACATATTGGAAAGTGTGAGAAGTGTGGTTCTCCTTTTCACTAGTGTCAAACCACTTTAGCACTTTCAAATTGACATTCAAGGTAATTTCATATAGATTTTGGCCGCTTTATCCATGCTTGCCTTTGTTGGCCTCTTTCCATATATCTGCATCTGATTTTACCTGTAGCATCTGTTAAAAATCCTTGGGAAGAAGTAAAAGTGCCTAAACTCTAAGAAGGAAGTCAATTTCATTGGGGACAGGAGAGGTGGAAAGGTCTGGGAAGGTCTGTGGCTATGGCTTCTGTCCACTGGGTTTCACTAGCAAAGGCTGCGTAGACCAGTGCTAGTTTTTATGTCACATGTCATAGCCTGAATTCTCCATCTCCTAGACATCTTTGAGTCTCCTATGCCAGCCCCCCAAAAAGGCACAATCTCAATGAGCCAGCTTAGTGGGAAATGCCAAAATGGCATATTTTCTTGGAGTTTTTATTTCACTAACATGGTTAAACATATTCAAAGGTCAACTTCTAGTAGTCACAGATGACAGCATAGATGTAGAAATTAATACACGTGTGTAAAAGCGCTCTAGAATTCTGATATGTAGGTTCTCTAAAGCTGTACCTAAGGAACTGCTACTGCAGGATGAGAAGTAATAGTGGATTGGAGAAGAGACCTTTTCCATCATTAGTAGTAGTCAGGCCACCACAGTAGCCAAGAGATACCCACATATTTACCCATGATCAGGGTCCACTGCCACACCTATTTCCATATTTCAAAGGCAACATTCAGAATATAACTAGGGCACTTGGACAGAAAGGAAAGGAAAAGGCCAGGAACTTTGAACTCAGTGCTTTAGAAAAGTTGCCAACTGTTTTTCCAGGGTTCCTACACAAAGCAGGGTGGTCAAAGACCAAATGAAGAAAGCACAACTTGCTCTTGGGGAATGTTGTTATTAGCCATTGAGGGAAGGTAAATAGAATAACAGCAACAACCAAGGGCCATCCTCTCAACATTTGGCAAGAGAAGGGGTAGCACTTTGAGGAATAACACTCCATCATTTTATAATGTGATGATGACACAGAGATATGTAGCAGAAGCCTAGGTTCTCCTTCAAGCCCCATCACTAACTCATTGTGTGGCTCTGGACAAGTAAGTTCAGGAAGTTTCCTCATCTTTAAAGTATATATAGTTTTAGCTTCCCAGTCCACCTGTCTATTACTAAGCATGATGACAAAATTGTATGCAGTATACTTTGATTTCTTATCATTGTTGAAACCAACAAAAATCTCTGGACAAATAGGTTATTTAAAAATCTTCTTGAAATCTATAAAGAATTAACAACAGACCAAATATTATAGACCAAAACTGGAGTGATAATGGGAACCTAGAGATCTGAGTAAGAATGGAGGTAACTTCCTTTGCCTTAAGGACATTTTACAATGCCAAAAAACTATAACTTTCAAGTTGAAAGCCTTGTGGGTCAAAGAGAACAGAAATCAAAGCCTAGAGCCAAGAGAAGGTGAAAATCTGGTAGGAAACTGTCCCCAAAGAAATCTAGAACTCCAAGTGATTATACTTGCAGGATAAGAGTAAACGACACATGAGCATTGTAGCTTTCCAGTCTGAGTTTATATTGTCCAGGAAAAGTCAAGTCTTAAAATAAAATGGTCTCAGATGAGCAGTGCCCAGGATCCTGGCCAAAGCAGACACAAATTTTCTCTCTAAAGAAAGTAATTTTATCCTGGACCCAAAAATAATTTTTCAAGGACAACAGCTGGCATACAAAGATAATGAGACACACAAGGAACCATGTCTAGGAACTTGCAGAAAAAGCAAACAATAGAAACAGTCCCACGCAAAGACCAGGTATTGACAGGTATTGAACATATCAGAGACAGACTATAAAATGATACTTATTATGTTTAAAGAAATGGAGTTAAACTGTTCTAAGGTCCTGGTATTATCCATGATTAGGATAAAAGTATAATAAAAAAACTAACACGTTAAGTACACGTGCTCTAATTTTTAGGTAGCAACTAAATGAACATGAACAGTTTTTATCTTCCAAACCAGTAGAGGGGAGAGATAAAATGATAAAAGATAAAAATCAATGCCAAAGAAGGCAAGAAAGGAGAGAAGAAGAAAGAGAAGAACAAGCAGAAAACACAATACAAGTTGTTAGATAATCACGTTGAGTGATATAGATGGAGGTGCTAAGGAAAAGTCGACAATATTTAACAAATGCAAGAGATACTTGTGATTTGGAAACCTTAGTAACAGTAAGCACAGAAGCAATCCTCTTACTTTCAGCTTTTAATTCTTGAATATTCATTGATTTACACTGCCTGGTTTTCCTGTGAATGGGGTGTGGGGTGATGGGTTGGCTATTCACTTGAGCCCCAAAAGAAACCATTACTGATTCAAAAGAAATCAGAACAAGGGGACAAAATAATTGCAGTCTTTTCTTTATTGTCCAATCTAATGAGACCTGAGGAGTGAGAAGCTGAGAGCATGAACATAGGCACAGCCAGGGGCCTGGGCAAAGGCCTGGGCAAGGGCAAACACAGGACAAAATAAAAACTAGCACAAATATGACAAATTGCTGTTTGGACACTTGGTCATTCAGTAATTTGACATCAAATGGATTTAGTTTCATAGAACTGGCTTTTAGTATATTAATCTAGAACTATTTGATATGTATTCACTACATGCATGTATCCGCTGTCTCTTGTTGCAAGGGCTTAGGGAGCAGCACAAGGAAATGGGGATGATAAACAGGGCTCACTTCATGGTTGTGCAACTTGTATAGTCACCCAGGGCCCCACACTCAGAAGAACCTCATGTGTAGTAAGTGTATGTGCTCACTGTCTTGAAATTCTTCTTTTTTTTTTTTAACCAGAGACCTCACATTTTTATTTTTCACTAAGCCCTGCAAATTACATAGCCAGCCCTGAGTGCTAGAGTGGTAAGGCCAATGGCCACTCACTGAGTTTTGGCAACCTAATGGCTCATGAAGGCTCCCATCCAAAGGATAAATAAATGCCCCAGAAGCACCATATGCAGCTGGAGATGTGTTGAGTGGAAGTGGTGACTGAGACACCAAGGCATCCATCAGGAAGTATTTGAGGGCTATTGTAATAATACCACACATCTATTTCTCACTTACTGTATACCAGGCACTGGGTAAGCCCTTTGCATATATTATTAAATTAATTCCTAATTATAAGCATTATGCTATACTAGATGCTGTGGGAAAACCAGAAATTCTTTTTTTAAATCCTCTCTTTCAGGGAGGAGCTTAATGTCTAGTTGGATAGAGACATATAAGCAGTAGAGAAACTGAAAATGCAGCATGAGTTTAAGTGCCAAAGGCATAACAGGTCAGAGCAATAATGCTATTGGAATTCAGAGAAGGGAGCTCCATTGAATTGGGGTAGTCAGAGAAAATTTCTTGAAGGAACTGAGGCTTGAGATGGGTCTTGAGTAAAGATAAATCCTAGATACAGGGGTGGTGATTTCATGAACTTAAAGCAAAGAGACTAGTATGGGAGAGAGGTGGGAAATAGAAACGTACTTAGTGTGACAGGAACGGAGGTAGGATGAGGTTGAACAATCTTACTGAAAACAAGGTACATAGGGTAGGGTGAGAGAAGCAACCAGAGCTTCTGGAAAGAAGGTATGGAAGGCTTCAAATGCCATGATTTAGACTTTATCTATGGATAGTAGGGACAGCAGCAAAGGTTTTGAGCAGTAGAGGAATGGCAGAATGAAGGGGTGTTGGGGGAAGCTGAACCTAATAACAAAGACAGGTGTCATTCAGTGAGGCGAGTGATTCTGGAGCTTCCAGGGCAGAGTTCAAACTCTTTATAAGGTCACCTGGTCAAATTGTGCCCCAAACATTCCCCCAGGACTCCTCCTAAGAGCTACCACTCAAGAGGGCAAAGCGAGAACAATTCCGTCTTCCTCAACCCTCT
Source organism: Pteropus vampyrus (assembly GCF_000151845.1). Taxonomy (NCBI): domain Eukaryota; kingdom Metazoa; phylum Chordata; class Mammalia; order Chiroptera; family Pteropodidae; genus Pteropus; species Pteropus vampyrus. The sequence goes on along the minus strand of NW_011889025.1, from coordinate 1,934,169 downwards.
CTTATCCTCATCCCTTTCCAGCATGGGCCTGTCTGGATCCCAGCTGTTGCCTTAGTGCCTACACAAACACTAATAAGTGCCAGAGCATTGCCATAGAAACCATTGCTTCATCTTTCTCATGGAGTGCTCTGCAGCTGTGAGGCTTCCTGTTCTGGGAAGCTTTTCACAAATATTTGAAGAAAGTGGCAAATGCATCCACTAAGAGTACATGTGTAGGAATGACTGGTGGGGTGGGAGGCTGGAAGGAAGGGGCTATATCATGGTACAGGGTCCAATGGGGAAACAACTCAGCTGTGCGGCCACTGGAAATTAATTATCTTTTAAAGCCACAGTGCTTTCCATTAATAGGCTGGGCTGCTAACCATGTTTTACCTCTTTTCACTATCACTGATTTATTCTCTAAAGCCTGATAGTCGTATTCTCAATCATCCCCCTCAGAAGCCCACCAGCGACACTCTGGACTTCTCTATGGTGCAGCTTAGAATGATGGGGTGAAGGCTGATAGAATCACATGGAAAACTACAGAGCTGAGAGTTGTAGAGGGGAAAACATCCATAATGATAATAACCAGAAACGAAATCTTAGTTTATTCTTCACAGGGCATTGCGCTAAGCACTTTATGGGGGTTTCCTCATTTAATTCTCACAATATCTTTTGAGGTTGGTCCTATGAGCCTTAAATGGCTAAATGATTTACCCAGACACTCACAGGAAATAAGTCATAGAGGTGGGGGTGTGAACCATGATTTGTCCTACATTCTTAACCATTCTATCACACTGCTTTTCTTTTTTCTTTTGTTAATAATGCTCTTATAGTGAAATATAGTATGCATTAACAAGTGTATAAAAATGTATATGAATTTTCTTAAATAGTTATATTTATCTGCTTCCAGTAATTGATCCACACAATGATGATGAGTTCATGTTTACTAGATACTTAGTTTTTGCCAAGAAGAGTGCTAAATGCTTTACCTATATTCTAGCTTACGTAATTCTCACAACAGCCCAATAAATTAGAGACTCTTATTCTCATCTCTATTTTAGAGAAGAGCAAATTAAGGCTTGGAGAGGTTAAGTAACTTATCTAATGGAACTTGGTGAAGTAGGGACCCAGGTCTGTCTGATTCCAATGCCACACTGCCATTTGCAGTCACTGAGTAGCATTCTCTCTGGACCTAGGTTGATTCTTCTACTGCACGCAAACCTCTAAACTCTTCTTCTTTAATGGTATCTTGGAAACATTTTTTGTTATACCTAATTTTCCTGGAGTGATTAAGAACTTCCAAGGGCCCAGCCCTTCTCTATCATGCAGGATGTCCCTCTGGAGTCTCAGGGTCAACAGATGTGTCTCAGCCAAGACATTATAGGAATTATGTGCCTCAGAGGATTCCTTAGCCACAGGGCACCCCATGGGCCTCGCTACTTTAAGGAAATTCATTTACCTATGTGCTCACACCTTGCTTTGCCTTCCTGGTTTGGATTTCAGACAAGCTCAGGACTGGCTACACTAATACTCCATCTCCAATCATTCATGAAGCCACATTTGTGTGGGCTGCAGTCTAGCCTGGTTCTCCAAGTGGAAAATCATCTCTGCCCCAATTCTCCCACTATCCTTTGTCTGTATGGTCTATTAAAGCATCAGCCTGGTCCGCTGAGCTTAGAGTAATGCCTGCACTCTCTCTTCTCTCTCTCTCAGCTCAGCACTAAGCAACTTTGCCTGAAGTATACTTCTTCTGGTCTTTGGTGAGTGGTGGGTGGTGGAGTGTGGATGAATGGATGCTATTTTCTGCCCAAATAAGAAGCTAAATGGCAGATGCAGGTACAGCTAGGTCAGATATAAAACCGGGTTTTATGAGATGAAAATTCCTCTCATTTAATGGCAACAGGAACCTTACAAATGGGAAGACTGTAAATCAGCAGGCAACATCCAGCACATTAATCAAACAATTTCATCAAAAGCCTCTTGTCAATCAGAGTTGTCCAGGATCTGACAAGGGGGCAGAAAGTAAAACTGGCTTTCAGAATAATAGTTTATTTGTGAGCATGGGAAGGGTGGTTGGTTGAGCCTGCCCTTCATATCACTGACTTTCATGGATCAGTTTTAAAATGTCACCCAAGGAAACACAAGCTTAAATCAAAGTGGCATAGAGGAAAGAAAACTCTAAGTTCTGGCTTAACCTGGGTTTATCTTAGGTCTTCTTTACTACTGACTAAGTGGATGACCTACCTTGGGAGGCAAGTCATAGAACTTCTAATAAGGAAGTGATGGTAAAAATACATCTTATCCAATCCTCTCTTGATGCTTGACTATATTTAATACCACCAGCCTCTAATGGCATCCTGGCAGTGACAGGGAACTTGCTACTCATCAAAACATTTCCTCCAGTACTTAGTGAGCTCTCAATTTCATCTATTCTTTTTTATTTAACAAGCACTTATATTACGCTTCACATCTGTCAGATAAAGATCTAAGCAAATCACAAATACTAAAATATTTAATCCTTATAACAACCCTATTATGTAGATACTATTATTACTCCCATGTTATAGGTGAGAAAACTTAGTGCCAGAAAAGCTAAGATACTCAAAGTCAGACAGCTAGCTAGTAAGTGTCAGAGCAGGACTCTGACCCAGGCAATGTGGCTTTTTACTATATGTGCTGAATCACTGCACTGTGCAAAGCTCTTTTATTGGGTTGAAACCTGTTTACCTCTTTGTAACTTGCACAGCATTGGTTCTAATATTTACTCTTTATGGAGTCCCATAGGCCACATTATATTTAACCTCAGTAAGGCCTTTTCTTAAGTTCAAGGCAGATTAGCATGATGGTAGTATTGCTGGAACAATGATAGGGCTAATACTCAAGCCTAGGTGGGCAGAAAAAAACAGAGCACTTTACTGTCTGAGTACTAGAGCCGCAGAAGGAAAGAAACTCCTCCAAGGTCAAAGAGTGAGTTGATGACAGAGTTTGAACTTGAATCTGTATAATTTGACTTCATATCAATGTCCTTTATGATATAGTCCCTGACACTACCTCCATCCTGGACTCCTGCTCCCAATACACACGTTATTATTGTTGATATAATTGTAGCTACCATTCAATGAGTACTTACCTATTCTGTGCCTGATGTTCTGCATACATTATCTCATTTAATCCTCAGAACCACTTCTACCCTGTGGAATAGAAATTACTATTATCTTTATTTTACAGAGATGGAAGTTGAGGCATAAGGAAGTCAAATAATTTGCCAATAGCCAAACAGCTGGTAAGTTGCAGAACTTGGATTTGAACACAGATCTTTCTGTCACTAGAGTCTGGGCTTTTAATGACTATGTCGCAGACCTCCCCATTATATTCACAAGAAACCTTGGGGCATCTTGGCAAATCCTTTGTTTAAAGGAAGGTTATTAGTGTCAAAAACCTATGAATGAATACCTACGGCTATCCTCTTCCTGAGGTAATCAGATAATTCTTTTTTTAAATATTGGGATAGAAGAATTTGAGAGAAAGAAGGTAGTTTGCCTCATAACTCAAGTGATAAGACACAAGTTTATAACTGATAATACATGATTCTTGAAGAAGATTCGTGCTTGCTTTAATTTTACATGAAAGTTTTTCTTAACACCTACTATGTACCAGGTACTATACTAGTAATACAGTAGGACTATGCTGTCCGCTACTTGACAGGCTCGATTTGTTTCTTGCCAGAGTTATGCTGAGTCTCTATGATTAAAGGAAACATAATATTTACTCTACTTCTGCCCCAAACTGAAATATTTGTTTTTTCTTGAGAGGTAAAAACCAAGAAAATACCAGTTTTTGAACAATCAAGGGAGGGATGTGGAAAGATTTAAAAAGCCATCCACACCAACCCAAACCCCAAATGGAAATCCTCTCCATTTTAAAGCGCTTGCAGCAAGCTTAAAAAAAAAAATCGCCACAAATATGACAGAGGGTTGATAGCCTTCATATAAAGAGTTTACACATTTGTTAAGAAAAATACTAAAACTCTAATGGTTAAATGGGCAAAAGATACAAATAATTTCTAAGGGAGGAAATCTCAATGGCTATTAAATGCATGAAAACTATTCAACCTCACCTAGTAATAAAATAAAAATAAAGCAACTGTGATACAAATTTTGCCCATCAAAGAAACAATTTTTTTTTAAAAAGAGGACTTAATGCTGGCAAAAGAATGTCCTAGAGGCACTCTTATACATGGCTAGTAGAAACTGGATAAACTTTCTATAAAGAAATTTAGTAGTAAGTATATTAAGCCTACATGTTTTGACCCTTTGACATATAACGGTTTGCTTTGGGCATGTGTGAGGAAGCAGGTATGGTTTAGGCCACAGGCCTACCTACTTACTCAATAGATACTCAGCACACACTACCTTGGACAGTCAAACTTAGCTACGTGTCTCTGGTATCTCAGTTTGGCTCTGGTCTATGTCTAGTGTCACCTCCTGCAGCAACCTTCCACACTGAGTACACTCAAGCAATGGCTACTTAACATCAACGAGCTGATGGAAAAGATGATAAACTATAAATATAATAAGCATAGGCTTTGGTTAGGCTTTCCACTGATGAGTCATTTGGCTTTGAGGGGCTTACTTACTTCTCTGTTTATTGACTAACCTCTGACCTGTAATTTGGGCCTGGTTTTATGAAAGTCTCAAGGTGACTTTGGGGAGAAGCTCGGCCAGTTCCAAATTGTTTGATCTTAAGAAAGCTACTTAACCTCTCTCAGAACTTTGATTTGGTCATCTATTGAATACTTCCTTCATAGGGTTGAAGTGAAAATGGAATGAAATACTCCATGTAAATAACTTAGCACTGTGTTAAACGCAGTAAGAATAATGAATGAAGGGGGCTAAAACATAATATCTTATAGTTGCACAGCATTTAAAATTCTATTTTTAAAGCATTTTCTATTTTTTTTTCTATCTCTCTCTAGGAAAGCCTTAAACATCTAGCGAATAATGTCTCACAGCCATGACCACAACCTCCACCTGCTGGTACACCATACCACTTCCACCCCACTCTCATTCCAGGTGCCATTCAGTCCCCAGCATGGTGTCAGTTACCCACAGTAAAGAACAACAGGTGGTTTGGAAAAATTCAACCTACTGCTTACAACTCCTTGTGGGCATTGCAGTGGCTATTTAACAGTGAATAAACAGATTAGGAGATTTACGCAAGTCCCTGTGGAGTAAAGAGTTAAAACAAGAGGCAGAATCTTACCCTTGTTGACCAAAACTACCTATATTAGCATAGCACTGAATGTGTTTCAGGATGTCTTCCTGACATCTCAGTTGAGCCTCCCGACAAGGCTATGAATTCATCAGGACATATATTAACACTGCCAAAGGAAAGACAAGGAAATGAGGTTCAGAGAAGGACAGCCTTACCCAAGGTCATATGGTTAGTTAGCATCAGAGGCAAAATGAGATCCTATGTCTCTTCTATGGTAGTCTAGAGTTCTTTTCACTATACTACAGGTCCTGGCACAGCTGTCAAGGTCAATTTCAAGGAAGTGCAGTACCTCCGACAAGATGCAGAGGTTGTTCTGGGAAAAAGTACATGACTGGTAACAGCAAGCACACCCTTTGTCCTTTTTGTAATGTATTTGCCCTGACCTGGAAAATTGCCAAAGAACTGAAAGAGCAGCATCCATGGAATAATAAAGAGGTTGTATAAAAGATTAGCCAAAGATACTTATGTAAAAATTGGATTTTATACGTTGTTAGAAAGGGAGGCTTGGAGAAGTAATCAGTGAAATATTTGGCCACAGTCTCTTGCTTATGGAAGGTGACCCCATTTTTCTGCTTTTAGGATGATTTTAAAAAAATCTCCTCTGGGCTTTTCCTATCTCTCTCTCTCTCTCTCTCTCTCTATCTATCTATCTATCTATCTATCTATCTATCTATCTATCTATGTATGTATGATCTATCTATCTATCTAATCTTCTTAGGGGATATTTTAGCCCTCTGAGTAGGTTACTGTGACCATCTCCGAAGAAATAGGTTAGCCTTCAATTTTAATCACTAGCTTCCATTCTCATGGGGAAAATAAAGTATAGAAATGAAATATAGAAGGGAAAATTTAAAGTAGAATTGTGTATGCACTTGTATGTGTGTATTTGTGTGTGTGTGTGTGCATACAGGGGAAGGAGAGATGAGAAATTGAAATTAAGAAAAAGAGTATCTAGCTCTGCTGGAGTTATGACACTGGGATGGCCTAAGCACAGCAGTCCTCAACATTTCTGGTACCAGGGATCAGTGCTCCTATGAGAATCTAATGCCTGATGATCTGAGGTGGAGCTAAGACGGTGATGCTAGTGCAGGGCAGCAGCTGCAAATACAGATGAAGCTTCGCTCGCTCACCCACCACTCATCTCTTGCTGTACGACCTGGTTCCTAACAGGCCATGGACTGGTACTGGTCCGCGTCCCAGGGGTTGCGGACCCCTGGCCTAAGGGATGAAATTGTGGAATTATTTTTATCTATGGTATCAAATGGGTACTGGATTTATCGGAGTGATCACTTTGTAAGTTATATAAATGTCTAATCACTGCGTTGTGCACACTAACAGAAAAAGAGTATATAAGATAATGTCCCCTCACGTGATTACAAAATAATAATAGCAACAAAATTAATAAGTCACATTTATTGAGATCTTATCATGTGACAATTATCATGATAAATGTTTTATTATCATTATTTTATTTATTCTTTACAACTCTGTAAGGTAGATATTATCATCATTCCCATTTTACAGATGAGCAAATAGCTGCTTAGAGTAATTAAGTAACTAGACCAAAGTCACAGAGTGAACATCACAGCTCAGACTGAAACAAAGCATTCAGCTCAACTGCCTATGACTTAAACATTACACTCTATTCTCCTGAATGGATGCAGGTAGATGGACTCCTCTCCCTCCCCCCAAATAAGACAATATTTACTAAGAGCCTCTCAGAGTAGCTGTATAATTTGTACTCTGTTTCATCCTTATAGCAGGTATTATTTGTCCCCATCCTATAATAAAGAAAATTTAGGAAAAAGAAGATAAAGAAAATTGTTCAAGGTTCCAAAGCTAACAAACGGCAAAGGCAGAATTAGAAGACAAGATTTCTGACTCCCAGTCCAATGCTCTTTCCATTATACTATGTTTGCTTGACAGCTTCTGACATGGATCCCAGTGTTCCCTCCTCTGGATCCACAGTCATGGAGTATGGGCTGGACCTAGTGACTTGTTTCTAAGGAACAGAATATGGCAAAAGTCATGAGATGCCACTGTAGAGATTAGGTTACTAAAGACTGTTAATCCATTTTGCCGGCACTCTCTCTCTATTGCCTTTTCAGCTTGGACACATTGATGAGTAAACTGCCATACTGGAGAGATCATGTAGCAAAGAACCGAGGGCAGCCTCTGGCCAGTAGCTGGTAAAGAGCTGAGGTCCTCAGTCCAACAACCTGCAAGAAACTGAATCCTCCCAACAACCACATGAGTAAGCTTAAAAGTGGACCCTTTCCCAGTTGAGTCATGAGATGACTACACTCCTGGCCAATATCTTTACTGCAGCCTTGTTAGAGACCTTGCTAAGTTGTGCCTGGAGTTCTGACCCACAGAAACAAAGATAATAAATGTGTTTTGTGTAAAGCCATTAAGTTTTGGGGTAATTTGTTATATAGCAATAGATAACTAACACAATATGATTCCAGCCAGCAGCTTCATTGAACATCTACTTATTCATAGCAAAAGAAATCCATGGCACAACCCTTGAGAGGGATGAGAAAAAAAGATCTAAGTGAGCTTTGTATCTCTAAGAAAGGATTGTGAATCCGAGGATCACCTCTTGGCCTGCTTCAATGTTTCCTCTACCCTGAAGTTCTGATAGCCATGGCCTAAGGTGGTACAGGTAGATTTAGAGCTTCTCATCCTCCACTGGTCACTGATCCCAGCATTTCTCAGTGCTCAACTTGTGTTCAAACCAAGTGGTTGGCAATCTGAGGTCAGCTTCTCCTCACTGTTAGCTTGGGAAGCACCATAAATCCCCTCTAAGGAGTTCCCACTGGGCCCAAGCCAACACACCAGGCTGTCTCCATTCTAGAAACTGTAGCTGCTCCCAGCTATTGCCCCAACTACAGTGTTATTTTGGAATTTCTGAGTGTGGGCTGGAGTAAGTGAAAGGTTTTGACAGATTCCCACAAAGCAATTAGCCAAATGAGAATCACTTACGCTCAATTTTCAAATGGCTAATTTGGTGTCAGGGAATCTTCTTTTAAAAGGCGTGGGTAGCACACATCCCAGTGTATCCTGTAACTATTTAGCTAGATAGCTTAGACAAGGGAGTTGCATTCCCAAATGCTGAGAAAGTCTTATCAAGGGGGTCCGTCTGAGTTCCTCCTTTGCAGCTCAGGTGTCTCTACAACAATTAGAAACAAGCTAGGCTGAGTTACTTTTCATCATATCAACATAATCAGCAAGGTGAATGCAGGCCAATGTGGGGCCTTTGCAGATCCATGCTGTGCGTGTGAGGGCAGAGTCCTCTGCACCAACCCTTAGGCCTATGTATCATGAATTCCTCTGTGTGTGTGTGTGTGTGTGCGCGCGCGCGTGTGTGTGTGTGTGTTTGTGTGTGTGTGTATGGGTCTGCAGGTATGGGGGGAGGAGGAGGAAGAGGAGAGGTGTGTGGCATATTTAGGAATGTGCACTCCCCACAGACATGTATGCTTGAAAAAGTATCATCTCTTACAAAAGTAGGTGATGTTGTGAAGATTTGGTTTCTCATAGTTACATGTGGCATGCTTGTATAGAGGGCTGTGGCCATGAAGACTGTGCATGTGTGTGTGTGGCTCTTGTGTATTCAGAGGGAGGCTATAAATGTGAGAGCTCTACCCATCTCTCATTGTACAGAATTGGGATGTTTCAGGGTCAGCATACTTAAATCTGGTGATAATAAATCAAGTCACAATGGGACTATGTCTGTATGTATAACACGTCTCAAATCCTTAGTGTGTCATTCACTTATGTGTGTGTGTGCACAAGTATAACTTCCTGCATGTTAGTAATAAGGAAAAAGAAGACAAGTATATGAGCATGGGAGACAGAAACTGACAATGAGCCCATCAAGAGCCCTTTAAGAGAACAAGGAAGAAGATCTGGCTCATTAAGTAGCTACCTCATTAGGCCCTGAGTTGCCAGGGAGCTGAGCCAAACCATTTCATTTTCTTGACAATTGATCCAAGCCTCCCCCTAACCTCTATTCCTCCACTTCAGTAATCAGGAGAAAGAAAAATAGAGCAAAATTGCTCCTACCCCAGATGAAATGTACATGTCCTCCATGCTTCTTCCTTTTCTAACAAGTGTCTGTGAATACCTGCCTAGCCTAGGCTCAGCACTGGACAGTCTTTCCTTTGTTTTTCATTATCTTCATTTGATCTACAAAGTATATTGTCCACAGGGGAATCTAGGAAAGAAGAGTTAAATGCAATACTGTGAGCTACTTGAATCTCAATTTCTGACTGTTCCCACAAATAATAGGAGCACAGGACTACAAGTAGACTAGTAAATGGATTATCTTGTACATAGAGGTCTGGGTCCCTAAAGAATCAGGCTTAGCTGAAAACCAGAGTTGCTCACATAATCTTTTTTTTTTCTTTGCCTGTAGTTACACAAACATGATCCCATTTTAATGATCTTTCAGAACGTTGATCCAAATGTTTACTAGCTTGAACAAGTTTCTAGATGAAAAACGCCAACATGGTAGCCAAAAAGAAATGTGTTACTCCTTTTTTTCTAGAGCAAGAAATTATAGCAAATGCAATGTTGGGCCTCTTAACCATTTTTCTGCAATGAACTCCCATGGCATTCTGATGAAAGCTATAGATCCTTCTCAGAACAATGTTTTTAAATGTATAAAATTAATATGCAGGATTATCAAGGAAACCAATTATATTGCAAGTACTCTATTATTTAAAATGTTGTAATGTAGTCATATATAAGCTTCCTTATTAACATGTTAAACGAGTTTTAGCAGCAGGTCTCAAAACTAACGTAATTTCAGAATAGCGATGAGCACAAATGATACTTCAAAATATTGGCACCAGTTGTAATGTTATAAGAAAAATCTGTGATTTCTATTGGTGATAAAGTCACAAGCACTGCTAATACTACTGGGGTTTATTTCTTCCATTTGTAAAGCTAAATTTCAGTTAGAGATTAGTAAAAATACAAATGTACTTTTTTCCCATCCAAGTTCAAAGACCCCCCTAAATTATTCTATCTGCAGATGCCTAAATGGTTAAATGAGAGAGAAAGAGAGAGAGAGAGAGAGAAAGCCAAAACTGAAAATAAGTCTGCAATAGTAATCCCCAAATAAGAGAATATTCTGATCACTGCTTAAAAGTCAAAGGAGGCTGAGGAAGATGAAGACAGTGATTATGTTAGAGGTAGAAAGAAACAACAATGACAAGTATACAATCAAATAACAACAGAGAAAAATCTGCTCCCGCCCTGATTTGGTTCACCAAATATTTGGACGTCAGACCTCATTCAGCCATAGATATTTACAGTCACCGCAGTAACTGAGCATGGTGATGGGTCAGCATCAACCAGAATGTGTTGAAATACATTTCATTACTGTCCTTTGCTCACAGAAGCCCTTCATTGGTTCCCCTCTATAGGGAGAAGCCTAACCTTTTTAGATTGGCCTCCAAGGATTCTCAGTATATCCCTCCTATAAGAAACCTCTAACCCTCTTAAATAGTTAATTAGTCCCTGCTCTAGATTCCCCCAGCCCTTTCTATCTACTTCTAGTTTAATACTCATTACTGTATTTTAGTTCCCTGCTTCACATATTTATTTCTCCCATTGGACCGTAAGCTCCTCAAAAATAGAAGCTATGCTTTATTTGTCTCACAGTAGGTAATCATCTTGTCTGTGTTGCATGTATATGCTAATGAGTGGAAAGTCTTGTTTCCAATGGATAGCCATTTCAAACAAATGGCTTTGGCCACATTACTAGTTCACTTTGCAATTTGGTTGGGACAAGGGTGAGGGTGGGTTCCTTGGAGTTAGTTATTTACCAGTTGCCAAAATTATAGCCAGTGGAAAGAGTTCAGCTAACTCCAAACTGACCTATAACAAAACTTAAACTTTCACAGTGAGAATTAATGTAATTTAAATGTATTGAAACGAAGTTAATATGTAACATTTGTACCACTGTTGAGCACATTTAAAATCTAATGAAAGGAGTGGGAAATGACCAGAAAGTATTTCATGATGTCTTGAAGAATGATGTCTTGAACTTCAAAAATCAATCAGGAAACAAGATCAAATTGAGTTGTTTTTTTTTTTTGCTTTATTTCAGCCCAGTTCTCCAAATTTCCATCCATCCTTCCATCCATCCATCCAACATCCCTTCAAATATACATCCAACATCAGTCCATCTGCTCATCTATAATTGATGCATACACCCAAAATCCCTTTGTCCATCCATGCACTCATCTATTTAGCCAACATAACTAGGAAGTTTAGTCTTCTTGGAATCTTCAAGGCAAATGAACTCTGTAGTTAATCTAGCTCTCAAACTGAGTGCCTTGTGAAAATTCTTGTAGAGAGTGTTGAAATCTGATATTTAACAATTGTTGAGTTGAACTAAGCAGCCCCTCTCTTTAAAAGCTTCCTAGATCTTTTCGGTCCTGCCCTTTCTTCTCACTGCAGATTCCCAATAATTCTCACACATCAATCCTGTCACCTTCTATATAAAGTTTATCCTCAGTGAACACTAGTAAGGATCCGGGGTGGGAGGAGTCTTCCTCCTCAACATAAAGGTAGTATTCTGCTGTAGTCTTTTGATAGATGTGGAGAAATGGCAAGGAGGTTAAGGGAGGATGTGATAAAAGGAACCCCGTCTTAGAACTCACCTCCTCCCCTTAAAGATCCCTGAGGCTTCACAGGCTCCCAATTCCTTAAGGAGGGTACAAGAGAACAAGCAACAGGAGATGGAGAGTAACAGAAATATCTGAAAGCTATACGGGAGGGAGGTTGTTGTCTCACTAAGCCAAGACTCCTAAGCAAGTTTATTGAGATCCCAGGCAGAGAGCAGAGCAGCATGAAATGGCACTGTAACTCAGTCCCTGATTGGCACTGGTGTGTGATTCCTGGAATAAATGAATTAGTGCAGTCCAGTGCAGTCAAATGAAATAAATTGCCCAGAGAGGGTTAGCAGTCTTCCTTTCATCCCCAGGGAAGGGCCTTCACTGTCTGCTCCTTGGGGCATGTCCATTCCATGCTCTTTGATTCCCTTTTCATTTCTTGTTGTGTATATTCTATAGTTTATTTGTGGTTACCATGAGGATTACATATAATATCATAAAGTTATGACAATCTATCTTTGATATCAACTTAAATCACATACGAAATCTCTATACCTTTATAGCTCCACCCACTTCCCATTTTATGTTATTGATGTTACAAATTACATCTTTATGTATTGTGTACCCATTAACATAGGCTTATATTTTTCATGCTTTTGTCTTTTAAATTCTTTAGAAAATACAAAGTGGAGTTATAAACACAAATTACAATGTTTTTATATTTGTCCATGTATTTACATTTACTGGAGAACTTTATAGTTTCATATGGCTTCAAATTGCTGTCTAGCATTCTTTCAATTCAACTTGAAGGACTTTCAGCATTTTTTTTCAGGGTGGGTCTAGTAAGAATGAATGCCCTCAGCTTTTGTTTATCTTGTACATGTCTTAATATCTCCTTTATTTTTGAAGGACAATTTTGCTAGATACAGAATTTTCAGTTGACAGTTTATTTTTCTTTCAGCATTTAACATATATTATACCATTATCTTCTGGACTACAAGGTTTCTGCTGAGAGATCTGCTGACCGTCTTATGGGGGAATCCCTTATATATGATATGACAGGTCACTTTTCGCTTTCTGCTTTTAAGAATTTCTGTCATTCTCTTTTGACTGTTTGATTACAATGCGCTTTTATGTGGGTCTTCTAAGGTTTACCATACTTGGAGTTTATTGAGCCTCTTGGATTTGTATATCCATGACTTTCTTCAAATTTGGAAAGTTTTTAGCCATTATTTCTTCAAATAATCTCTCTGTGCCTTTCTCTCTTCTCCTTCTGGGACTCCCATAATGTGCATACTCTTGTGTTTAATGGTATTCCATAAGTTCTTTAAGCTCTGGTCACTTTTATTCATTATTTTCTTTTTGCTCCTCAGTCTCCATAACTTCAAATGATCTGTCTTCAACTTTGCTGATTCCTTCTTCTGCCTGTTTGAATCTGCCTTTGAAATCCTCTAGTAGAGTTTTCAATTTATTTATTTCATATTTCAGCTTCAGAATTTGGTTATTTTTCATAATTTCTATGTCTTTGCTGATATTCTCATTTAGTTTATATGTTTTCTTTTTGTTTTTGTGTTTTTATATTTCTGATGTTTTAGTCTGCTCTTGCTGCCACAACAAAATACCAAAGACTCAGCTTAAACAATATAAATTTATTTTTTTCACACTTCTGGAGGCTGGAAATCTGAGATCATGTTGCCAGCATTGTTGGGTTCTGATGACAACTGTCTTATTGGCTCGTAGACAACCACCTTCTTGCTATGCCCATACGAGAGAGAGAGAGAGAGAGAGAGAGAGAGAGAGAGGCATGAGCAAGCTCTGCCTCTTCTTACGAAGGAACTAATCCCACCATGACAATGCTACCCACATGACCTCATATAAACCCAATTACCTTCCAAAAGCCCCATCTCCAAATACCATGGGATTTGGACTTCAAAATATAAATGGTGGAGAGGAGCAAATAAGTCCATAGCACTTATTTCCTTTAGTTTTTTTGTATTTCCCTTTAGCATATATAAGACAGCGGTTTTAAAGTTTTGTCTAGTAAGTCCAATGTATGTATTTCTTCAGGGATAGTTTCTGGAGATGTATTTTGTTCATTTTAGCAAGCCAGTTTTTCCTGTGTTTTTGTATCTAGTAATCTTTTGGGGGTGGGGGGGAATTGAGTATTTAAAAAGGCAGCCACCTCTTCCAGTCTCTGCAGACTAGTGTGGAAGACCTTCATTAATTAGCAGGCCACTGAGCCTTGAGATCAGTCCAGGGTGAAAGCTTTTAAGTTCTTTACAAGTCTTTTTCTGGGCGTATATCCTGTTCGGGTTTCTGCATGTATGATTTTTTTTTCCTTAAATTTTCTCTAGCTGCTTTTAAATGTCTTAATTTTCCAGGGTTTCACCCTTGCTTCTTCTTGGGGCTTTAGATATTCTATTGCATTTCTTTGCTCATAAACTTTTGCTCCCAGGTATCCACAGTACTCCTGCAATTTTCACATGCTGCAGCACCTGCCACTACCTCCATGGCTTTCGTCTTGAGTTCCAAACTATACTTCCATTCCCCATCTAAGCTCTGAGTGAAGTGAGACAGAAACCAGTTCCTTGGAGCCCACAGACAGGCCAGAACATTACAAACAAGTTCCACTCTGCTCCTTCTGTCCCAAGGGAGGGAACTGGGGATTGGTCCGATTCCTCCCAAGTATGCTGCACCACACTGGGGAGTGGGTGAGGCAAGAGTGAGTAAAATGCCACAAAATATCCTTCCATTTTGAATATAGTTTTTCCTTGATTGGGCATTTGCTTGGTTGCTATTGAGCTTTGACTGGTTTTCAGAGCTCCAATATTTAAATCAGTCCTTAGTTGTTTATTTGATGTTTCCACGAGGGCCTGGAGCTTCCTAGTCCACTATCTTGCTAAAAGCACCTACTTGCACTTATCATTAATTATTGAATCTACAGTGCATGGCACATAGCAAGTGCTTAACAAATGTTTACTGGATTGAATTTTAATCTACTTGCATTATTCATTATTGCTTCAGGTATATTAAACTTGAGTCCTCACCTAGATTGTAAATTCCCTAGAGTAAGGAACCATTCATAACTTCTGCCATGTTTACACAAAGTGGGTGCTCAACATTTTCTTACTTTGCTCAAAGTAGATGTTTAATAAATATTTATCGATTTTATAAAATTGAATTGGCTTTTAGCCCTTATTCTTGCCTTGCCTTTACCCAGAGTGAATATCAGACTTTGATCTGATAGATAGTACATAAAATGAATGGACTGGAACTATATATTTCTCTCAGTTCACTCCTAGGAGGTAAAAATAAATCTAGGTCTAGTCACTATTCTTCCCCATGCCAAACTCATAATCATTTCCAGCCAAAATCAGGAACTACTATCCTTGTTGAATTTTTACTATTTATCATTGTAAGTGCCAAAGGAAACTCCAGTTTTAGAATAAAAGGAACAGGTCAGAAACTCCTATTTACCTCCAAAAGTCCTGGGGCAGATGCTTTAATGATTGTCTCATCTTCCTTCCTTCCTTCCTTCCTTCCTTCCTTCCTTCCTTCCTTCCTTCCTTCCTTCCTTCCTTCCTTCCTTCCTCCCTCCCTCCCTCCCTCCCTCCCTCCCTCCTTCCTTCCTCTTTCCCTCCCTACCTTCTACCACAACTGTATATAGAACAACCACTATTGGACAAGAACTGACGATATACACATGAGATGAGTAAGGCATGGACCTTGCCACAAAAGAATTCATTGAAGAGTAATCATATTTGTGATTCCCCACTCTATCTGGAATAATGGTTACACTTTAAAAGAGTTCAAACAGCTAATTATCTCTCTGGTAACAAAACCAGTTTAGATCTTGTGACCTCCTCCTTTGCACTCTTTGTAAGCACACATGCATGCATACACACACACTCACACATACACACAGACACACATATACTTTTAAGTAGGCAAACTATCAAAATTTCTCTTTTCGCTTTTTCATGTCTCCATTCAGTTATCCTGGCACTGCTTCTCCCTCCCCCAGGCAACTAGTGTAGTCTTAATAATACCAGCTAACGTTTATAGAGAGTTTACGCTATGCCTGGCACAATGCCCCCATGTGTTGCCACAGATGCTCCTCTTCCTGACAGAGCCCTATGTGCTGCTTTCACCCCTCCAACACAATTCTGTCTCATAGCCCAGTTCCAAATCCTCTTAAGCTCCCAGTTAACTGGAAAAGAATCATGCTAAAGTACTCATGGCTGATAAATTTGATTATTGAGCACAGGCTCAGTGATAATTGAGCATTGCTGATAGGGGTTTTGGGGGAACCACTTCTCAGGACATTTCCTTCCCCACGTGATGGAGCAACCTGTTTTACCTTCCACTGCTTGTGTACTAGTCTCGTTATCGTTCTCTGTACATAACTCCCTACTTTTAGATCTCCCAACAATTCTACCCTCAGTAGATACCCCACTGCCTCTTCCTTAGATCAGACCTTTATCACCTCATGCCTGGGCTATCCTAATAACAGCTAATATTTATAATTGGTGACTAAGTGTAAAATACTGTGCTATATATAGATATCTCAATGTAATAAAATAGCCCAATGTAATAAAATAGCTAGGAGCTTGACACAATGTCATTCTTCACATAACCATTTTACCGATGAGGGACTTGAGGCATGGTAACTAGAGTCACATGGCTAACAAGTAGCAGAGCCAGGACACAAACTCGGGGAACTTTGGACCTCATACAATCACACCATAAGGCTTCTCTAGCTAGATGGAGTACATAAAAACAGAGTCTATAGAACTCTCTTTGTTGAGCAGCTTCTGTCTCCATTTGTTTTTTTATTTGGAAGATAAAGTCATTACAGCCCCAGAAAAAAAACTCCCTATGAAACAAGGAGGTGAGGGTTTCCTGAAGTAAACTGGACTACAACTGGCTTTTGAAGGGTAAATGCAACTCAGACAGGAAGAGAGAACAGCAGTCGTCATTTCAGTCTCAGGGATGTGACATGTGCAAGGGTAAATAGTGGGGAATGGCCCAGTTGTGTGGGGAAGACAGAGCAGACCAAGCTGTTAGAGCAAAGGATTCCTTTCCCCAAAGGAGAGTCGGAAATCCAATAGGCAAAGTATGTTAGGGTCAGGTTAGTGCAATCTTGAATGCCAAGCTAAGGGGTTGGGACCTCATCATGAGTAGGCCAGTGGTCTTCACACTGTGTTCCCTGAGGCCTTCGAAAGAAGGGAGGCTCTTGGTCCTCTCTCCCTGCTTCAACTAAAGCATACCTACACTTTTTAGAGCATGTATACTTTTATCTGCTTTTCACTTTGGGTTTTAACTACCTAGTATTTTGCTTTAAAAAAAGTATCTCCCTGCTAATTGGGAAAGAAAAAAAATGGACTTTAATAACTACTACTCTAAGCAATGGAAAACAAGCTATGGTTTTTGACCAGGAGTATGATATGACCAGAATGGTATTTCAGAAATATAATTCTGACAATAGAATGTAGGGTGGACTAGAGGAGATGATCTAAGTAGGGAGGTCTACTTGGACCTTGTTGTAACTGTTTAAGCTGACAAAGTCAGTGGCAGCAGAAATAGTCTAGAAAAAGGACAGGTGTTCAAAACATTCCCAAGGATGTACTTAGAGCATGGTCAATACACCATGATAATTGACAGGATGTGAAGGTCAGTAAGGAGTTAAGGGGTTACATCTCTAAGAAGGGCATTTCAGATGATAAGGAAAATATTTGGCGTCAGACAGCCCATTCTAGTGTGCCTCAAACCATTGCATGTTGGGTAAGCAGCACTTCTGACTCCTTAGAAGATAAAAGTGGCCTCTCTTTGTTATTCTGGAAGGAAAAACAAACTGACACATTCATCTGTAAGCATGATTTGGGCAAAATAAGGACCTATTTTTCAGGACTACTCAGAGACCAGTTACCAGATATTCCTGTCTGACAATAAGAAATTCCCTTGGGGGTCCTAAGGAAAAATGGTGAGAAACAAGCTTAGAGTAGAGCAATATCCTTATAAACCTGTAGTGTCTGCACACAGCAATAACTATTTTAGATTGGGCTTCAATAAATTGAGATTTGGAACTACAGGGCAGAAACCAATGGTCTCCAGAGCACCTAACACATTACTGGTGCTTAATCAGCATTAAATCAGCCATGGAAAGAAGCATGGATCTGTAAGCCTGGAGTAAAAGAGAAATTGAGTTAAGCCAAATGAAACTCAAGCAGAGGCCTAACAAGAAATGGAATTAAGATCTCATGTTACACCCCTCTTCCCTAAGTAGAATGAACACTGGTTGTGGAATCCCAAGTTCAAGGCTTAATCCTGTTGCCAATTATGTATGTGACTTTGGAAAAGTCATTTACCTCTCCCGGACTAATTTACTCTCTTGTCAAATGAGGAGAGTGATTTCCATTATACAAGACTCCTGGAAGGGTGGAATTAGATTGTAAACGTGCTTTGAAAAGCATAAAGTAGAATATACATGGCAAAGTCTTTTGATACAGATCATACATGCCTGGAAAATTGTGTGACCAGAATTTTTATAAATCAAGCCACATATTAACATCTTAATATTTTGTTATACAAGTTTGAAAGAACTTTACAATGAACACCCATGTCCCCACCATATCCTTGATATTTAAAGGCACTATTCAGTAATACTTTTGCAAAAGAAATCAGTAAAGCAGATTGATATTCCTCATTTTCTGTAATTTGTGCTTATTTTCCTATTTCAGCCTCTCTAGTCCCTTTTATGTTTTGCAAAGGAATCTTTATCTGAGGGGGAACCCACAACATGTTTGCTGCCAACAAAATTTATTTTCTCAGTGCTTCTCAAGGTTGGGCCAAGGGTGACTGTGTCTAGAAAGGGCAGGAGAATAATTGTACTTGATCAGTGAAGGAAGACATCAAGAAAATTTGGTCCAGTTTTATAAATTATATGCTGCCTCTTTCTGGAGATCATATTCTTGGATGTCTACTCTTTATAAAAGTCCTTTTCAATTCATACCCTTTGCATTGGGGCAATACATTAATTATTGAAAAGGCAAATAAAATATGCTTAATGAATGAAAATTAAAGTTTTGGATAATAAAAGGAGAGAATCAGAATGCTGTTTATGAATACTAGCCAAGCAATCTTGCCATAGGTAAATTAAAAACCTTTGATCCAACAATCTTCACACAAACATTGGTAAATATACCCAGATGAATGAGGCCGATGCCCTTTTTCAGGGGAATGACCACAAAGTCCTACACAAATTGATGTTCATCAATAGATAAATGGCTGAATAAATTTGGGTATACTCATGTTATACAGCCATTTGAAGGAATGAGCCACATCTGTAACTACTGGTGTGCTGGGAGGTCTGTGATGTACTCATTTTGTATGTGTATATGATGTACGCTGAAGTGCAAAAGCCAAGCTTCAGGGTAATGTATATATCACGATCCCATTCTAGTACAAAGAGCAAAATACCCTAAAGATGTGCTCCATGCCTGTACATATTTGCATGGGCATGGGGAGTTTGGGGGAGGATGCAGACCCAGGCTCTTACTATTGCTTACTCTGTGGAGAAGGAAAGGATAGAGAAACGCACTGCTTATTTTTCTTTGTATGTCTGTGCGTTATTTCACTGATGGCACTGAACATGTGCAACATTTATAATTTCTGAAGACGTTTACTAATTCTGCAAAATAATTTTACATGGGACTTAGAAGATGGTTCCCCTCCATCGTTTCTCTGGCTTTCTGCTCCCCTGTCCTTCACGTATACATTAAGGGATAAGATATTTCTTGCTCGGAGATGTTTGCCTGCTTTGCTGCTAAGTCATTTGCACGCCATAGGGGTGAAGGTTGAAGGGTGAAAGGTGAACGGATGGGGAACAGGTAGGCCTTTAGCTATGCATCATCTCTTTGCTTCTTTCCAACATTTCTGGGAAACATTAAGGACCTACATGAAAAGTCAGACACAGCCGTGTGCATATACTGCTCCTATGTGAACAAGAGGCTTCTGCATTTCAAAATCAAACCTTCATTTCAAGCAATCCGGAAATTGGCAAGCCCTGGGTCCCAGGTGTCCCAACTGCCAAAACTGCATGCCCTCTGCTGCTGCCTCCTCCCTATTTGTATTTTGACCTCTCCCAAATAATAACAAACCAAATCACTAAAACAGTCACCAATTTTTGAGAACCAACTATGAGGCAGGCCCTGGCATTCTGCAAGGCATTTTCAGACATATCTCAATTTAATCTGCACCGCAACTTCTGTGATAGGTAGGTTGTGATTTTGCAAAAATAGAATAGGCTGGAGAGATTTTAGAAGGCTTTCACTAGGTTTATTAAATACCTTGATGAACCAAAGGCTGAGGATTTCCCCAGTGGTATTCCAAGTACTCTTAATGAAAAATGCAGATATGGAGTTCAGAGAAGTTGACTAGAGTTTAAAAGTTCACACAGCCATGAAGAGTAGAAATGGTAATGGCTTGTCCAAGACTTAATTGAGCCAGAGAAACGTGCAGCTTCCCTGGGTTGTTACACAGTACGCAAAAAAGATTTAGTTCCTCAATGTGTAACACAATCTCAGAAAGCCATTATTCATGATATCAACTGCTGACATTGGCATAGCTCTTTACACTTTGCAAAAAATTCCTTTGGATGGTTTTATACATTTTTTTAAATTTTTCAATTAAAGTTGACATTCGATATTATTTTATATTAGTTTCAGGTGTACAGCATAGTTGGTAAACATTTACATAATTTATGAAGTGATCTTGCCAATTAGTCTAGTACCCATTTGGCACTATACATAGTTATTACAATATTATTGACTAGATTCCTTATTCTGTTTTACATCCCCATGACTATTTTGTAACACCCAATTTGTACTTCTTAAACCCTTCACCTTTTTGACTCAGGCCCCAACCTCCCCTCCTATCTGGCAATCACCAGTTTGTTCTCTGTAACTATGAGTAGGTGTTCATTTTGTTTGTTCATTTATATTGTTCTTTAGATTCCACATATAAATAAAATCATACAATGTTTGTCTTTCCCTGTCTGACTTATATCACTTAGTATAATACTGTCTAGGTCCATCTACGATGTTGCAAATGGTAAGGTTCCATTGCTTGTGGATGAGTAATACTCCATTGTATATATGTACCACAATTTCTTTATCCAGTCATCTATTGATGATCAATTAGGTTGCTTCCATATCTTGGCTATTGTAAATAGTGCTGCAGTGAACATAGGTCATATATCTTTTCAAATTTGTGTTTTGGTTTTCTTCAGATGAATACCCAGAAGTAGAATTAATGGGTCATAAGGTAATTCTATTTTTAACTTTTTGAGGAACCTCCAAACAGATTTCCGTAGTGGCTATACTAATTTGCAATTCCACCAATAGTGCACAAGGGTTCTCTTTCTCCACATCCTCATTAACACTTGTTATTTTTTTTATTTAATAATAACAATGGCTATTATTGATGATAACCAATCTGACAAGTGTGAGGTGACATCTCATTGTGGTTTTAATTTGCATTTCTATGATGATTAGTGATGTTGATCATCTTTTCATGTCTATTGGAGAAATGCCTATTCAGATCCTTTTCCCATTTTTTAATTGAATTGTTTTTTTTATTCTTAAGTTGTATGAGTTCTTTATAAATTTTGGATATTAAATCCTTATCAGATGCATCTTTGGTGAATATCTTCTCCCATTCAGTAGGTTGCCTTTTGTTTACTTTTTCTTTTGTTTCCCTTGCCTGAGATGTGTCAGAAAAAAATATTATGCAATGCCAGAGAGTTTGCCACCTATATTATCTTCTAGGAGTTTTATGGTTTCAGGTCTTACATTTAAGTGTTTAATTTGTTTTGAATTTATTCTTGTATATGGCGTAAAAAAAGTGGTCCAGTTTCATTTTTTTTTTAAATGTATCTGTCCTGTTTTCCCAACACTGTTTGTCGAATAGACTGTCTTTACCCATTGTTTATTCTTGTCCCCTTCATCATAGATTAAATGACCATATAGGTGTGAGTTTTCTTTTGGGCTCTCTATTCTGTTCCAGTGATCTATTTTTATGCCAGTACCATGCTGTATTGTTTAATATAACCTTGTAGTAGAATTTGATATCAGCTAGCATAATACCTCCAACTTTGTTCTTCATTCTCAGGATTGTTGTTGTAATTTGGGGTCTCTAATGGTTCCACATAAATTTTAGGATTATTTTTTCTAGTTCTATGAAAAAATGCCATCGGTATTTTGATAGGGACTGCATTAAATCTACAGATTGCTTTGGGTTGTATGGACATTCTAATGATGTTAATCCTGCCTATCCATGAGCATGATTTGTTTCTATTTATTTGTATCTTCTTCAAAATCTTTCTTCAGTGACGTACAATTTTCCAAGTACAGGTCTTTTACCAACTTGGTTAAATTTATTCTTACTTATTTTATTGCTTTTGATGCAATTGTAAATGGGATTGTTTTCTTAATTTCGCTTTCTTATAGTTCAGTATCGATGTCTAGAAATGTAATTGATTGCTGAATGTTAATTTTATATCCTGCTACTTATTCATTTATCAGTTTCAGTGCTGACATTTTTTTTGGTGAAATATTTAGGGTTCTCTCTAGATAGTATCATGTCATCTGCAAATAATGACAGTTTTACTTCTTCCTTTCCAATTTGGATGCTTTTTACTTCTTTTTCTTGTCTGATTGCTATGGCTTGGACTTCCGATACTATGTCAAATAGAAGTGGTAAAAGAGGACATCCTTGTCTTATTCCTGATCTTAAGGAAAATGCTTTTATCTTTTCCCTGTTGAGTATGTTACATATGGCCTTTATTATGTTGATGTATGTTCCCTCTATTCCCGCTTTGTTGAGAGTTTTTAACATAAATAAGTGCTGGATTTTGCCAAACATTTTTTTCTGCATCTATTTATATCTTGATATGATTTTTATTCAATTTGTTAATGTGATGTATCACATTAATAGATTTGCAGATATTGAACCAAGCTGGCATCCCAGGAATAAATCAGACTTGATCACAGCATGTGATCTTTTTAAGTATTGCTGAATTCGGTTTGCTAATATTTTGTTGAGGACATCTATATCTATGTTCATCAGGGATATCAGCCTATAATTTTCTTTTTCTTTAATGTCTTTGTCTGATTTGGGAATCAGATAATAATGGCCTAGTAAAATGAGCTTGGGAGCCTTTCCCCCTCTTGAAGTTTTGGAATAGTTTCAGAAGTGTTCATTTTTCTTTGAATGCTTGGTAAAATTCACCTGTAAAGCCATCCAGTCCAGGACTTTTGTTTTTAGGGAGTTTTTTTATTATCAATCAATTTCATTAATAATAATCGATCAGTTCAGATTTTCAATTTCTTCCTTACTCGGTCTTGGAAGATTGCATGTTTCTTGGAAATTATCTATTTCTTTTAGATTGTCCAATTTGTTGGTGTATAATTGTTTGTAGTATTGATTATTATAATCCTTTGCATTTGTGTGGTGTCACTGTCACTTCTCTTTCATATCTGATTTTACTTATTTGGGTCCTCTCTCTTTCGTTCTTGAAGAGTCTGGTTAAAGGTTTACCAATTTCGTTTATCTTTTCAGAGAACCAGGTCTTGGTTTCATTGATCTTTTCTACTGTTTTATTAGACTCTATTTTGTTTATTTCTGCTCTGATTTGTATTATATCTTTTCTTCTACTTGCTTTGGGTTTGCTTGCTGTTCTTTTTCTAGTTCCTTTAGGTATGAGGTCAGATTGTTTGAGCCTTTTCTTATTTCTTAAGGTAGGCCTGTATAGCTATGAATTTCCCTCTTAGGACTTCTTTTCCTGTGTCCCATAGATTTGGGGTTGTCGTGTTTTTGTTTTCTTCCTTGATCTCATTATTAACTCATTCATTGTTTATTAGCATGCTATTTAGCTTTCTTTGTCTGTTTTTCAGTTGTTTTCTCATAATTGATTTCTAGTTTCATACCTTTGTGGTTGGAGAAGACACTTGATATGACATCAATCTTCTTAAATTTACTGAGACTTGTCTTGTGGCCTGACATGTGGTCTATCTTGGAATATGTTCCACGTGCACTTAAAAAGAATGTATATTCTGCTGCTGCTTTAGGTTGAAAAGCTCTAAAAATATTAACTAAATCTATCTGGTTAAATGTGTCATTTAAGTCTACTGTTTCTTGTTGATTTTCTGTCTGGAAGATCTGTCCATTGGTGTCAATGGGGTGTTAAAGTCCCCTACTATGACTGTATTACTGTTTATCTCTCCTTTTATTTTGGTCAATATTTGCTTTATGTATGTAGGTGCTCCTATGTTGGGTGCAAAAATGTTTACTAGGGTTATGTCTTCTTGTTGGATTGATTCCTTTATCATTCTGTAATGTCTTTCTATGTCTCTTATTATAACTTTGTTTTAAAGTCTATTTTCCCACAGCTTTATTTCATGTCCATTTGCATGAAATATCTTTTCCAATCCCTTTACTTTCAGTCTGTGTGTCTTTAGATCTCAAGTGGGTCTCTTGTAAGCAGCATATGCATGGGTCTTATTTTCTTATCCATTCAGCTACCCTATATCATTCATTTACATTTAAAGTTATTATCGATAGGTACATAGTTATTACCATTTTATTATTCATATTTATGGCATTATTTTTTCTTCCCCTTCTTTTTAAAGAACTCCCTTCCAAATTTCTTGTAATACTGGCCTGGTGGTGGTAAATTCCTGTAGTGTTTTCCTGTCTGGGAAGTTCTTTATCTCATCTTCCATTTTACTCAATAGCCTGGCCGGGTAGAGTAGTCTTGGTTGTAGGTCTTTGCTTTTCATGACTTTGAATATTTCATGCCAATTCCTTTCAGCCTGCAAAGATTCTGTTGAGAAATAAGCTGACATTCTTATGGGACTACCCTTATATATAAAACTAGCTGCCTTTCTTTTGCTGTTTAAGATTCTCTTTTTGGTATTTTAATGATGATGTGTCTTGTTGTAGATCCATTTTGGTTCATCTTGTCTGGGACTCTCTGTGCTTCCTGGGCTTGTATGTCTATTTACTTCATCAAATTATGAAAGTTTTCAGTAATTATTTCCTCAAATAGGTTCTCAATCCCTTGCTTTCTCTCTTTTTCTGGTATGCCTATGATGCAAATGTTGTTATACTTGATGTTATCCCAGAGGTTTCTCAAACTATCCTTGTATTTTTATTTTTTTCTTTTTGCTGTTTGTTTTGATCAGGTGTTTTCTGCTACCTTATCTTCCAAATCACTGATTCGATCCTCTGATTCATCCCATATAATGTTGATTCCTACTAGTGTATTCTACATGTCAGTTATTATATTCTTCATTTCTGACCAGTTCTTTTTTTATCGTTTCTATGTCCTTTTTTATGTTTACTATCTCTTTGATGAAGTTCTCACTGAGTTAATTGAACATCCTTATAACCAGTGTTTTGAACTCTGTATCAAGTAGGTTGCTTGCTTCCATTTCATTTTGTTATTTTTCTGGAGTTTTCTCCTGCTCTTCTATTTGGGACATGTTTCTTTGTTTTCTAATTTTGGCTGACTCTCTGTGTTCATTTCTAAGTATTAGAAAGATGTGGTATGTCTCATCGTCTTAGCCTGGTGGTCTTAATGTAGTAGATGTTCTGTATAGCATAGTGGTGCATTCTCCCTGATCACCTGCGCTGGGTGCTCCAGGAGTGACACTTATGTTGTTGTGTGTGCTCTCCTGTTGTAGTTGAGCCTTCATTGTTGTTGGCATGTCCATGAGTGGGATTGACTCTCAGGCTAGTTAGTTGTATTTGCCACACCCACAATGTATGAGTTGCTGTGTGTGGGCTGACCCTATGGAATGAGGTTTGCCCCAGTGGATTCTTGTGCCTGTTGATTCCACTCTTTGGGTTTGCCACTTAGGTGGTGCTCTGTTGAAGTCTAATGGCAGCCTCCAGATGTCTTGGTTCTGGAGCCTCTTGGGAGAAGCTGCCATGTTGGCCAATGTCAGCCACTGACTGAAACCAACCCTGGGCTACCTGGTTGGAACTACAAAGCTATCCATGTTTGGTTGTTGCCTGAGCTGGACCTGGAGTTATGTGGGAGAGGCCACGCAGTGAACCAAAGCCAAATGCTACCAGTACTGTGCCTGGGGCAGCTAAGTAAAAGGCCCAGGGCACCCCCAGACCTGAGGCTGCATGCCAGCTGCCCATAAGGTTCAGCAGCTGAATGGGCCTCGGGAGTATGTGAGTTCGATGAGGCAGGGTCTCAGGAAGTCACCAGAGTGAGGCAAGTGGTATTACTCCAGTTGGTGCAGATTCAGATTCGTTGTCAGTGCTGAGCCTGCGGCCATTCACAAAAGTCCCAGCTCACACTGAGGCCAGCCACTGCCCACCTCAGGCCCACAGACTACCAAGATTTGTTCAAGAAATACTGAAGCTAGGGCCAGGGCTGGTTCCTCACCACGAAATGTCTCCCAAGATGTGAGAGCCTACTGATTGCTGCTGAAGAAATCTGCTGAGAGCATGGGGTGGGGCTGGTTGCCCAGTAACCACCCAAAATTGCCACCAAGCAATTTTGAAGTTGGGTGGGATAGAGAGAGTAGATCTTATCAGGGCAATGCAGATTCAGTTTTGGCCACGTGAGGAGGGTTCAACACAGGCAAGATGGCACTCACCCGCAGGCTGCACCAGAGGAAGTTTCAACAAAGGGACAATGGCAGCTGTCCCTCTAGCCCTCACCCCTAAGCCACAAAACTCAGTCTGTCCCTGCAGGTCTCTGGCACCTCCCAAACCACTATCCCCAACCCCACCAGAGCCCAGGGTGAGTGCCTTTGAGTGATCAAGTTTGGGGGCAGGCCCTTCAAGGAAAAGTCCGGATTTCTAGCTGCCTTCCACCCCACCCAGACTACCAGAATCCCCACTGATCCTCATAACCAGATCCTATGAGGACCCCTCCCCTCCCGGCACTGGAACCCCAGGCTGGAGAGCCCTGGTGTGGGCTGCAACCCCTGTCCCCTCTTGCAGCTGGGGGGGGTGCCTCAGAACCCAGACATCCCTCCCCTCACTCAGCTACCACCCATGGCCACAGGACCAGCCTGCCCCATATCTCTGCCCCTTCCAACCAGTCCCAATGGGTCTCCTCTCTACATCTCCAGCTATAAGAGTTCTGTTCAGCCAGCCCTCAGATCGTTCTCTAGGTTGACTGCCTCAAAATCTAGCCTCACCCTTAATGTGGTCATGGGAGGAAGCATGCACAGCATCCACTCACCCCACCATCCTGACAGGAACTCTGGTTTTATATGTTATAGTCATACATCAGAGAGAGAGAAGACTAGTAAATTATCCCAATTATATAGATGAAGAAACATCTATATAAAACATCTATATTCAGAGGAGTTAGGTAACTTGTCCACAAAGCTAGGAAGTTCATGAGCCAAGACTAAAATCCAGGTAGTAAATGAAGGAAGCTACTGTATGTGGGTGTCACAATTTTTTCCTGTTTGATCAACTAATTAACACCTATGCTGGGATTATGGAAACACAGTATTACTTACTGGCATGAAGCATGGGTTTTGTTACTTACTCACTACCTGGCCTTGGACAAATCACTGATCAGTTCTATGCCTCAGTTTCTTAATCTATAAAAAGTAAATAATAATAATAATGCCTACCTCTCAGAGACATTATAAGAACTCTTCTATGTGATAACTCATGTAGAGCATTTAGTATAGTGCTTCGCACGCAGGAAGAACCCAGTATCCAATAAACTATTATTCTTACATTTTAAAATACTCAAGAAATGGCTCTTGCTCACAAGTACAAATACAAAGTAGATGTTTATGAGGCTGTGGAGCCTGCCAAGGTTATTTTGTAATAGATGCTTTGATAAGGAGCAAATTTATTCATAATCATGAGGAGCCCAAAGATGGAAGACGTGATACCAAAGGAGGATGCAACTCTAAAAGGCCATAATTGGTAACAATCCCTTTCACAATGCATGTTGCCCTTTGGGCCACTAGAAAGCTAGGCAATGTTGGGCAGCCGACACCGTGCTGTGACTGCTTTCAGCCATGGCAAGAAGTGGATTTGCCATTGCCACACTTGGGGCCCAGCATCTTTCCAGTGAGTCAATATCCTCATACTCCCTAAACATATATCAGTCAGATACACTTATCTCTATTGCCCCAAAAAGCAGGAGTGTAGAGAGGGATGGAGCAATTGGAAAATGGGGAGGAAAAAAAATGGGGATGAGGATAGGTCTAGAACAGTGACAGGAGGGATGACAGAAGTTAATGATATCTGCCTTCCTCTAGATACGGCCAGCTTAAAGGGGTAGTCAGTTCTAAAGAATGCAGGGAGTACTGATAGCATAACATTATGTTCATGCTAAATGCCACTGATTTTTTTACTTTAAATTGGTTTAATTTTATGTTATATGAATTTTACCTTAACATAATAAAGAACTCAAGGGGTTATAGTAGCATGGTATGGTCCCAGAGATAATTTTATGTAGACACTGCCCTGGCCTGGGGTTCAAAGAGCCCCTCATGGGCAATAAATTTCTGTTTGTATCTCTCCTGTTACCTGTCTTCTCAGTGCTGCTCACTCATGCAGTGGTGGTGGTTGTGTGTGTGTGTGTGTGTGTGTGTGTGTGTGTGTGTGTGTGTGCGTGTGTGTAAGAGAGACAGACAGAGAGAGAGAGAGAGAGAAAGAGAGAGAGAGAGAAGAGATTTCTCACAGTAGCTCCTATGATCCTTGACTGTGTGAATTTTCTCAAATAATATCAATTACAACACTTAGTCCTTATTAAGCTCCTACAATGTTCCCAGATTTAATCCTCACAGCAAGCACTAAAGGTGGAAATTATCACACCCATATTACAGAAATTATCACATCCATATGAGAGAATGGAGATTCGAGTTCCAGGAGTTGCTGAAAGCCACTCTGCAAGTCAAGGGGACATGCTAAAACTCAAACCCAGGCAGTGAAGCCAGTTGATAGCTGTGCTTGCTGCATAGTGCCCTCTGCTTCAGGCACCAAACACCTACTCTCTGTCAGGTGCAATGAAGATACCAAAATGTTATAAAGGACATGGCCCTCAAGGAAGTAATAATCCAGATCAGGGAGGATCTACTGGAGGAGACTACAAAGAACCATTTTAAAGAATGCTTGGCTGCTGAGTAAATTTACTAAGAAAAAATTCAGAGAAGAGCTGATAGTAATAGTAACCACAACAATTATAATAATTTATATTTGCTGAGCACTATTCTATGTGCCTGACATATGTTTAACATGTCCAAACTTATTTATTCCTTACAGCTATCCTGCGAGTTATGTACTAGTACCAGCCTCATCTAAGAGTAAAGGAAGTGAGGCTCAGGGAGGTAAAACAAAGTAATTTGTTCAAGGTTGCACTATTAGCAGATAGGGGTAGACTAGGTCTGAAATCTCTTTGTCTATACATAGAAGAAACTCAATAAATACCCATCAAATGAATGACTATCTCCCACCTATTTGAGCACTTACTATTTTCTCCATCTCATTTAATGCTCAGAACCCTATGTATTACTGCTATTATTGGCCCCACTTTACAGATAAGGAACCTAAAGCTCAGAGATTTTAAGTCACTTAGCCAAGTTCACACAACTATTAAGTGGCAAAACTATGATCCAAACCAACCCAGGTCTGCCAACTCCCAGTCTTTCTTATTTGTCTTTTAGAGCCTTCTCTGGGGCTATGTGCTCATTAAAGTTTCACAGCCTCCTTCTGTGAATCCATGTCAGTTGGCCTTGATTTAGACTGTAAACAAGGGAGATACAAATAACAAGGTAGCCTCTATTTCAGTGCATGAAAAAACTGTGATCACAGCATACAGGCAGAGGGAAAAGGAGCTACCATGGAAAAGGGAGTGGGAAAAGGACTGGAAAATTCCGATGGAGGCAGGGCCTGTTCTTCATATGCTCCTGCCAGGGAGAGACATTTTGGCTCCTCTTACAGCAGAAGCAACAAACTTGAAGCGTGCCACAACCAGCACAAAATGGGAATCTTCCTTAGAAATCTGTTTCTAATTAGTCCCCATGCTAGAGGCTCAGGCAGAATTATGTTGTTCTCTGCAAGAGCCGTAGCTCAGCGCCTAGTGCCACTCACCAGGAAGAGCTGAACTTCTCTTGTGACCTGTATCATGGGCTCGCTTTTGAAGAAATTGCTTCACAACTCACTTCCATTTGCTATAAGCCTTTGTTTATGCTTGCTCTGTTGGGTGCTTTGTTCTGTGGATCAGAGTAACTCTCATAGGGCCAGATCATGTGGCTCACAGGGAGTTTCCATGGTCAAGAGGTCAAGACGATGGGCTGCAATTCATAGATCCCAAGATGCCCATGCTACTTCTCTTAGAGAATTTCTCCTACAGTGCTGAGCCCAGAGTAGGTGGTTCCAAAAAACTTGTTGATTGACTGACAGATTTATGGTGGGGTAATTCAGTCCTAAAACTTTGCTACTCCCAAGTAAGTGTGATCCATGGACCAGTGGCTTTGGCATCACTAGGGAGTCTATTAAAAATGCTGACTCTCAGGCCCCACTGCAGACTTTCTGAATCAGAAACTGAGTTTTAACCAGACCTCCAGGAAATTCGTATGAGCGTTAAAGTAGGAGAAGCACTGATGTAGGACAGTGGCTCAGAAAGGCTTTCACTGTCACCTATCTATAGTAGGTTCCTATTCCCTCTGTTTTCTGAATCCAGTGGTTTCCGAATCTGATTGTACATTATTTCATTCGAGGAGCTGTGTATTTTTTTTTTTTAGAAATTTTTTTATTTAGAAATGATTTTAAACTAACAGCAGAGTTCTAAAAATGGTACAAAAACCCCCTTGTCAGCAGGGTAAGCCCCCATCCAGATTCATCGAATGTTGGAATTTTGCCATATTTGCTTTCTTTTTATCTCTCTACATTTCTATGTGGTTTTTTTTCCTTCCTAATCCATTTGAGTTAGTTGCAGACATCATATCCTTCACCCCTAAATACTTTAGCATGTATTCCTTAGCACAAGGCCATCCTCTTACATAATCACAGTACAAGTATCAAGTTAAGAAATTTTTATATTGATACAATAATATTACCTAATATACAGTGCATATTCAAATGTGGCCAATTGCCTCAATGATGTCCTTTATGGCAATTTTGGTTTCCATCTGGAGAGCTATTAAAAAGTGTCAATGCTGTGACCCTAAACCCATACCAATTAAGACGGACTCTCTGAGGAAAGGGCCTGTGCATATACATTTTTTGGCTCTCTAGGAGACTGTAATGTGCAGCCAAGGCTAAGAACTTCTGTAAGATAGGCTTTTCTGTGAGCCCTGTATATCACAGGAGTTGGAAATCTTGTCAGCAGAGTAAGCTCTGACTATAATTTTCCTAGGCCCCACCTGAGTTCTGATCTCACTAACTGCCTATGTGGTTCCCTGGGCCTTTCCTCACTGCCTGCTGATACCTACTCTCTAATAGAAACAAAACATTCACTTTTTAATCTTGCTATTTTCCCTATAGCTGCTCAGCACAGTCCCTCTTTATAAGAAATGAAGCCTTGAATGCTATATGGTCTGTGCTGTGTTCCCCACAAAGCTATATCTAACAAATGGGCTGCATCACCTCAAATTGCAGAAGAGCAAGGGCAAATAGTGAGACAAGAACATCAGAGATACAGCAAATCAATTAAGGTGAGGGCCAAATTTCTCTTTGGGTTGGCCACAAAATTTCTCTAGATTTTGAAAATTGCTTTCTCATAACTAGAATATTCTCAAATGCCCTTGGATTGGAAAGCAAGCTGCTGAGGTGAGCAGATGTAGCAATCTGGGGCGGACAAGAAGGTAATGTGCAGATGGAGAGCGATTGAAAAACTAAAATTAATCCCATGAGCCTGCAGGCTTTTGTATTTCCTGAAAGAATTTGGGTCAATCTAGCTGGTCAGTTTAACTGTGTCAATGGATCAGTTCTGTTTCCATCCACTAGCAGATGAAGGGGAAGAATGGCAGGTCTGAGAGGGAGCTGACCAAGATTTCATGATATTTAGTCTGCCAGGTGCAGAACCATTTCCCTAGCACTGAAGCAGCCATCACCCCCCCGCGCTGCCCCCATCCACACCCTCCCACCCAAACATCTGTTTCACTGTAGCCAAAGAAAATCAGCTTTATTTGAAAGGCTCTAACAGAGGAGGCAGAGTCCAGATTTGTATGTGTTGTGTGTATATTCTGGAAGAAAGGTGAAAGCAGAAAAGGGGTCATTGGCCTAAAAGCTGCTTTGTGAATGCCTGACAAATTGACTTGCTTTCAGTATGTATTGATATTCCTTAATATTTGAGAGAACTAGCCTACTCAGATGGATTGCTTTAACAGATGCATCTTTGCAGCTAGTCAATGACAAAATATTTGTAAGTGGTTAGTGAGTTTCCTCTTCTCGGGAACTCAGGAACGTGCCAAATGAGATCATTTCCTTTGGCCCAGGACTCGAGAACATTTTCAATTGTGTTCATTCTGATTAGGAACTAAAGAATACTCCAGTTATTGCCAAAGTCCAAATGGAGGACACTTGTATTCCTAGACAACCATTAGAAAATTCCTTAATTAGGATCCAGTGTGCACTGCCATTGACATTTCTAATAATCTCTCATCAGAGGACTCTGTCTTATTACAGATTTTGGTCCCTGCCAATAAAACAGAATGTGCTAAAATTTATCAAGTATGTGTGAATTGCACATATAAAATTTTCTTAGAAAAAGGCTAGCTTTGGAAATGTTTTCAAAGAATATGATATTTCATATAGCTTAACTCAAGCTAACAAAGAGACTGTCTTTCACATCAGAACTATAAAATATTGGCTAATATTCCCTCCGCTTGTTAATTTTCATTCTCTAATTATTTAATGTATTAAATATAATATATATAAATTTTATACATTTAAAATATTTATACGTTTTTAGTATTTTTCCTCCCCTCCCCCCACTTTTAATATTTGATACAAAAATGCACACACACTGTTAACCTTCACTCAGATTTATATGTAATAGTGGAGTTCAGACATATACCAACTCATATATCCCTGCTCTACCCTGAGTCTTGTCCCATCCCTTTCAGTTGTTGCCACTGCCATAGTTATTCTCCCTTTCTATCATCCTGCTCCAATCCATTCTCCAAATACACATGTCTCCTGCCTTCAGAATAAAAGCCCTAAATCCTTAGTTTAGCATTCAATCCCCACTCCACAACCTATTAAAGACTACCTCCAACACTCCCAGTCCTATACTCAGTACTCCAAGCAGACCTCTCATTTACTGTTACATATGAAGTAAGGTAGCAAAAAATGTTCAGAAAGCTTACAATGTACCAGAAACTGTGTTTGCTACTTTGTGTCATTATCTCATTTACTCATTCCCACACCAGATGAGGTATGTTATATTACTCTCATTTTCCAGGTAGGGTAATAGAGGCCAATGTTAGTAACTTGCCTAAGGTCAGGCAGCTACTAAGGTATGGAGTCAGGGTTAGAAGCCAAGTAGTCTCACTCCATAGCCTGTCCTCTTTACCTAGCCTGCCTAAATGTTTTGTGGAATTTGTCCGGAATTTTCTTGCCTCCATATTTTTGTTCATGGAAATATAGAAATAACGCTTTTTATCATCTCTGCCTGTTGAAATCTTGTCCAGAACAAATAACACCTCCTCCATGAAGCCTCCCCTGACTTCCCAACAACTGAAATTTATTCCTCCTGGCTCAGCGTACTCATAGTATTGGCTCTAGCACTTATACTATTTTTTATTATTGTAGTTACTTGTACATGTGTGTCTTCCTACCCACCTCCATCCTGCCTTACAGGAAGCTGAGCTCGTTATCACTGTGACCCTGCAAAGTGACAGTCAGGTGCATCACTAGGGATGTGGTAGAGGTGAGCAATGTGATAGATAATCTCTAAGTTCACTTTGATCTTGAGGATTCTATAATCCTGGGTGGCAATTTTCCCGAGGGCACCTTCTACAACACCAAGCAGAAGAGCTGGCATGTGTCTGGGGAATTGCTGAGTTGGCAAAACTACATTATCTCTGGTGCATGTGCAGATAAACAAATACTGGCTACACTTTCCCTCCCAGTCTCTGTATGTCTATCTATCACTGTCGTGTGTATTTGAAGGTGACATTACTATGCAGTTGTGGCTCAAAAGCTGCAGTCCTTTTCACATCCCTTCCCTATAAAGACTATTCTTTGTGTCCTGTGAGTTGATGATCCAAATATATACTGATGTTTGCAGCACTCGATGCTTTCTCTTTCAGTCTAGACAAGTGATTTTCAAACTTGAGCAAGAATCAGAGTCACCTAGAGGGCTTGTTAAGACACATTGCTGGGGCCCAGCCCCATTAAGTCCAGGGTAAGACCTGAGATTTGGCACTTCTCACAGGTCCCTGGGCCACACTGAGAATTGCTATCCAATAGTAGCTTCACTTCATGCTTTATCTCTAATTGCTGTTCACTGAATATGAAGGGTTGGTGGGGCTGAAGCAGTAGGAGGAACTCTCAGTTCTAGTGGTGCTGCTGGCTAAAGATTAAGGTTCTACTACAGCTGCTGGTTCTAGCAAGCTGGGCAACCTTGGGCAAGTCTCGGCACTGCTCTGGGTCTCTAGCTTTGTGCCTCTCAGGCACAAAGATGGGATGAAGTTAGTGATTGCTACTCTGGATATTTCTAGAAATCAGAGTTGGTCTATTGCTCTTATTCCAGCCCAATCTTTCAAGGTGGGAAGCCAGATACTCCACAGCACCTTCTCAAGCATCCCAGGGCCCATTCCTATCCACCATTACTCCAAGCTGGGATGTTCCACTTGCTTGGGTGAAGGGGTCTCTGTTTAAAGTCATCCCTATGTGCGATGCCCAAAAAACAAAGTTGGCACCCTCCCACATAGAAACCCAAATCTGCCATTTCATGGCATGGGTGTCTTTTGTGTACTATTTTAAAGGTACTTTAGCTCAGAGAGGAGAATACAGAATCTTCGAGCTAATCTCCTACATGTAAATCCTAGTTCTAACCACTTACTGTGTAACCTTGGGTAAGTTAGTTAACATTGCTTAGCATTACTTACTTAACTTAAAACAGAAAGAAACAGTACCTACTTCATGGGGTTGTTATGAAGAATAAATGAGATAATGTATGCAAGGCATTTACCATGTGCCTGGCACATAGGAAGTACTCAAAAATGGTAGCTATTATTTCTAAAAAGAGGGTAATGGCCCCTCTATTACATAAAACAAGTAGAGAACCAGAGAACACTATGGCTGTAGATCTTCTACTTTTTATACCTCCCCCCCAGTACATAATAACAATAATAGTGATAATTCACACATATGCAATATTTTGTACTTTCAAAATACTATCTACTAAATCCTCTCATCTAATCTTTATAACACTATAAAAACAAGGCCAGCATACTTGTGTGGACGTCTGGAAGTTCCAAAAACACCATTGCTGTCTACTGGTCTCCCATGCAGTAGGCTGGCTTTTCCTGTGTGGATTTCTACTTCTGCAGAGTTGCAAGAGGAAGCATCCTGGGTCACTGCTGCCAGCTAAAGAGCCTCCAGGAAACCCCTGTGGTTCTCCACCTGTATTGCAGGTACACATCAGGCCAGGGGGCTGCTTCCTATACAGCATCATTTCCTGCATTCTGTTTAGTGCATGCATTACCAGACCCAAACATCCAACTGATGCTAATTGAATGACTTGAGGACTTTTGATAATAAATATAAACCAATCCAGAGGATGTTCTGGATTTTTCATCAATTCTACTTATTAGTCCAAGAAAAATCAGCCTACCCCTCTATGATACCAATTACACTTCTCATTAAGGCAAAATCATGTAGGCAAAATCATGAAGATGTCTCAGGCTGTGGTATTACTGCCACACTAAGCGTGAATTAGAGCTCAGTGATTGGAGGGGAATAAAACACAGGAGAGTTAGAACTTGTTATAGCGCTTAATAATGATTTGTTTCCTCTCCGGAAATTGGACAGGGATTCGAGACTTTAGCAATTTCACTGCTCTGCTCTTTTCTTTCTTTCATGATTCTGCCATTTGTGACTCTGCTGGAAATAGAGGACAAGAGCAGGCCTTCTATTTGGTGTCTATTTTTTGACTTCCCTAATCCTTCCTCTGTGGTCAGTTTCTTTCTGTTATCTTTAAGACCACAGATGAGGCAAACTGACCTTGTTTGCTCTGCTTTAGCCACAGTGAGGTTCCTGCTGTTTCTTAAACTGTTCAGGACTCAGGGCTTTTGCACATGCTGCTCCTTCTGATTGATATGGTCCTTCTTTGGGCTCCTGCTCCCTCTTGTCCTTAAAGTTTTTATTCAAATATCATCTGCTCAGTGAGGCCTTCCATGACTATCATATTTTAAAATGGCTCCTCTACTCTTCCTTATCTCTCTTTCCTGCTTTATTTTTCTTCATATCATCCATTGCTTTCTAATATACTATATAATTTCCAGATTGTTTTATTTATTCATTCATATTTCTTTCCCCCACCACCACACATCAAAAGGTAAATCCCAAGAAGGAAGGGGCATTTTTAATTTTTTATTCTGAAATAAATTTTGTTTAAAGTGTTTTTTTGTGGAGAATAGAGAGATGATGTTTATTTCGTTCATAGCTTCTATCACAAAACTAAGTACTTATTTATTTATTTTTTAATTTTATTTTATTATTAGTTTCAAGTATACAGTACGCTGGTTAAATATTTATATAGTTTATAAAACGATCCCCTAATTGTTCTTTCTCTCCTCTGGCTCTCTACCTGGCCATTACATTAATGCTAAGTGCATTCCCTATGCCGTGCTCCCCATCCCCGTGACAATAGATCAACTATTAATTTGTACTTTTAACCATTCACCTAATTCTCCCAGCCCTCCAGCCCCCCAATCACCCTCCCCTCTGACCTTCACCAGATTGTCCTCTATATTTGTGAGTCTGTTTTTTATTAGTTTGTTCTTTTTGTTCCTTAGATTTTACATATAAGTGAAATCGTATGGCATTTATCTTTCTCTGTCTGACTTATCTCATTCAGCATAAACCTTACATTTCCATACTGCTTCAAAAGCAGGTTCCCATACAAATTATTTAAGATCTAGTGAGGGAAGATGGCATGCCTCCTTTAGCAACCACGCCAAAATTATAACAAACCTACAGAGCAACCAGTATGCAGAATCACCTGAGGTCTGGCTGAACAGAAGCCATAACTAAGGACAAAAATGACAGGTCACCTCAGACTGGTAGGTGAGATGGAGACGCGAAATGGCCCGGTCCCACAACCGTGTGTAGCAATCGAGAATTGGGAGGGTTATCTTGGCTACAGATCCCTCTCCACCACCTGAGGAGCAAGGAGTCACAGCCACACACTGGGCTTCCCAGCCCAGGGATCCAGTGCTGGAAACAAAAGTCCCCACAACCTCCGGCTCTGAAAACCAGGGTAGGTTGTAGCTGAGTGAGATGGAGGGCTGCGAGAGTCTCAGGCATTCATTCCTCTTAAGGAGCCCACGCCCAGACTCATTTGCTGGTGAACATGCTAGCTCAGAGTTCCAGCACTGGGGCAGCTGTTTGAAGAGTGCAAGGAACACATGGGGAGGAACTGAGTTGTCTGGCTTCAAGATGAGGGCTGGAGGGTGGCTTTCACCCTGACAGAAGTGCTGACAGTATCCATTGATCCTTTGTTGAGCTCTTCTACCTCCTAGCATGAAGATGCAGGCAGCCATCATATCTGAGTCTCCATCAACCTTGTTAACACAAGTCAATCCTCCTAGGAGATTCCTTGAGACCCCACCCTTCCCACTTTGCGGGCTCACCAAGCTGCTTCCAGTAGTTTATCCATACAAACGGACTGTCTTGGCTCATGCCGCGGACCTAGTACTGGCAGAAGATCTGCTGTTATATAGACCTGATGGCCCCATATCTCAATGAGATGCTGCCCCATCCAACCCACAAATTACTTGTGGCAAGCCTGTTCCCAGACAACCAGTCCCATCCTGTATTTTTCCTGGGACATGAATTTGGCAGAAAATAACAGCACTCAGTTCATGTGTCCCACTAAAGCCTGTGCATCCAGGGAGAGACTTTTGGTGGTAGGCCACAAAGACCTGCCCCCAACCTCCAGTAATTCTTAAACAGATCTTGGGGATTTGCAGGCCCAAGGAGGGCAGCAGCTAGCCTTGCTGTGATCTGAGAATTTTACAGGAAGCCACAGACACAGCACTAGCATGTAAACTGACACTACAGTGGCAGGAGAAAATTTGCTCAACATATCCAGGTGACTCCCTGAGTCCCACACCATCCAACACGCATATCACCCAGAGACTCTTACAGTTCCAGAGACTTACAGGCAATGGACAGGCAGCGTCAGGCCTTGAAGAGCACTGGTCCTTCTGCTAAACCACCCCAGGCTCAATACTAAGGATAACTGTACTGCGGCTTAATAGCGTTGTTTCTTCCATTTACCTATAGATCTAGCATATGCAGCAACCATCTGTGGATCACTCTGTAGCTCTCATCACAGAAATCAAAGACAGCAGCAGACCTTGGCCTACTGGGGAAGCCCTTCCAAGGTGCCACAAATCCAGTGGACGTGGAGGCTGGTGCTGGACCACAACAGAGAAACTCCTGACTAACCCCATAAGCTGTACACAAAAAGGGTGGTCAAAACAAGTACACAAGCCTGCTAAGGCAAATCCCACACAGTGAGGACAGACCCCACACAGCAACACATACCCTCTGGGCATAGTCAATTCCCACAGTTAGTAAGCCCGTCTGTTAATTCCATCCACTGATGTACTAATACCAGTAAAGGCTTAGCTACAATAGAAAAAAAAAAACCACACAACTCACACAAAGACCACGTCCAGAGCCACCAGCATAGGTGATTACAGAGAGTATACCACTGGGCCACACAGGACACCTTCCACATAAGGCCATCTGGGCAAGGCTGAGGGACAAAACATCCTAACACATAGAAATGAACACAGAGAAGTTAATAAAATGAGAAAACAAAGAAACGTACCACAAATGAAACAATAGGAGAAAATTTTAAAAAATAAGCTAAATGAAATGGAGGCAAGCAACCTACAAGAGACAGAGTTTAAAATAATGGTTATAAGGATGCTTAATGAACTTAGGGGAAGAATGAATAAGTTCAATGAGAACCTCAACAGTGAGATATAAGCATAAAAAAAAGACACAGAAACCATAAAAAAGAAGCAGTCATAAATAAAGAATACACTAACTGAAATGAAGAATACACTAGAAGGAATCAATAGTATTGGATGAAGCAGAAGATCAAATCAGCCAACTGGAAGACAAGGTAGCAGAAAACATCTGACTGGAACAACAACAACAACAAAAAAGTCAAATGAGGATAATTTAAGAAACCTCTGGGACAACATGAAGCATAACAGTATCCACATTATGGAAGTACCAGAAGGAGAAGAGAAGCAAGAGATTAAGAATCTATTTGAAGAAATAATTACAGAAAACTTCCCTAACCTGGCAAAGGTATTATACATACAAGTCCAGGAAGCACAGAGTCCCAAACAAGAGGAATTCAAACAGACTCACA
>NW_011889025.1:1890815-1894533 GCF_000151845.1 Pteropus vampyrus | reverse complement strand
AAACAAACAAACAAACAAACAAACAAACAAATACAAATAATAAAGTAACAGTAGCTATGTTCCTATCAATAATCACTTTAAATGTAAATGGATTGAATACTCCAATCAAAAGACATAAAGTAGTTGAATGAATAAGAAAACAAGACCCATAGTTATACTGTTTACAGGAGATTCACTTCAGATCAAAAGACGGAGTAAGAAAGTAAAGAAATGGAAAAAGATATTTCACACAAATGGAAATGAAAAAATAATCTGGGTTAGCAATACCTATATCAGAGAAAATAGACTTTAAAACAAAGACTATAATAAGAGACAAAGAAGGGAATAACATAATAACAAAGGGATCAATACATCAAGAAGACATAACCCTAGTAAACATATATGCACCCAACATAGGAGCACCTACATATAGAAAGCAATTATTAACTGACCTAAAAGGAGGGATAAACACTAATACAGTCATAGGAGGGGACTTTAACACCCCATTGACACCAATGGACAGATCAACCAGACAGAGAATAAACAAGAAAATAAGGGGCTTAAATGACACACTAGAATTAATAGATATTTTCAGAGTATTTCACCCCCAAAAAGCAAAATATACATTCTTCTCAAGTGAACATGGAACACATTTCAGGATAAACCACATATTAGGACACAAAACAAGTATAAATAAATTTAAGGAGATTGAAATAATATCAACTGTCTTCTTTGAACACAATATATGAAACTAGAAATCAACTACAAGAAAAAAAACTGGAAAATACACAAACACATGCAGGCTAAATAACATGTTACTAAACAAAAAATGGTTTAACAGTGAGATCATAAAGAAATCAAAAGTAACTATAGACAAATGAAAATGAAAACACAACCCAAAATCTATGGAACACACTGAAAGCAGTACTAACAGGGAAATTCATAGCAATATAGGCCTAATTCAAGAAACAACAAATGCACAAATAAACAGTCTGATCTTACACTTAAAAGAACTAGAAAAAGAACAGCAAAGCCCAAAGTGAATTGAAGGAAGGAAATAAGATCAAAGCAGAAATAAACAAAACAGAATATAGAAAAACAATACAAAAGATTAATGATAAATACGATTGAAAACAAAAAAAAATAGAAAAAATAAATGCAAAAAAGAGCTAGTTCTTTTAGAAGGTTATTAAAATTGACAAACCCCAGGCTAGACTAAAGAAAAATGAGAAAGGACACAAATAAAAAAAAATGAGGGATAAAAGAGAGGAAATTATGACCGATATCACAGAAATACAAAGGATTATACAAGAATAATATGAAAAAGTATAAAACACCAAATTTAATAACTTAGAAGAAATGTACTTAGAAAAATATAACCTTCCCAGACTGAAACAAGAAGAACTGGAAAATCTAAATAGACCGATCAGCAGTATAGAAATTGAAACAATCATCAAAAACCTACCAAAAAGTAAAAGTCCAGGACCAAATTGCTTAACCAGTGAATTCTACCAAACATTCACAGAAGATTTAATACCAATTCTCCTCAAACTCTTCCAAAAAATCAGAGAGGAGGCAATACTTCCCAACTCATTTTATGAGGCCAATATTACTCTGATATCAAAACCTGGTAAATATAACATAAAGAAGAAAACTACAGACCAATAAATTACATGAACACAAATGTAAAAATCCTAAATAAGTTACTAGCAAACCAAATACAGCAACAATTAAGAAGATTATACACCACGATCAAGTGGGCTTCATCTCAGAGGCACAGGAATGGTTCAACATACACAAATCGATTAATGTGATAGACTACATAAACAAATTAAAAAATAAGAATCATATGATCATATCAATAGATGCAGAAAAAGCCTTCGACAAGATACAGCATCCATTTAAGAGCAAAACACTTCACAAAATCGGTATAGTAGGAAAGTAACTTAACATAATAAAGGCCATATATGACAAACCCTCAGCCAACATTATACTGAATGATGAAAAACTAAAAACCTTCCCTCTAAGATCAGGAACAAGGCAAGGCTGTCCACTATTGCCACTCTTATTCAATATAACATTGGAGGTCCTAGCAAATGTAATCAGACAAGAGAAAGATATAAAAGACATCCAAGGAGGAAACGAAGAAGTCAAACTCACTATTTGCAGATGACATGATTCTCTATATAGAAAACCCTGAAGATTCCACAAGAACACTACTAGGTACAATAAGCAAATACAGTAAAGTCTCAGGATACAAAATCAATGTTCAAAAATCCATAGTGTTCCTATACTCTAATAATGAAGTGTCGGAAAAAGAAGTGGAAAAAAAATAATGCCTTTTGCAATTGCAACAAAATGAATAAAATCCCTAGGAATAAATCTAACAAAACATGTGAAGACCTATGTACTGCAAACTACAAAACCCTATTAAAAGAAATCGAAGAAGATACAAAGAAATAGAATGATACTCTGTGTTCTTGGATTGGAAGAATCAACATAGTTAAAATGACAGTATGACCTAAATCATTATACAGATTTAATGCAATCCCCATCAAAATCTCATCGGCATTTTTTAAAGATATAAAACAAAAAAAAAAAATCATCGGATTTGTATGGAAGCACAAAAGATCCTGATTGCCAAAGCAACCTGAGAAAGAAGAATGAGGGTAGAATCATCACTCTGCCAAACTTCAAATTATACTACAAAGCAACAGTAATCAAAATGGCATAGTATTGATAGCAAAACAGACATACAGACCAGTGGAACAGAATCGAGAGTCCAGAAGTAAACCCATATTTATATGGGTAAATAATTTTCAACAGAAACGCCAAAAATATACAGTGGAGAAAGGAAAGCCTCTTCAATAAATGGTGCTGGGAAAACTGGAAAGCCACCTGCAGAAGAATGAAATTAGACTGTTGTCTATCACCACACACCAAAATTAACTAAAAATGAATTAAAGACCTGACTATAAGACCTGAAACAAAAAAATGTATAGAAGAAAACATAGAACTAAATTCAAGGTCCCTGGACTTAATGAGGATTTTATGAATTTGGCTTCTAAAGCAAGGGAAGTAAAGCAAAAATAAATGAATGGGACTATGTCAAACTAAAAAGCTTCTGCTCAGCAAAGAAATTGTCAACAAAGTAAGAGACAACCATCTGAATGGGAAAATATATTTGCAAAGAAATGCCTGCGATAAGGACCTAATATCCAAAATATACAAAGAACTCATACAACTCAATAACAACAAAAAACAAATGATCCAAACAAAAAATGCACAGAGGAACTTAACAGACACTTCTCCCTAGAGGACATACAAATAACCAACAAATATTTGAAAGGATGCTCAACATTGCTAGCTATTAGGGAAATGCAAATCCAAACCACGATGAGATACTATCTCACACCTGTTAGAATAGCTATAATCAACAGGACAAGTAATCATAAATGCTGGAGAAAATGCGGAGAAAAAGGAACCCTCATA
This sequence comes from Pteropus vampyrus, assembly GCF_000151845.1. Classification (NCBI taxonomy): domain Eukaryota; kingdom Metazoa; phylum Chordata; class Mammalia; order Chiroptera; family Pteropodidae; genus Pteropus; species Pteropus vampyrus. The sequence continues at coordinate 1,891,062 of NW_011889025.1, read as the reverse complement.
CACTGCTGGTTGGACTGCAAATTGGTATGGCCACTATGGAAAACAGTATGGAGGTTCCTCGAAATACTAAGAATTGATCTACCATATGATCCAGCAATCTCTTTACTCGGTATTTACCTCAAAGTCTTGAAAACCCATATCCGAAAAGTTTTTTGCACACCGATGTTCATAGCAGCATTGTTCACAGTGGCCAGGACATGGAAGTAACCAAAGTGTCCTATGATAGATGATTAGCTAAAGAAGTTTT
>NW_011889025.1:1859893-1890590 GCF_000151845.1 Pteropus vampyrus | reverse complement strand
GAGATAATCATGCTAAGCGAAATAAGCCAGACAGAAAAAGTTGAAAATCACATATCACTTATATGTGGGATATAAACCTAAAAGCAACAAATGAACAGGATAAACAAACAGAGACTCATGGACATGGGCTATAGGCTAGTGGTTACCAGAAGATAGGGGGTGGGGGAAGTGGGGGAAGCAAGGCGGGGTAAAGGAGGTCAAATATAGGGGAGTAGGGGGAGGGTGAAGCGGGTATAGGAGATCAAATATATGGTAGCTGAAGGAAACTGGACTTTGGGTGGTGAACACACAATAGAATAAACAGATGTCAAATTATAATGTACACTTGAAAATTATGTAATTTTATTAAACAATGTTTCCCCAGTAAACTTAATTAAAAAAATAAACCTCATATACAGAAAAATAAAAAAAGATTAATGAAACCAAGAGCTGGTTCTTTGTAAGGATAAACAAATTAATAGAGTCTTAGCCAGACTCATTAAGGAAAAAAGAGGGAGAGCTCAAATAAAAAAAAATCAGAAATAAAAGAGGATTAGTAATTACAGACTCCACAGAAATACAAAGCATCATAAGGAAATACTACAAGCAATTATACACCAACAAATTGGACAGTCTGGAAGAAATGGATACATTCCTAGAAACATACAATCTTCCCAAGACTGAGTCAAGAAGAAACAGAAATCTTAACCGTCCGATTACTACCAACAAAAATGAATCAGTAATCAAAAAGCTCCCCCAAAACAAAAGTCCTAGACCAGATGGCTTCATAGGTGAATTTTACCAGCACTCAAAGAAGAATTAACATTTATTCTTCTCAAACTATTCCAAAGAATTTGAGAAGAGGAAAGATTCCCTAATTCTTTTTATGAGGCCACCACTATCTTGATTCCAAAAGCAAAGACTTTGCGGGGGCGTGGAAAAAAAGGAAAAAAGAAAACTGTTGGCTGATATCTCTGATGAACATTGATACAAAAATTATCAACAAAATATTAGCAAACCAATTTTAGATATACAATACAAATATCATACACCATTATCCTGTTGTATTTAGTCCTGGCATACAAGGTTGGTATAATATCCGCAAATCAATTATGTGATACACCACATTAGCAAACAAAAACATAAAAATCATATGATCTTATCAATAGATGTAGAGAAAGCACTCAACAAAATCCAAGATCCATTTATAATAAAAATTCTCAGTAAAGTGGGAATAGAGGGAACATACCTCTACATGATAAAGGCAATATATTACAAACCTACAGCTAACATCATATTCAATGGAAAATGGCTAAAAGCGTTTTCCTTAAGATCAGGAACAAGATGGAAATCATCAACAAAACAAAAAGACAACTGACTGATTGGAAGAAGATGTTCACTAATGATACATCTGATAAGAGGTTAATATCCAAAATATATAAAAAATTCATACAACTCAACAATTTAAAAAAAACAAACAATCCAATTATAAAATGGGCCGAAGATCTGAACAAATACTTCTCCAAAGAGGAAATACAGATGACCGATAGACATAAGAAAAGATGCTCAGAGTCACTAATCATCAGAGAAATGCAAATTAAAACCACAGTGAGATATCACCTCATACCTGTCAGAATGGCTATCATCCATAAATCAAACAACAAGTGTTGATGAAGATGCAGAGAAAAGGGAATCTTCATACACTGTTGGTGGTATTGCAAATTGGTACAGCCGCTATGGAAAACAGTCTGGAAGTTTCTCAAAAAATTATAAATGGATATACCTTTTGACCCCACAATTGCACTTCTGGGTATTTATCCAAAGAAAACCAAAACAATAATTCGTAAAGATCTATGCATCCCTATGTTCATGGCAGCACAATTTACAATAGCCAGGATATGGAAGCAACCAAAATGCCCATCAACAGACGATTGGCTAAAGAAGTTGTGGTTTATATATACAATGGAATATTACTTAGCTATTAAAAAAAATGAAATCTTATCATTTGTAATGACATGGATGGACCTAGAGGTTATTATGCTGAGTGAAATAAGTCAGACAGAGAAAGATAAATACCATATAATTTCACTTATATGCAGAATCTAAAGAACAAAGAGAAAAAACTATTCAAAAACAGATTCACAAATATAGTGGACAATTTGGTGACAGACAGAGGGGAGAGGAGTTGGGGGTCTGGGAGAATGGGGTGAAGGATTGAAGAAGTACAAATTAGTAATTGATAGATGGTCACGGGGATGGGGAACACAGCATAGGGAGTACAATTAGCCTTAATATATTGGCTAGGTGGAAAACCAGAGGAGAGAAGGACCAATTAGGGGGATCATTTTATAAACCATATAAATGTCTAACCAATGTACTGTATACTTGAAACTAATTAAAATAAATTAATTAATTTTAAAAACAGATCAGGAACAAGGCAAGGATCCCCACTTTCACCACTTCTGTTTAAAATTTTATTTGAAGTCCTAGCTATGGCAATCAGACAAGAAAGAGAAATAAAAGGCATTCAAATTGGAAAGGAAGAAGTAAACTCTCATTATTTGAGATAGCATGGTACTATATATAGAGAAAAGATTCTATGAAAAACTGTTAGAAGTAATCAATGAATTCAGTGAAGTAGCAGAATACAAAATTAATTTTCAGAAGTCAGTTGCATTTTTATACACCAGTGATGAACTTTCAGAAAGAGAAATTAAGAAAATACTCCCATTTATAATTGCATCAAAAACAATAAAATACCTAGAAATCAAATTAACCAAGTAGGTAAAAGACCTATTCTCAGAAAATAAGTCAATGAAGAAATAAATGGAAGAACATACAAAGAAATGGAAACATATACCGTGCTCATGGTTAGGAAGAATCAACATCAATAAAATGGCCATACTCCTCAAAGTAATCTATAGATTCAATGTAATCCCTATCAAAATACCAATGGCATTTTTCAGAGAGATAGAACAAATGACCCTAAAATTTATATGAAACCATAAAAGATCTTGAATAGCCATAGAAATATTGAGAAAGAAGAACGAAGTTGGAGGTATCACACTACCTGATCTCAAACTGTACTACACTGCTACAAGAATCAAAATAGCATGGTACTGGCATGGAAACAGATACATTGCTTGAGGGAACAAACTAGAAAGTCCAGAAATCAATCTATGTCTATATGGTCAATTAATCTATGACAAAGGAGGCAAGAATATACAATGGAGCATAAGAGTCTATTCAATAAATGGTTTTGGGAAAATTGGACAGGTACATGCAAAAAAATAAAAAATAAAAATAAACGCGGCCACCTTCTTACACCATATACAAGAATAGACTCAAAATGGATTAAAGACAAATTTAAGACCCCAAACCATAAAATTCTAAAAAAAAAAAATAGGCAATAATCTCTCTGATATTGCTACCCGTAATTTCATTTTGGATATATCTCCTCAGGCAAGAGAAACAAAAGAAACAATAAACAAATGGGACTACATTAAATTAAAAAGTTTTTGTACAGCAAAGGAAACCATCAACAAAATCAAAAGACAACCGACTGATTGGGAGAAGATATTCACTAATGATACATCTGATAAGGGGTTAATATCCAAAATATATAAAGAACTCATACAACTCAAGAACAAAAAACAAACAATTCAATTTAAATTGAGCAGAAGACCTGAAGAGATATTTCTCCAAAGAGGAAATACAGATGGCCAATAGACATATGAAAAGATTCTGAAGGTCGCTAATCATTGGAGAAATGCAAATTAAAGTCACAATGAGATATCACCTGACACCTTTCAGCATGGCTATCATAAATAAATCAAAGAACAATGAGTGTTGGCGAGGATGCGAAGAAAAGAGAACCCTCATACATTGTTGGTGGGATTGCAAATTGGTAAAGCTGCTATGGAAAACAATCTGGAGGTTTCTCAAAAAATTAAAAATGGATATATCTGTTGACCCAGCAATTGCATTTCTGCATATTTATCCAAAAAAACTAAAATAATAATTCGTAAAGATCTATGCATCTCTATGTTTATGGCAGCGCTATTTACAGTAGCGAAGACATGAAAGCAACCTAAATACCCATCGACAGATGATTGGATAAAGATGTTATAATTCATATATACAATAGAGTATTACTCAGCTATAAAAATCATGTAATCTTATCATCTACAACGACATGGATGGACCTATAGAGGTTATTATGATGAGTGAAATAAGTCAGACAGAGAAATATAAATACCATATATTTCACTTATAAGCAGAATCTAAGGAACAAAAAGATCAAAGTTATTGAAAACAGACTCACAAATATAGAGGACAATCTGGTGTCAGCCGGAATGGAGGGTGCTTGTGAAGCTGAGAGAAAGGGATGAAGAGTTAAAGTAGTACATATTAGTAGTTGATAGATGGTCACAGGGATGGGGAGCATGGCATAGAGAATACAGTCAGCAGTAATGTAATAGCTATGTGTAAAGCCAGTGGGAAGATAGTGTAATTGTTGGGATCATTTCATAAACTATATAAATGTCTAAATGATGTATTGTATACTTGAAACTAATAATAAAATAAAATGCTAAAGGCAAAAAGATAGGGTGGCTGATTAGGTAAGAAAACAAGACCCTTATATATGCTGCCTACAAGAGACTCACTTCAGATTAAAAGACACATACAGAATAAAAGTAAAGGGATGGAATAATATATTTCATGATGGACCTACAGGGTATTGTGCCAAGGGGAGTAAGTCAGATAGAGGAATACAAACGCCATATGATTACACATATATGTAGAATCTAAAGAAGAAAATAAACAAGAAAACAAGAAACAAAGTCATAGATACAGAGAACATTTTGAGGGTTACCAGATGGGAGGGTGGTTGGGGGGTTGTTGAAAAAGGGGATAGGGATTAAGAAGTACAAATTGGTAGTTATGAAATAGTCATTTGAGATGTATAAAGTATAGCATAAGGAATATAGCTAATAATATTGTAATAACTGTACATTTTCAGAGGGGTACTAGATATATTGTGAGATACTTTGTGAGTTATATAAATGTCTAATCACTATGTTGTACGCCTGAAACTAATATAATATTGTATGCCAACTATAATTGAAAAATAAAAAAAAATATACATTTAAAAAGTAAGAAAAAAGATATATTACTGTTGGGTCTAATTTACAGATGAGAAAACTGAGATTCAGGAACTATGGCAGATACTGTCAATGCCCTGCCCATATCCTTTTGGTCTTTATTATTTCTGTGCCTGCCAGCTTACTTTCAAACTGCCTGAAATAATTTTAAACTTTATAGGATAATTGCAAACATAGCGAGTGCTGAGAGTAGCCATATACCCTTCACCCATCTTCCCCTAATATTAATACTTTACACAATAATAGTGAAATTATTGAAACAATTCTTTAATTAATCTGCAGATGTTATTAAAATTTTCCCAGTTTTTCCACAATGTCCTTTTTCTGTTCCAGGATCCAATCCAAGATCTCATATTGTATTTGTTGTCATGTCTCCTTAACTTCTAATTTGTGACAGTTCCTCAGTTTTTGTCTTTCTGATCTTGACAATTTGACAAGTCCAGGCCAATTATTTTGCAGTTTCCTTCAATCAAGGTTTGTCTGATGTTTTCTCGTGATTAGATTAATGTTGTACATTTTGAGCAAGAATACTGCAGAAATGATGCTGTGGAGGGTGGGTTTTTTGATTGTTTGTTCACTGCTGTATCCTCCATTGACTAGAACAGGGCCTGACACAGGAAGTGCTCTGTACTTGTGAAGACACAAAGGGATCAGACCATCAGGCACCTCTACTCCTTTCTGGACGTGAGAAGATTATGTTCTGTGGAATATCATGTTGGTTGCGAACTTCTTGTGGCTTTGAGGAAGGAATGGCAAGATGATTGGGTGAAGGTTCCCTAACACTAAGTTAAACAGTAATAGGTTTATAAATAAAACCCAAGTAGTATGTGGCCCATTAAGAGGAAAAACAGTATAACACTTGGACAAAATGATAGCAATATTTTTTTTTTTACTTCTAAAAATAATATGAATTTATGGGGTACACAAACATTCAGTCTCCTGCTATAGACTGAATGTTTGTGTACCTCATAAATTCATATGATGAAATCTAATCCCCAGTGTGATGGTATTTGGAGGTGGGGCCTTTGGAGGTGATTAGATCAAGAGAGCTGGGCCCTTATAAATGAGATTAATGCCCTTTTAAAGAGGCCTTAGAGAGTTACCTTGCTCCCTTCCCCCATGTGAATTTACAGCAGGAAGGTGGCCATCTACAACAAAGCAGCAAGCCTCACCAGATACTGGATCTGCCAGCACCTTGATCTTGGACTTTGCAGCTTCAAGAACTGTGAAAAATAAATTTTTGTTGTTTGTAAGCCACCCAGTCTATGGTATTCGGTTATAGCAGCTCAAATGACTAAGTCATGCCCCAAATAAAACCCAATACCTTACATATGTAAATAAGTAGCTCAGTCTACAGGCTCTGAAGTCAGACTGCCTGGATTCACAATCTGGCTTTGCCACATTCCAATTAGGCAATAAGGAACAAATTTCAACCTCTGTGTGTCATTTTTCTCATTTATAAAATGAAGATACTTTTAATATTAACCTCATAGAGTTTTTCTGAGGATTGATGGAGATAATATATGTGAGGAACTTAGAGCCACATATCTGAAATATAGTAAGCACTGCATTATTATGCAGATTTATGTATTTTCCAGAACTCTGTCTAATGGATCTTCTCATTAGATATTCAAAGCAACCTCTTAGAGGCAGAGACTATTCCTTTCATTGGCTACTAGGAAATTGAGGCTTAGAAAAGTGAAAGGTTAATCTAAACTCTCCTAGCTAATGAGTGAAAGAGCTTAAGTAAGATATATGTCATATGTTTCCTAGTCCCCTGCTGTTCCTGTACGGCCCTGGCCAAATGCCAGCAGTCACAGAATAACAACAATCTGAGCTCAGATTTACCTCTGAGCATCGCATTCTTCTTGGTGCCGGCCAGGATCTGAGACAATGTTCTAGGATTTTACAATACAAGTGAGAGGAGAGAGTATAAGATAGCTCAACAAGTACCCCTGGAACAATGGGTATAGCTGACAATCGCAGGTAGCCTCTACCTCATAAGGCTTCCGGGATGATTGGACTGTGGAAGGCATTTTCAAAAGGAATCATAAGCAAGGGTAAGCACCCAAGTCAGCCTACCAAATCTACCAAAAGCAGGGAGTCACTACAGCCACAGAACCTATTCCGCAGATTTTACAGGGGCGGGAAAAGAGGAAAAGGAGACAAGGCTGGAGAGGCAAGCAAGAGCTGCCTTCTGTGGCCTTGATGGCCTAGGAAGAAAGTTGGATTTTATTCTAATTGTGATGGGAAGCCACTGAAGGCCTTTAGGCCAAGAAATGAAATTATCTGATTTACATTTTTAAAAGAGCACATTGACGCTATAATAGGAAAACATGTAGAGTGTGATTCTGTAGTGAGACAGACCTGGACTTGAATCTTAACTCTTTCTCTTCATAGCTTGAATCTCTTCTGTTCAGTAGAGACAATAATAGTATTCACCTCACAAGGTAAAGTAAGGAGTAGAACAGACAGTATATGCAAAGTTCTTAGCCCAATGCCTGGCCCATAGTAGGTGCTCAGTATGTGTCAGCTGCAATTATTATTATTAGTAGTACTACTAGTAGTAGTAATAGTAGTAGTTGTAGTTTTTAGTATTATAGTCACCATGTTGAGAAAATACACAGGATGTGATCCAGATCAGGTATCTGGTCAATGTTGGTTGAAATGAATTTTTTGGACTCCTAAGACCTGACACAATGGTGGAGTCTCTGGGTGCAAGATATGGAGATGGAAAAGATCTGTCTGGTGTTGCTACCAACTAACTATAGGGGTTTCCCTATCTCTTCTCCTAAGCCCAAGACATGCTCTTGATGCTGGTTTTGTCCCTGCACAGAGTTGTGCATGGGCAGAGAGTGGGATAACAGGACAAGCATGGAAAAAGAAGCATTCTTTCCTCACCCTTTGTGTCATTTCTCAGAGTCCCAAAGTTCATTTGAAAGTTTGTCTCCTATGTGCTAGCGCAGTGTAGGGCCATGCCATCTTTCCAGTAACAGCTGAGTCATAGGCATCATGGGAGAGCCCTACTGGGCCAACCCAACACCTTATAATGTGGAAATTGTGCAAAGCAGCAACTGGGATGAGGCAGGTGCCAAGATCACTGCATGAGCATGGGCTTCTTCTTGAACTCTAATTTAAGCTACATTAAGTTATTAATTACCCTCCAGCCAACAAAGGCAGACTGGGATGCCACTGTGGTACATGTTTCACACATGCCCTGTGCTGCAGACAGACCACGCCCAGAGAATGGTAACTACGCAAAGGTGTTTCTCTATTGGTGCACTCACGAGCTCTGTTGTCTTGTCTGGCTGAAGCCAGTTCTTACAGTTCCAAAGCCTGTCAGCTCTCTGGAACAGATAACTAGAGAGACATAGCATGCCCTCTTGGCAAAGGAAGTTGTGCCATGCCAACCCATGCTTAGGCTGCCTGGCCCTGGGGTAAGCTTGATGTGCCAGGATTGTGGCAGGAATGCCTAGAACTAAAGCCAGAGTGCTGCTGTCCAACTGACTTGCCACTTTATCCTGTTATTATTTCTCAATCGACTCTTTGACATCTACTTTTATTTATTCCTTCCTTAATTTGATCATTCACGTATTCAACAACATTGAGTGCCTACTCTGTACTAGGCACTGTAAGATGTTGGGAATGCACAAGACAAAGTCCTTGCCCTCGAGGAGCTTATATTCTAATGTGAGAGGCTGGATCATTTTCATTAGAATATTATTTCCGCCATCCAAAAAATTAATAAAATCCTCTCTTAACCCTAATTACCCCTCCAGATATTGCTTCTGCTGCATTACTTTCCTCCTCTTTGTACTAAAACCTGAAATGATTGTTTATACTCATTGTCTTCAAATTCTCTCTTTCTGTTCTCTCTTGAACTCACTCTAATCACTGTTCGGATCAAGATCACTGATCATTTCTCTGTCCTCACCTTATTTGAGCTCTCCAGTGTTTAACCTAAGTGACCACTCTCTCTTACTTTAATCACTTTCTTCTCTTGGTTTACATTCATTTTCTCTCTTCTTTTCTGGCTGCTACTTCCCAGTCTCTTAGACTTTAGAATGCTTTAGGACTCAGTCCATGGATCTCTTCTCTTTTCAACCAGAACTTACACTCAAAGTGTTTCAGCCAGTCTCCTGGCTCCCAAAGTTTTACCTCTAGGCCAGACCTCTCCTATGAATTTCAGGTACATAGACTGCCAATTCTGTGATCAGTGGCTCAGTGATTAGAATACATATGCCATGATCTGCCCTAGGGACAAGACCCTGTTGATCAGTTAATGAGTTAATGGGAGAGATGTTAAATAGAAAACAAAACAATGATGAAGGGACTTAGAAAAAGTGATGGCAACATTCATTCATCTAAAGTTTAAAGAGCCCCACTAATCCTCAGCACTGGGTATTTTATCTTTCTAGGGGAGGGGGGAGAGAGACAGAGAGAGAGAGAGAGAGAGAGAGAGAGAGAGAGAAACTGTACTCTAGAGGAAACTTATAAGTTAGAAAAGAAGATATGAACACAAATAGAAGTGATGCAAGAGAGAATGAGGTAAGTATACAAAGGGAGATATAAATACAATCAATAATCGCTATCATTATTTTTAGCATTCAGTTTATGTTGAACACTGTGTTGAGTGTTTGACATATGTTCTCATTTAATCTTCACAACTCTAAGGAGTAGGTAATATGATCACCCATGATGATCATCATGATGGTGATAATAGCATCTAACATTTATTAAGTGTTTCATATCAGCCAGACATTGGGTTAGGTGTTTTGAAATATCTTATATAGGTATATATTCTAAAGATATGGATAACTAGGCACAGAAAGAATAAGTGACTTAATCCAAGATCACAAGCTAGGCAGGTACAACTTTAATATTCAAATACAGATTTGACTCTCAAGGCCAGGTTCTTAGTGTTCTGGAAATTTAGAGCAGGCAGCTCCTACCTTGTTCTGGGGGGCGGGGGGTGAATGTGTGCAGGAAGGAAGCCCCAGAGGAGGAGGAAAGATATGAAGATGAGAGAAGAAGGGCCTGAATTATTCAGAGCCCAGTGAATTGTCCCACTTAGTAGAGTTGAGGATGAATGATAGAGAATAGTGGCTCAATAGCAGCAAGGCAGTTCTCCTTCTCCTTCTTGATCCTAATCACCTCACCTGTGCCAGCCAGGGGCTGAGCTTACTATCAAGCCTGTGTGTTACCCAGGGCTTGATCTTCGGGTGCCTTGGTTCTCCTAAGACTCCCAGAAGCTCAAACAGTTTTAACTTCATTCCAAGGGACAAGGTATATATAGATTTTCAAACTCAAACCATAATGAGTAGGGAGTTGGTAACCCCTTCCCTCTTTAGTTCTTCATTAAGTGGAAGCAGTCTTTGAGCATTTAGAACATAGACAAAACCTGAAAAGAACAGGAAATCCAGAGAAGCCAGCACCCAGCACCTAGCACATCTCATCAAGCTAAAAAATATATATATATAAAAAGTCATCATGAAACACTGCTTGAACCAGCAAAAATTTGCCAATGATCTAAATGTCCATCAACATGGGATTGATGAGATAAATTAGGAAACAACCACAGGAAAGAACACTTTGCTATTGTTAAAAAGGATGAGGTAGAACTATATGTTCTGGCAAAAAAAAAAATGTTTCCAAAAGATTGTAAGTGAAAAAAGCATGTCACGCAACAGTCTCTATAATATGATTCCATTTAAATCACAGATTATTTATGCATGCACAAAACCGTTAACCAGTTATCTGGTAGGGTGTTACCATAGAATTACAACACAGAGACTTTCACTTTCTAAGGTGTATACTTCGTATGCTGTTGACTTTTACAACAAACCAATACTACTTTTAAAATAGAAATAAACTACAATAGTTTCCATTTTGCTAAACAAAAGACTCCATCTTAGATCCTCTTTCATCCATCCTATCTTTTGTCTAACCATATCTTGGATTCAGCAGTGCATCTGAAATTGTTTCCTATAACTTTCCCATGAATGAACAAAGATAAGACAGCAGCATATTAACCAGATTATAACACAAGAAAAATGGATTGGTAATTGATTAAAGAATTCTACTCAAAGCATAGGTGGCAACCAGCAGAAAAGACTCCATAGATAGGCTGCAGGGCTTTTTCACTTTTATTAATAACTTAGATGACACATAAAATGTACTTGCCACTTCTGAAGATGACCTAAGCTGGCAGGAATATCAAATATATTGAAGAACAAAATTGAGGTTCAAAATGAGCTCAGATGGGCTGGAATACCGAGCTAAAATTAAAAAAAAAAAAAATAAGGTGAAATTTATAAAATAAAGAAAAATAACCTCAATTAAAATTTAAAAGTCCATTTTATGAGGCCAGAATAAGGGAAGCATGGCTTGGTGGCAGCTAACATAAAAACAACAACGACAACAAAAAACAAACCAAAAAAAGATCTAGAGGTTTGAGTTGACCATAAGCATAACTTGAGCTAACAGTTTAATGTAGCTAAGTTATTCAGCTGCTAAAAACAGAGCTGTAACAATTTCAGCTTTAACAATTTTACGTTGTATTAATCAAAGTACAGCTTCTTGATCCCAGAACACAAACTGTTGCACTGCAATCCATGCTGTTCCTTTCTGGAGTCTCCTGTTCAATTCTAGGCACCGCATTTTAAGAGGGTCACTAGAAAGTGGAACACCTCCAGAGGGGGGTCATAACATTGACAAAGGGGTGGGAAACCATCCCATAACAGGAGTGGCTCTTAAAGGGCCCAGAGACATGTGCCATGGAAAAGAGAACCATCAGGGAACATATAGGATACCCACCTGCTTTCAAATCTCAAGTGTTTTCCTATGAAAGATATACACTTATTCAGGGTTGCCCAGGTGACAGAACTAGGACTACTGCCACCTAGTGGTGTCAAGGAGGCAGATTTTCAGTAAATCTGTCAAAAGGCTTTCCTGACCTTGAGAGGGAACTACAAAAGGCTGAGCAAGCTGGTGAGGCAGTGAGTGTTTTAAGTCAAGGGTGGATGAACAGATACCCAGTGGTAGAATTACGTTAACTGGGTCCCTTTCAGCTATAAGAGATTGCATCTCTTTCTCCTATTCTCTATGCCATCACTTACACTCCAGTGCCTCTTCTGTACCAATGAGTTCCCTCTCTGCAGTCTAGAGGGTTAAGGACAGCTCTGCAGAAACTGCTGGGACTGCCACCTCTTGTTTGTTATTGTCCAAAACCTATGGGGGGAAAATCCATTGCTTATAGCAGAGCCAAATGGCTGACTAAGTTATATCATGCCCTCCCTTCCCTGGACAAAATCCTCCTGTGGCTTTCAATCTCACTCCCTATAAATGGAAGTCATCACAATGGCCTACAAAACCCTAAACCAGCTGCCCTTGTGACTTCTCTGATATATCCTATCCTATTACTCTTCTTCTCATTCACTCCACTCCTGCTACATGGGGTTCTTGTCTGTTTCTTAAATGCCAGGCATGCTCTTAACTTAGGAACTTTGCTCTTGTTAATCTCTCTGCCTGGAATGCTCTTCCCTGAGATGATACCTGCATGACCTACTCTCTCACCTCCATCAGGGCTGGACTCAAAGATCACGTTCCCAGTGAGGTCTTCCCTGACCACCCTCTTTAAAATTGTAGGGCTTGCATGCTGCCCCCCTCCAAAATCCTCCCCATTTCAGAACTCATTATCATCCCATCTTAAAGTTTTTCCCATGCAACATAATATTTTCTATTTTTATTTTGTTTTCTTATCTCTCTCTATTGCGCTATAAGTTCCATAATTGCAGAGATCATGTCTGTCCTATATTTTGTTGAATCTCAGCCCTTGGAATATTGGCTAGCACATTTACTGAAGATGACCCAAAGCTGGCAGGGATATCAATATATTGAAGAACAAAATTCAAAATGAGCTCAGATGGGCTAGAATACTGGGTGCTCAGTAAATGTTTAATGAAATGGCCACTGCATCCCAAATCCATGCCCTTTTCTGTAGTCTTGATTTTTCTCAACAAAAGAAATTTCAGATTTAAGAACTGATCTCAAAATGATAACAAGGAATTGTGTCTTAGTAGTAAGATTTGGGGCAATTTTGTTCATGTTTCTCAATTTCTCCAATTTTTTTGTTATGCAGTCATATTATATTAATGATTGCCTAGCCATAATCATTGTAGTAGGTAACATCTATTTAGTGCTTATCATGTGCCAGGCATTGTGATAAGTACTTTATTTGGATTAACTCATTTAATCCTCTCAATAGCCCTTTTCAGTTGGCTCTACTACTATTCTTATTTTAAAGGCCAGAAAACTGAGAAACCAGGAAGCGATATGATTTATCCATGATAGCACAACTAATATTAGGAGATTCCAAAGCCCATGTTATTACCCCCTGACTTCAGGGTAAGATGAAAATTGATGATGATGATAGTTAACATTCATTTAGTACTAATCATGTATCAGACACTATGCTAAATGTTAAAACACATCACCTTATTTTATGCTCACAACAGCCCTATAAGGTGGAAACTATTATGACTATTTTATAGTACTAGGCCCTCTCAAAATGTAATCAACCATACCCACTGTCCCACTTAGACTCTGCTTTGGTTTCATGGGAAGCATGTGTTGATTCTCCTGTGTTCAGCCACATGAATAAGACCAAGAAGTGATCAATCATCAGTCAGTCTCTCCTTGAACCCTCCACTCCATGTAGATTAGGCTTCCAACACACATGATTTCAGGCCTTACTTGTGCCACTGTCCCTAAGATAAACTTCTTCCCTCTGCCAACTCAATTCTACCAATTTTTTTTTTCCCAAAGCACAGCTCAAATACAACTCCTCCAGGAATCCTTCCATGATCAGCTCTTTCCATCACAATCTCTCTCATCCCAGTCTATACATTTTGTTCAGTCCTGGTTATCTCTGGATTTGTAGTGCTGGCTCTCTTTTCACTCACATATGTCCCTTCTTCTCAATTAGACTATAGCTCATGGAGATAGCTAGCCCTTGAGCAGCTTGGCGTGCCCTGAAAAAATGGTACATCAGTTTACATACAGTAGGTCCTCAACAATTATATGCTGACTTCATAGTACTATACCCTCAGAGTTGTAAAATGTTCTCTTTTCAAAGCACGTTTATACATATTACCTCATTTTTGCCTCACGGCAGCCCCAAGAGATCAGAAAGACAGATCTTATTTTTCTTATTTTTGCAGTTAAGGAAATTGAGGGCCAGGGAAAATAAGTTGTCTAAGGTCACACAACTGAGAATTGAGCCCAGCCCTCTGGACTTTGAGCCCCAGATTCTTTCCACTAGTCCACACCGATTCTACCAAAGGCATTGCTAGCTGGGAGTAATGCTAATTACTTTGTCTTGATTCAAGGCTGAGATTGGGGAGGCAGGTAAATTCATACTCTTTGTTGTGAGAAGTGCCTGGGGCTTATAGGATGCATGGTGATGACTCTGTTATGTTCTTTGTGAGGAGGGCGCTGGAGAGTGAACCTAACGTTGTCCTCTACACAGGGCAGATCAGCTAAACCCTCAACAGAAAGGAGGCAGCCTAACAAGAAGCAGTGTGAATGTAAGAAAGTACTAGGAGGCAAGAAAGCGAGTGTCAGGATCCAGTTCTACTACAAGCTAACCCTGTGTCCATGGGAAAGGTACCTAACTCTTTTTGAGGCTGTACTTCCTCAAGAGAAGACATCAATTAGGGCCCTTCACAGCCTCAACGTTCCACAAATCTATGACAGAGGTCACAAATTGGTGATCCACAGATCAAATCAAGGCCACAGACATATTTTCTTTGGCCCAAATTTAGTGTTTAAAGTTTTTTTTTGGGGGGGGTGGTCTGGTAACCAACATTTAAAATTCAGAAGATTTTACGCAAATATATGGACTTCTAAGCTCCCTAGAAAAATCAGATCTAGCAACATTTAAAAAATTGGAAGACTACACAAAATTTGATTTCCAATCTTTCTAGAAAAAATATCTGGACACATGAGGTTATTTTTATCACATTTATTACGTACAATATAGTATGTTAGACTGTGATAAACACCATGGGGAAAATATAAAGGTGGGCGATATAAGGAGTTTGGAAGTGATAGGAATAGGGGTATCCAGTAAGACCTATACAGCTGGTCCCTAAGTATCTGTGGGTTCCACATCCAAAGATTTAATCAATCATGGATCAAAAATATTCAACAAAAAATGTTACTTTGTTGCTGATGTGTACTATGTAGTTAAGCCTACATGGTTGCATCTAGACTGAACATGTACAGACTTTTTTTTCCTTATCATTATTCTCTAAACAAGACAGTATAACAACTATTTATATACCAATTGCATTGTATTAGGTATTGCAAGTAATCTAGATTTGATTTAAAGTATACGGGAAATATGTGTAGGTTACATGCAAATACCACACTATTTTGTATAAAGGTCCTGAACAACCATGGATTTTGGTATCCACAGGGGATCCTGGAACCAATCCCCTGTGGATATCAAGAGGCAATTAGTTTACAGAGGGTGGTCTAAGAAGGCCTTGCTGTCAAGGTGACCTCATTTCCACAGGACCACAATGGACTAGAGCCAAAGAGTATCTGCTTCCTTCAGATGGAACATGTGCTTGAAAGGTTTAAGGGTGCTAATATTCTCAATATACCAAGTGGAGAGGAAAAATATACTGATGTCAGTTGATGTGCATCTAAACAGAGTTTTAAGTTTATTTTATTTCACAAAGACAACAAAAGAGTTTCAAATTGTAAAATAAATATCTAAGTCTGGGACAAGGAGAAGAGTGAAGTGTCTGTACAAAGCACTCACTAACAGAGAGCAACTAAACACTCCAATAAACTCAGATGCATTTTCCATCTAATGGGGTCAATACAATTACCCTGGTACCCATAGACATATCCCCAGCTTGCCCTTACATCTCAGGCCAGGGCCAATATGTGATATTAGAAGTCATTCTAATTAGAGAACAACCAACTCTGTCGACCCAAAAATAGCATGGGAGAGATGGAGAGAGTAGAGAAATGAATCTTATCCAATCCCTTGCTGGTCATTTCTTCTTGTCTGGCCTGGGACTTGACAGACTCTTTCTCTGGATACCAGTGTCCCAAAATGGAAGATAGTATCCTCTAGTGTATTTCAAACATTTTTCACCACGACCTACAGTAAGAAATACATTGATATTCATATAGCATATATTGCTGAATTATACATGTAAATATACAACAAACATTTCATGAAGCGATACTTATCCTTACTGTATGCAGTGCACACTGTTTTTTTCCTATTCTATTTGTTTTATTTTTTAATGCTGGGCATTTCTCACTAAATTGATTTTCCAAGCAGTAGTTAATATTGGCAGCTTCAAAAACACTTCTTTAGACCAGTAGTTCCCAAATCTGGCCTCATATCAGAATCCCTTGGAGTCACTGATAAATACACAATTTTGTGTTCCATTCCAAACATATGGAATCAGAATTTCTTTAGGGTGAGGCCCAGGAATCTATATTTTTGCCAAGGACTAGCCATGCACTGGCATTGAGGAATCACAGCTCTCCTCAGCACACAGAAACAATTAACATCAATTATAATTATCATTATCAAATGGCTATTTCATTAGTACTACGAGAGCTTTCCATTCACTTTATAGATGAGGAAACTGAGGCTCAGAGAGATTTGATAAGCTGCTGAAAGACATACACAGAGAGGTTAAGAAAGTAGTGGGGCTGTAATTGATGAGGGATATGTTCCTGCCCTTATTGACCCCTCCCATTCTCTCCCATCTGTAGTTCCAGAGACCTTGGTTGGACCTGTTCTGGAATGTTCTATGCCAATTCAAATTCTGAATCAGACATTAAGATGATCCAGCCACCAGAGGCAAGGACCAGACATAAAACAATAATATTCTGCACTTATATTGAATTGAACTGTTTCCACGGCATCTGTATGTCTATTTTCTCCACATTTATACTTTTCAACTACCCTGAGAGGCAGGAAGGGCAGATTAAAAAACCGGAGTCAAAGAGTGACTTTGGGAAGTGACTTACCCAAAGTCTCACAGCAAGTCCAAAGTCAAGCTGTACCACTATGACTCCCTCAAGGCAGAGTCTACTACTGAACTTGGGCTGGTTTTCTCCAGAGTTCCCAGCTCTAGCCTGTTTCAAGTCTCTTTTTATGGCAGAAGTGGAAAAGATGGCTTGTTTTCTGCCTCTTTCCCTAAAAGATTTACCATCTAGTTCTGAAGTGAGCATGCTCTGTATACACACTGCCTGAAGGACAGGTCGCCCTGAACTTCCTACACCGGGCTGTGCTGAGGACTGGCTGCATTTCTATCTTTTCTGTTCAACTCGTAAAAAGCTCTGCATTTTGCTTCAAAGAAAAATAATGGATTCTATGATGAAAGGACACTGCACCATTTCTCCTATAGAGGTTAAATGCCACAAGCCACTAGCAAAGCAGTGTTTCAAAGTATCTGCAGAGCAAAACGTTGAGAACCCACAGAAAACCTAGGTGGTAAATTAGATCAATCTTTGCGATGGCAGAAATGGGCTGGAGGGATGAATGACCCCCATTTAGCCTCCACGACTGAGGCTTTCCCTCTGTTTTGAACGTCTCTATTTCTGCCACAGATAGGGGTATTGTTTGCAATGTGTATATATTTATGCAACAAATGACTAGATATTTATCAAACATTGTATTGATTCTAACATTTTTCTTCACCCCTTCTCCTTTCACAATACAGGTCATTCCATCAACACCCTTCTCTTGGCTTCAGTCTTCTCATTTATAAAGTAAATAGGTTGAACCAAATGGCCTGTCAGGTCCTTTCTCTGGTTCTACAATTCTGATAAAATATTTGGGGAAAGCCCCAAATATAGCCCACAAATTTGTGATTCAGTCTGAGTATGAAGGGGCGAAATGACGTCAAATTGTGTTTTAATAATCATCTTATGTGAAAGGGTGTCAAAAAGTGAGATAAAGAAAAAAAATTATTATGCGCATGAGCAAGCTAACATCATAATGATGAGGATTACTCTGCCTCCCCCGCCCACATTTTATTTTCCTTTTTCTTCATGTATAGCCAGGGAAATAAAGCGTGCTTAGTCAGTGCCTCTTCCCTGTGTCAAATTCTCTTCCCATATAAACATGGTGGTGCAATCTAGCCCTGTAATAGTTGAGGTTTCGGCCTCATAGAACTTCAAGCTAATGCCATTCTCACCTCAATGGAAGCACTCCACCTGATGTCAGAAAAAATGGAAGAGGTATTAAATTTGCTTTGTGCCTACAACTCCCTTCCAGTTTGGTGAGGCTGGCTCAGAATTTGATGGTTTTATAGACTGCAATATCAAGAAAGTACAAAAAATTTCAGCTTTTTAACTTGACTTGTCAATCACTGAGGTGGCTCTTTCTTCATGGGGATACTAACTAGATATGCACTACTGCTGTTTTCTAAGAGCACAAGCCCCTCTCCTACCTGATTCCCAGGGCTGAGTTAAAGACAATGAGGTTGCACAAGGTGACTGATTCCAGGGCATTTAAAAAAAATAAATCAAAGGAAATGGGAGTATTGTCACTCTTTCATGATACAGCAGAAAGAGTCAGGTTAAATTGCTTGCATTTAAATCCAAGTTACTGAATATCCTGGGTCTTGGTTTGCTCATCATAAAATGGGAATAACACTGAGGCTATATCTCCTAAGGTTACTGAGGAGATGAAAGGAGTAAAGTGACTAGAACAATGCACAGCACATGCTGATATCTCAATAACTGCTGGTATTGCTGACTATTACTCCTCCTGGCCCAACCAGTCTTTCAGCTTACTGATGTTTACACAGCCTGTATTTTCCAGCATCTAATTTCACCAGAGGATATAAAAGTACGCTAGAGATGGGGTTAAACTGAGATTCATCTTAGAGCCATTTGAGTGGATCATCATTGTCCATTTTTTCTGTTCATTTATTAATTCATTTAGCAAATATTTATCGACCACCTATTACATGGTAGGCACTGTGCTAGATTATGAAGACATGATAGTGAACAAGACAAAGTACCTGCTTAATAGAATTGGCATACTACAAGTGGAGAAGTGTTACAGATAGATAAAAAATACAATGAATGAGACAGAAACAAGCTCGTGGAAAGAAAGTCAGTGTGGCTGGGGTTGGGGGAAGGAAGGGCATGAGAGAGGATAGTATGAGATGAGGCTGCAGAGGAAGGCAGAGGCCAAATAATTAGAGCTTTGTAGGCCAGATAAGGAGTTTTGTCTTCATCCTATGACCATTGGGAAATATATGGAAGACTTTATTAAAGAATCAATATACTCAAATGTTTGATAAAGTTCTTGTTGACTGTTGTATGGCGCTGAGATTGTTGGGGGCAGGGTTGCCACTATCTGATACAATGACTTTGTGTGGATTACAAAAAAAGACACCCCTTCCTCAAAAACAAACAAAAAATAGGTCAATATTTTAATGTACATCTTAAACAAACTCCCATGGGAGTTTGCCAGAGTCCTGGCAGGTAGCATCCTTGGTTATGTGCACCCACATCCTTCTTACCTAAGCTTTTCTCATCTCTGGAATTATGTGTACCATCAATAGCCCTTTGCACCTAGTTCCATACCCCATCCCCAGATGGCAACTATGGGTGGGAGGGATGGGACTTTACACTGTGAGAGCAGTGGGTAGTAAGTCAGATAAATGAACTCAGGAATATTCAGGGCTTGGGTGAGATAGAGCCCACTCATGTGTGCCACTGGGTGTGTGTATTTATGAGTGTGTGTGTATGTGTGCATGTGTGCTCCCCAGTGTCTGTACAAGACTGGTACAGGTTTATGAAGGAGCAGACACTCTTCCTCTGCTCTCAGACTTGGAACCAAGAAGCTCAAAACGTCTGTACCCATCTACATACTCTTATGTAAGTTAGTATGTATCTGTGATAAAAGTGGCACACTCAGAGCTATGGTACCCTTGTGTAGTGTACAACCTGAATATCTAGCATGGCAGCTCTGGCTGCAAGAGTCAAAGCAAATAGACCAGTTAGGAGGCTGTTGCAGTGGTACAGGAGAGAGATGATGATGGCTCACACTAGATAATAGCTAAGAAAGTGGTGAGAAATGGAAATATTTAGGATGTATTTCGAAGATAGGTCAACAGGATTTGCTGATGGCTAGGATATGATATATAAGACATCAAGAGGAACTCCGGATAATAACTAGGAGTTTGACCTAAGCAACCAGGTACATGGTAGCGTCATTTACTAAGTAAGATTGATGGGAAGAGGACCATTGTAGGAGAAAAATCACAATCCTGCTTTGGACAGTTTGCATCAACTCCAGCTGCCCACCTAACCAGCAGATCTATCAGTCTCTGTATCTTAAGCTCCTTCCCACTGAGGATCTCAAGCACAAGTGGCCATTAAAAACTTGGTAATCTCTGATACTTACCTTTGCCTCAGCAGGTTTCTTTCTGTGCCTCCTTTAACCTGAGATGAAATAGTGCTTTCAGTTTCCTCCTACCAGTTTCTCAAGATTCCTTGTTTATTTACAGGACCTTGATGAGCTTGACACCTTTCATTCATTCAATCTCAATCTCTCTCTCTCAATCTGTCTCTCTCTCTCTCTCTCTCTCTCTCTCTCTCTCTCTCTCTCTTCATCCCCCCGCCCCCGCCACACACACCATTTCCAAATGTCCCTTTCTGAGATTGCTTTTTATCAAAACCCAAAAACTTTCCTCTTTGGGGAATATGCCTTCATTCAAGGACAGGAATAGTCCATCTGCCACTGTCAACCAGCTCAGTGTTTCATCACATCATCCAAACCCTCTACCTCGTACAGGAAAAAGTTACTTGGAGCATGGAGCAGAGCCAAGTGACCTGAGAAAATGAGCCAAGCACTGAGAAATTAAAGAAAGTATTGTTCACTATGAGGGAAAAAAAAGAATTAATCTGGAAATCTTAAGGTCACTGTGATCTCTTTGATTGCAGTAGCATCTAGTAGCAGAAGACTATAGATTGATTAGTGCCACAGTGGGTGTGGGGGTGGGGGAAATTAAGCTAGAAGTGTACTGCCCAGAGCTGCATTTTCTATAGGAAAAATCAATGCCAGCAGGTGAAGCCAGATCTCCTCATTCCTGGGCCGGGCACATTCCCTTAGAACCCACTTCCTCCCTAAACATGTATCAGGCAATCTAGGCAATCTTCATTAATATAAATAGTACCCTTGCACACTGTATCCATCCCTCACACTAGATTATGTTATCCTCCAAATATTCCTTTCATTTGATGGTCGACTGAAGGCTTCTGAGGAACAAGTCATTACTGGTGATCCAGTTAAGTCTTTGGAGACTGCCCTTGTTCTATTAGCCTCAGCTCTCTCACTTCCTAGAGCTCCTTGCACCTTTCTCTTAATTTGCCCATGTTGCCAGAAGAGAAAAGGAGTCCACCTTTTTTCAGTGACAGGTTGTAAACTTACCCTCCATAAGCAACAGACACCATGCCATGGTAGCCTTGCTACTGTTGGGGCAGAAAAAAATGTCCCCCTACCCTTCTAGGAGTTTTTTGGGGGGGACGAAGGGGCTGGTCTAAGCATTAAATTGGCATACAACAGAGCAACAGGAGAAAAACTATCAAATTTAATTTTGTAGGTAGGGGGAAAATGATATGAAGCTCAAAGAAGTAACCAAAGTTGGCAGCTTTTAGACTTTGTAGACAAATAAACAATTATTTGTGAAGATTGGACAAAACAAAGGAGTTTTTGCTTGAATTCCCTATTTTGGTGATAAGAATAGCTTCTATCCTACTGGTATAGGAAGAATACCTTCACATGGGAAATTTATTTCCTGACTCCAGGAGGACAAAGGACAAAAGGGGGTCAGAGTGTTCTTCTTGCACTGGCTGTCTCTCAAGTAACTTTGAGCAAAAAAACCAATAAGCCAAAATGGCATAATTTGAGGTGACCTGTTCTGAACTCCATCACCTTATTTCAGCCATCAAAATATAGTGACCTGAACTGAATGGGGCCTTTCAGGAGAATGCTATCTAATGCAGACAAGCATATGAAAGAAAATATCAACCAAAAACAAGCATAACTCCAATTTCTGCAGTTCCAGCTATGTATCAAGCAAAGGGCTAAGTGCTTTATATAGGTATCTCATTCAATCCTCACAGCAAGGCAGGTATGATTGGTATCACCACTTCATAGCTAAAAAAAAAAATGAGGCTCAGAGACATTGAGGGACTTGTTTAAGGTCACACAGCTAGAAATGAGCAAAGCCAGGATTTTAAACCCAGACCTTTCTGATTTCAGAATAAGTGCTCATAGCCAGCTGAGTGTGTAGTGGTGGACCCAGGATCATTCCTCTATTTTCAGCCTTTTTCTTTACAAAAGATGTATCCAAAAACATTGTGATGACTCCCAAACCTCTGGTTCCATCCTTGACCTCTCTATCCAGCTTCAATCCTTAACCAACTCCTTTCTAGTGGATGGTTACTTTCTGCCCATGTCCCCTGTTCACTCAAACTTAACATACCTAAAAACTTATTTTTTCTCTCAACCACTTCTTTCTCTGATTTACCTCTATCAGTATTATCCCAATTTCTAGGCTCCTAACTTCAGAACCATCCCCACTTCTTCTCTCTCTGACCACATCTAGTCAGGGACCAAATTGTGGTGATTTTCTTTCATTTCGAAAGCTTTTTATAGACCTTTATCCATGCTTAACACACACACAAATTTATTTTCTCACAGTTCCCATGGGTCATAAGTCCAGGCACAGTAAGCCTGAATCTTCTGCTCAAGGTTTCACTGGGTATCAGCTGGAATTGTGGCTCTTATATGAAGTTCTATTAATAAAAAATAGAAAAATATATACAAAGAATTTTTTTATATATACTTTTACGCAGATTCCCCAAATGTTAGTTAACATTTTACAACATTCGCTTCATCATTTTCCCTTTCTGTATATATTTATATATACATACACTATTATTTTTCTGAACCTATTGAGAGTAAGTTGCAGACATGTTTCTTTATTCCTAGTGTATATTTCCTATTTAAAAAACCAAGATCATTCTCTTATATAACCGCAATATAGTTATCAAAATTAGGAAATTAATATTGATATAATGCTATTATCTAATCAAAAGACTTATTAAAAACTTCACCAATTATCCCAATAACATACTTTGAACAAACAAAAACAGCACTCAAGCATGGATTGATCTTTGAGTTTATAGTTATCATGTGTTTTTAATATCCTTTAATTTGAAATAGTTCCTCAGTATTTCTTGTCTTTCATGACTTTGACATTTTTTTAATAATACACTGGCCTCTGATTTTTTTATATACTTTAACTCACAGTGGACAGAAGAACAGAATATTTCATGACTTACTAACAATAGAATCATAGAATATGGAAGGGACCTGAAAATCTTCTCCACTGGGTTCCAAACTGTTTTCATGTACTCCTCAAAATGTTGGTCATATCATTTACTCAACATTTTTCTTTAAATTAGTTCACTTTTAAAACTTAATTACTGTTGTAGGTAAACTCCGAAACATGATCCTCAATAGCCCTGTTCTTGTATAATCCCCTCCCCTCTGAGTGTGAGTGGAACTTATCAATATGATGAGAAAGCACTCCAGTGATTATATTACATTATATGGCAAAATGGAGATTTTTATGGGTGGACTAATGTAATCATATGAACTTTTTAACAGCAGAGAGTTTTCTCTGGCTAATAAGTAGAAGAGAAAGTCAGAGAGATTTGAAGCATGAGAAAGATTTGACACATCATGTTGGCAGGTCTCTTACTTTAAAAATGGAGATGGTCATGTAACAAGGAATGTAGGTGGGTTCTTGGAGCAGAGAGTGACCCTTGGCTGACAAACAACAAGGAAATGGGGACACATGCCCCCAAAGAACTGAATTCTGCCAAAAACCTGAATGAACTTGGAAGTCGATTTATCCACAGAACTTACAAATAAGAGCCCAACCCACCTGGCATCTTGAACCGTAAGCCTTGTCAAGTCTACCAGGACTTCTTATCTACAGAATAGAGTGAAAATGAAAATACAATAGGCTATACTGAAAATCTAAAGTATCAACAGGCTATATGAAAAAAAAAATGATAGGATCAACTCAATCGATGCAGTAAAGCATTTGACAAAACCCAACACCCATCATGATTTTAAAAACTCAGAAACTTAAGAATAGAGAAAAAATTCCACAACTTGATAAATATTATCTTAAAGAAAACAAACAAAAATAAACAAACAAGACCTACACAGATAGCAAATTGAACCAAGCAATATCTAAAAAAGAATTATATACCATGATCAATTGGGATTTATTCCAGGAGTGCAGAATTGGTTTAACATTCAAATGTAGCACAGCACTTATATAAAGTACAAAACCACATGTTCATCTCAATTGACAGAAAAAAAAGCATTTGACAAAATTTAACATTGCTTCATCATCGAATACTCAATAAACCATGAATAGAAAGGAACTTCTTCAACCTAATAAAGAGCAACTATAAAAACCCCACAACTAACATCATACTTAATGGTGAAAGACTGAAATTTTTCCTAAGATCAGGAACAAACAAGGATGCCAGCCTTTGCCATTTCTATTCAGTATTGTAACAGAGGCTCTAGTCAGGGCAATTAAGAGAGAAAATGAAATAAAAAGTGTCTCAATTGGAAAGGAAGAAGTAGAATTATATCTAATCATAGATGTCATGATTTATAGCTATAAAATCCTAAGAAATCCACTAAAAAAAAAAACAGAATAATATCAGCAAGATTGCAAGATACAAGATCAATGCACAAAATATCAATTTTATTTCTACACAGTAGGAATAAACAAACCAAAATTAAAAATAAGAAATCAATTCAATGTATTATATCGATAATAATAAAATATATATGAATAAATTAAACAGAATAAGTACAAAACTTATCATCTGAACAATACAAACATTGTTTAAAGAAATTAAAGAAGACCTAAATAAATGAAAAAAAAATAAATGGACCTAACTCTAAATAAATGGAAAGACATCCCATGTTGATGGATTAGAAGATATATCTATATCTATATCTGCATCTGTAACTATATATCTAGATATACACACTTGTATATTTATAGAGAAAAAATTGAGAGTCCAGAAATAAACTCTCATTTTTATGGTCAATTGATTTTTGATAAGCTTTCTGAGAAATTTCAAAGGGGAAAGAAGAGTCTTTTCAACGAACGGTGCTGGGAAAACTAGATCCACATACAAAAGAATGAAGTTGGACTCCAACCTCACACCATATAAAAAATTAACTCAAATGGACCAAAGATGTAAATGGAAGAGCTAAAGCTATAAAACGGTTAGAAGAAACTATAGGTATAAATTTTAGTGACCTTGGATTAAGCAATAGTTTCTTAGATATGACAATAAAAGCACAAACAAAAAAAGAATAGATAAACTGAACATCATTCAAATTAAAACTTTTGTACTTAAAAGAACACTATCTAGAAAGTGAAAAGGCAATCCACAGAATGGGAGGAAATATTTGCAAATCATATATCTGATAAGAGACTTGTATCTAGACTATATAAAGAACACTTACTCAGTAATTAAAAGGACAACCATGACAACCAAGAAGTAAAAACAACCCAAATGTTCATCAATTGATAAATGAATAATAAAATTGTGATATGTGCATACAATGACATATTATTCAGCAATAAAAAGAAATAAAATACTGATACATGCTACAACAAAGACGAACTTTGAAAGTTATGCTAAGTGAAAGAAATCAGTCTCAAAGACCACATATTGTATGATTCAATTTATATGAAAAGTCCAGAATAGGCAAATCTATAGATACAGTATGTAGAGTAGTGTTGACCTAGAGCTGGAAGAGATGGGGGATTGAGTGGTGACAGCTAGGGGGTGTGTAGTCTCTTTGGGCAGTAATGAAAATGTTCTAAAATTGATTGTGATACATGTAAATATCTGTGAATATAATAAAAATATTGAATTGTATATTTTAAATAGATGAATTATATGGCATGTGGATTATATCTCAATAAAGCTGATAAAAATAAAGCTAAAGCTAATATCTTAATGGTGAACACTAAATGCTTTTCCCCTCAAGATTGGAAACAAGGCAAGGATTTTTATTCTCATCACTGGTATTAAATATAGTACTACCCAGTGCAATAAGGCAAGAAAAGAAATAATCTTACAGAACAGAAAGGAAGAAAGAAAATTGTCTCAATTTACAGATGACATGATCATCTACATAGAAAATATAAAAGAATCAATAACAAATGCTCCTTGTTCTAATAGTGGAGTTTAGTAAGGTCACAGAATACAATGTCATCATACAAAAAACAATTGTATTTCTATATACTAGCTAGCAATTAACATATGAAAACTGAAATTAAAAATACAATACCATTTAAAATCACTCAAAAAAATGAAGTACTTAGGTTTAAATCTAACAAAATCTGTACAGGACTTGTATGTTAAAAACTGTAAAAACACAATGATAAAATAAATCAAACATCTAAATAAATAGATAGAAATACTGGGCTCACAGTTTGGGAAACTTGATGTAGTAAAACTGTGAATTCTCCTGAAATTGATATACATGTTAATGCAGTGCCTATCAAAGTCCTAGCAAGCTTTTTGTGAATGTAGGCCATATTATTTTAAAATATGCTTCAAAAAATAATTTAGAATACTTAAACAATTTTGAAAAAGAAGAATAAAGTAAGAGTAATTGCTTTACCCAATATTAAGGCTTACTATATAACTACAGTAAGCATCACAGAGAGCATCACATTAGTAGAATTGACACAGAGATCAATGAAACAGAATAGATAACCCAGAAATAGACCCATACAAATATGCCCAAGTAATTTTTGACAAAGGGGCAAAAATAATTCAATGAAAAAAAGATAGTCTGTTCAACAAATGATAATGGAGTAAGTTGAAATCCAGAGGCACAAAAAAACTATTTTAACCTAAACCTCACATCTTATACAAAAATTACTTGAAAATAGATTATATATTTAAATGTAAAACTATACATACACATAGTTTAACAAACTATGTATAGTTTATAGAAGACCTTTGGGGAAAAAAAAACATAGGAGAAAATCTTAGGGATCCAAGGCTTAGTGAGTTCTTAAGCATGACATCAAAAGCTCAATCCATTAAAAATCAATAAATTGTACCTCATAAAAATTAAAAACTTTGCTCCATAAAAGATGATTCGAAGAATTAAAAAATGAGTTAATAGTAATAGAAAGCATTTGCAAACCATGTGTCTGACAAAGGACTAGTATCTTGAATATATAAAGAACTCTCAACATGCAAAAGTAAAAAACAAAAAATTCAATTAGAAAATGGGCCAAAGACATGAAAATACATTTCATTGAAGAAGATATTTATATGGGAAATAAGCACATGAAAAGTTGTTTAACATCATTAGCCCTTAGGAAAAAGAAAATTAAAGCTACAAGATATCACTACACACACACTTGTGAGGTTGGCTAAAGTAAAAAATCAGTGACAACACCAAATATTTGCAAGGATGCAGAGAAATTGAATCACTCATATATTGCTTATGAGAATGAAAAATGGCATAGCCACTCTGAAAAATAGTTTGGCAGTTTCTTATAAAACTAAACATGCACTTACCTTATGACCTACCAATCACACTCCTGGACATTTATCCTCTAGATAAAAACTTCTGTCTACACAAAAATCTGTAAATAGTTGTTAATAGCAGCTTTATTTGTAATAGTCAAAAACTGTAAACAACAAAAATTTCCTTCAATAGATCCATGGTTGAACAAACTCTGGTTTATTCATAGCATGAAATACCACTCAGCATTAAAAATGAATGAATCATTAATATATGCAACAACTTGGATTGGTCTCTAAGGTATTATGCTGAGTAAAAGAGTCAATCTCAAAAAGTTACATATTATATTATTCTATTCATATTTGAAATGACAAAATTATAGAGATGGAGAATAAATTACCAGTTGCCAGGGGTTTGGGATGGTAGGGAGAGGAAACTGGGTATAACTATTTAGGGGTAGCAGAAGGGACCTCTTTATGGTAATGGAATACAGTTGTCCCTCGGTATTTGTGGGGAATTTGTTCCATGGATAACAAAATCTGAAGAGGCTCAAATCCCTTTTATAAAATGGCGTAGAATTGGCATATAACCTACATATATGCTCCCTTAAATCATCTCTACATTACTGATAATACCAAATAAAATGTAAATGCTATGTAAATTATTATACTGTATTATTTAGAAAATAATGATAAGAAAAAATATCTGTACATATTCAGTATAGATACAACTATCATATGCCTAACTACATAGTACGTGTCAGCAGCAACATTAAAAGAAATATATTTTTGATCTGTTGGTTGAATCTGCAGATGCAGAACCCACAGATATAGCAGGAAGTTCTGTGTTTTGACTGTGATGTTGGATACATGAACACACACACATGTGATAAATTGACATAAAACTCCACGCACACATTGGGCCAAATTACATTTCTTAGTTTAATGTTGTACAATGGTTATGTAAGATGTAATTATTGTGGGAAACTGAGTGAAGGGTACACAAGACCCCTGTGTAACATCTTTACAACGTCCTGTGAATTTATAATTATTTAAAAGAAAAAAGTCTAAAAATTGTGGCCTGGAGTTCTGGTTAAGATGGAGGAGTAGGATAATGCTGTGTTTGCCTCTTCTCACAGCCACATGAAAATTACATCAAAATTACAACAGCCATCATTGGGAGTTGCCTGAAGTCTAGCTGAACAGAAGTTCTACAAATGGGGACACACAGAAGAGGCCACCTCAAGACTGATACAAGCAGCCGTCATATTTGAGACTTCATCAACCTGGTTAACACTGGTTGCCCCACTGTGGAGATTCCCTGAGACTTTGCCCCACCCAAATTGCAGGACCACCCAAGCCGCTTCCAGTGGCTTTTCCATACAAATGGCCTGTCTTGGCCCATGCTACAAACTTTCCTAAAATCTCTCAAAGGTTTGCAAAACCCAAACAAGCAGCATCTGGCCTTGGCATACCTCATACCCCTTCCTTAGCAGCCCTAAGCCCAGCACTAGCAGCAATCAGCCTCAGTTCATGGTTTCACCTCTCTAGGCACCGCTAAGCCCAGTATGAGTGGTGGACATCTGTAGATTGCTTGGAGACTCTTGCCAGGTGGCACCGACATGCCTGGTAGCTGACTTCTGACTGAACTGGAGAACAATCCAGGGCTGCACCCAAGGACAACACATCCAAAGCGCAAACTGGGCAGGTATCAGAGCCCTACTAAAGTGAATCTTGTTCCACAGGGTGAGCCCCTCCCTATCCAGCCCTCAAAACCAATAAGCCCACAAGGGTCAATCCCTCTTTTTGATGTTTAAACAACCAAGGCTCAACTACAACAGGAGGGCACACACAACCCATGCAAGGGACACACCTGAAGCACTCAGCCCAGATGACCAGGGAAGACCATGCCACTGGGTCCCACAAGACACCCACTAAATAAGGTCATTCTCCTAAGACCAGGAGACATAGTAGCCCTACCTAATATATAGAAACAAATAAAGGAAGGCAACCGAAATGGGGAGACAAATATGTCCCCAATGAAAGAATAGAACAAAGCTCCAGAAAAATTTAAAAAACTAAACTAAATAGAATTAACCAAATTACCAGATAGAGTTTAAAACTCTGGTTATCCATTTGCAATGACATGGATAGACCTAGAGGTTATTATGCTGAGTGAAATAAGTCAGACAGAGAAAGATAAATACCATATGATTTTACTTATTTGCGGAATCTAAGGAACAAAAAGAACAAACTAATGAAAAACGGACTCACAAATATAGTGGACAATTTGGTGACAGACAGAGGGGAGGGGGGTTGGAGGACCAGGAGAATGGGGTGAAGGGTTAAAGGAGTACAAATTAGTAGTTGATAGTTGGTCATGGGGATGGGGCAGAGGGAATGCAGTTAGCATTAATATGATGGCTAGGTGGAGGGCCAGGGGAGGGAGGGAACAATTGAGGGGATCATTTTATGAACTATATAGATGTCTAACCAATGTATTGTACACTTGAAACCAATTTAAATAAATGAATTTAAAAAAAAAACTCTGGTTATAAGGATGCTCAATGAACTTAGGGGAAGAGGAGATAAACTCACTGAGAACTTTAACAAAGAGATAGAAAACATAAAAATGGAGATAGAAAACAAAAAAGAACACTCAGATATGAAGACTACAATAATTGAAATGAAGAATACAGTAGAGGGAATCTACAGATTAGATGAAGCAGAGGGCCAAATCAGTGATTTAGAAGATAAGGTAGCAGAAAACACCCATTCAGAACACCAACAACAAAAAAAAAGAATCCAAAAATATGAGTATAGTTTAAGGGTCCTCTGGGACAACATCAAGCATATCAACATTTGCATCATAGCAGTACCAGAAAGAG
>NW_011889025.1:1798652-1859843 GCF_000151845.1 Pteropus vampyrus | reverse complement strand
AAAAAAAAAACTCTGGTTATAAGGATGCTCAATGAACTTAGGGGAAGAGGAGATAAACTCACTGAGAACTTTAACAAAGAGATAGAAAACATAAAAATGGAGATAGAAAACAAAAAAGAACACTCAGATATGAAGACTACAATAATTGAAATGAAGAATACAGTAGAGGGAATCAACAGATTAGATGAAGCAGAGGGCCAAATCAGTGATTTAGAAGATAAGGTAGCAGAAAACACCCATTCAGAACACCAACAACAAAAAAAAAGAATCCAAAAATATGAGTATAGTTTAA
Organism: Pteropus vampyrus; assembly: GCF_000151845.1. Taxonomy (NCBI): domain Eukaryota; kingdom Metazoa; phylum Chordata; class Mammalia; order Chiroptera; family Pteropodidae; genus Pteropus; species Pteropus vampyrus. The sequence goes on along the minus strand of NW_011889025.1, from coordinate 1,859,551 downwards.
GGGTCCTCTGGGACAACATCAAGCATATCAACATTTGCATCATAGCAGTACCAGAAAGAGAAAAGAGAGAGCAGGAAATTGAAAACCTATTTGAAGAAATGACAGAAATCTTCCCTAACCTACGAAAGAAATAGACGTACAAGGCCAGCAAATGTAGAGTCCCAAACAAGATGAATCCAAAAGGCCCACAGCAAGACAGGTCATCATTAAAGTGCCAAAGGTTAAAGACAAAGAGAGAATCTTAAAAGCAGCAAAAGAAAGGCATCTAGTTACCTACAGGGGAGCTCCCATTAGACAATCATCAGATTTCTCAACAGAAACTTTGCAGGCCAGAAGGGACTGGCATGAAATATTCAAAGTGATGAAAACAAAGAACCTACAACAAAGACTACTCTACCCTGCAAAGATATCACTTAGAATTGAAGGACAGATAAAGAGCTTCCAGATAAGAAAAAGCTAAAGGAGTTTATCAACACCAAACCAGCATTACAAGAAATGTTAGAAGGAGTTCTTTAAGAAAAAGAAGATGAAAAAAAAAGTTCAAAAATATAATAAAATGGCAATAACTACATATCTATTAACAATTACTTTCAATGTAAATGGATTAAATGCTCCAATCAAAAGAAAGGGCTGAATGGATAAGAAAACAAGACCCTTGGGTATGCTGCCTACAAGAGAGTCATTTCAGATCAAAAGACACACACAGATTGAAGATGAAGGGATGGAAAAAGATGTTTCCTGAAAATGGAAACAAACATAAAAATGCTGGGGTAGCAATATTTATACCAAACAAAATAAACTTTAAAACAAAGGCAATAACAAGAGACAATGAATAACCCAATCATCACTTCTGGGTATTTATCTGAAGAAACCCAAAACACTACTTGGGAAGGACATGAGAATCCATATGTTCATTGCAGCATTATTTACAATAGTCAAGATATGGTGGCTACCCTGAGTTTCTACCAATGGATGAATGGATAAAGAAGATGTGGTACACATATACAATGGAATATTACTCAGCCATAAAAAAAGATAAAATTTTGCCATCTGCAGCAACATGGATGGACCTAGAGGGTATTGTGCTGAGTGCAGTAAGTGGGACAGAGAAAGACAAATATAATTTCACTTACGTCTGGAATCTAAAAAACAAAATAAAGACAACAGAAACAAACTCATAGATACAGAGAACATTTTGATTGTTGCCAGATGGGAGGAGGATTGGGGGAGGAGTTGATGAAAAAGAGGAAGGGATTAAGAAATACAAATTAGTAGTTACAAAATAGTCATGAGGATGTATAGCATAAGTCAATAATATTGTAATAATTATGTATGTCAGAAGGGTACTAGATTTATCAGGGTGATCACTTTGTAAGTAATATAATGTCAAATCACTGTGTTGTACACCTGAAACTAGTATAATATTGTACACCAACTGTAATGAAAAAATTTTTTAATTAAATAAAAAAATAAAAATAAAAAAGTAAAAATAAAAAATTGTGGCCCACATATACATTTTTCTTGGCTTGTAGTGTCTTGAAAAAAAAAGTTATTGAAAGATTTTATATAAACATCTGGGTTTCTACGGTCCTTCAAAGTCATAAGACATGAAAACCCTGGCTCCATATTCCCAGGCTTCTCACTACTCTTTCACATGGGAATTGCTTTCTCTAGTCATCACAGTCCTCACACAGCTCCCTATAGTCATTTAGGCTACTAGTCTGGCCCCCAAAGGCATTTGAGTTTGTAGTCTCTGGTTATGCCTTCTCTGATTTTTTCCCCAACTTTCAATACAGTTATGCCCCAAACAGGAACCCTGTGTAAGAAACCTCCAACTTGAGGAAGATACCTCTAGCCTTCACAGTTCTGTTGTCAGCTCTGACCCTCCTCACTCATTAGTTCCTGATCTGTTTCCTTTTGCCCCTCTAGCCCTGTTCTGGGCTTTGCCCCATATGGCAAGCCTTTAGGATGTGAACTGTACCACTGGTTTCCTGAACACAGGGTGTCCTAAGTGGGTACATTACAGATCATGGTTCTCCATTCCTACCTACCTGTCTGGGCAGGAGGATTAGAAGCTCTGAGTTAAGCATGCACCTCAAAGCAATCTGAGACCCTGCTGAGTAGTCTAGCATTTCCTTGCACACACACAGTGCTATTTGGCACAGGACACAATTATTGCTCTCTAGGACAGGATATTCTTGGGGGTAAGATCCATCCCTGATACAGACCATACAGACATATTTTGTCCCTATATTTTTCTCTTCCTTAGAACTTGATTTAATTACAAAAGTGATTCATATTCAGTTAGAATTCTGATGAAATTACAGAAAGATTTAAAAGAGAAAAATAATCTGCAACTGCACATCCGAAAGTTAATTGCTCTTAACATTTTGGCATAGTTGCTTTTAGTCTTTTTTCAATATGTGTATACTGACAACCACGCTCCAAAATAATGTCACTCTCAATACATTTTGTAGCCTGCTCTCACTTAATTGTATATTATGGATATGTTTACTTGTCAATAAACATTCTTATAAAACAACTGTTCCAATCTACTATAAGATTAAATTCGAATGTGACTGTTGATTCTATTTTTCTTTCTCATTTTCTTAAGACAAAGTCTCTCATATCCTCTCTCTCTTTCTCTCTCTCTCTCCTTCTCTTTCCATTCTTCATTCTTTTCCTCCTTCCTATTCTCCCTCTCTATTTTTGTTATACTAACTGGATCAAATTTGTGGGGATAAAGATTTTGGGGGAAGCAGTGGGTCTAAAGAAGCTGTAGAATGAAGAGGAGGAGATTTGCTGAGTAGAGATGAAAAGCTGCTCTGAGTATTAAAAATGGTCTGCTAAATAAACCAATTGGCAAAACGAATCGTCCTACCCTTCTTTGTGTGTGAGTGTGAATGGAGCTGGAGCCCTAGGGCCAACAAAGACCACTATTCTTTCCATTATGGAGACTCCAGCTGTGGAAACCCATTTTTCATATTAGAAAATATATATTCCTTTTTTAGGTGACACATATTTAGCCATTCATTGAAACAGCAAGGCTACATCAGATTAATGAATCATAACCAGTCTCTTTTACTAAGGATTTACGTGTGCTGGGCACTGTGCTTAGCACTCTACTTAAGTTAGTTTTTTCAATAAAGCATAGTGCTTAAGAGGTTATCTCTGGAGCAGCCTAAATGGGTTTAATGCTCAATTCTGCTACTTACTAGCTGTGTAACCTTGGGCAAGTTACTTAACCCTTTTGATCCTCAGGTTCCACTACTACAAAATGATACTATAAGAGTACATGTCTTAGAGGGTTATGTTGAAGAGTTAGTGAATTATAGCATATAGCATGCTTAAAAGAGTGCCCAGTCTACAGTAGGTGTTTCTCAGTGTTCGCTATAATTATTATTAATAATAAATCAATATTAATAATAAATCCTCACAGTAGCCCCATGACAGAGGTACTATTGTTATCCTTCTATGAGAGATGACAAAAATGAGGCTTGGGGAAATGAAATGATTGTCTAAGCTCATGCAGCTAATAAGTAATCAATTTAAGATCTAGATCCAGGCTGCCTCACTAACTGGTCTTCTTAACCATAGTGCTATAGGTCTTCCACCTTTTTAAAAATAGAAGCTGATTTTCCTGTCCCCAAAGCCTGGTGCTGAGGCTGAGCAGAGGAGGGAGGGGACAATGATAGCCAGCTGGCCTTCCTGCACCCTTGGCCACTGCAGCTGACCTCAGACAAGGACTGGGAGTACTCCAAGCAGCAGTGCCCAACCAGAGAAGTGGAGCTTGGAGATATATCAATAGGTTTTGATCTCCTGCTTAGGGATTGTGGGCCTAAGCTCCCAGCCCTCTGACTCTCAGACACTTGACCTATCCCTTGTTTTTCCTCTGTCCAATTTCCATTTCAATCTCAGTTTCTCAAGGCCCACATGGCCTTCGGGGCAGTCGGTTTTACTCTGGCCAGAAGAGACAGCTGTCTAGAGGCTGACTCCTTTGTTCAGGAGAATTTGGTAAATCAGCAGTAATTCCTGATTCATGGTGATAATCAGCTCCTTGTCTGGACAGTCAGGGCTGCAAGAAATAACAAGTGGGACCACACCTGTTCTGGGGCTCTGGCACTCTAAAGCAAGCTGCTGTGAATGGCCTAAGCTCCAGCCCAGGAAGCAGCTGCAACCTGGAATCAGGGCTTCGTTAGCATAAGAATGGAGCCATCCATCCAGCCAGGATCCTTTTCTCCCTTCTCATTTTGCCTAAATCACCAATGGGCCACCCTCATAGTGAGCAGACTGGTTTTGCATTTCTTTTCTCAACTGCACTGATCAATTTTTCATTTGTAGGAGAAAGAGCATTCTCTTTTCTTCAGACTTGGCCCAGGTGGAAGAAAAGTCTGTAGATCTATTCACTGTTTACCATGTTCTCACTCCAAGGCGGGGGCAACCACAGCACACAGAGACTATAATGCAAGTCGGGCCCCTGTAATTGTGTAAGGCACAGCCTGTGTGGCCCTGCTCCAGGGGTAAATATAGGCCAGGGGATTTCTATAGAAAGGCTTCTAGCCCCTTGTTACTCAAAGTATGAGACCTGCTACCTCAACAGCATCTGGGAGCTTGTTAAAAATGCAAAAGTTCGGGCCCTACCCCAGACCTGTGAATCAGCAATCAGATTTTAGCAGGACCTGGTGATTCATCCGCATGGCAAATTTGGAGAAGCACTGAACTAGAAAACATGGCTCCAAGTCTCAAATTTTTAATACTTGAAAGTCCTTGAGATTTCAAATCAGAAAAATCATGGTTCAAATCTTAGTTCCATCAATTACTAGGTATGTAACCTCAATCAAGTCACTTAACCTCCCTGATCATCAGTTTTCTCATTTGTAACAAGTCAAAAATAATAATGATAGGTTTACTGTGAGGGTGAATAACAAATATATATATATGAAAGTCACTAGAATACTGTTGGTATATGGTCATATCCCAATAAATAATAGCTCTTATTATTATTTTGCTTGCTAGTAAAGAACACTACACTACCAGCTTTAGATGATTCAGATGTTGACTTGCCCAGTTATATATTAATAAGGAAGGCCTCTTTACTTCTGCTGCTATGGGAATTTAAAACAGTAGTTTTAATTAACAACACCTCACATTGATATAGCACTTTGAAATTTTGAAAGCATTTCCACATCTATTATCTTCTAGCATCAAGGACTCATGGTATCAGAGCTGAAGGGGAGCCCAGAGATCATCTAGTCCAATGCCCTTCTTGTTCAGATGAGGATTGTTCAGTGACTTGCCCAAGGTCATACAGTAAACTGAGTGGCACAATCAGCATTAAAAACTGATTCCCAGTGCTTTTACTTATAGCAGTTTTAACAAAAATGTTTACTTAGGGAGAAATGACACCAGAGGCTCAGATCAAGCCAGGGCATGGCTACAGATGACTCACTCATGAACATTCTCTAAACTGGGCAAATTAGGACTATTTTTATATCATGGGACTGGGAACTACCAGATATGTTGATGCCAAAATTTCCTTTTATAAGTGAGGGTGTACATTGTCCCCGTTCCTGAATGCAGATGAAAAGCTTACAGCCTGAACTCAATCACAGTTTGGGAGAGTGAAGAAAGGCCACTGTCCATGAGCTACTCCGAGAACTAAGCTCACTAGGAATCAGTTCCCACTGAGGCATGGCATGGGGGCTGGACAGGGTGTCATAAGGTTCTACCAGTTCTGAGAAAAGGAACAGAATTTCATTTCACAAAGTAAATATGTAACAATCTTTGATTCAGTGGACTATTCTGCCGCTATTAAAAAGATAACTTGAAGGAGGTTGCTGTAGAGCTAGGCACTCGTTAGGCAGATATTATAACAGTCCAGATGAAAATCTAAAGAAGTGGCAATCAAGATGCAAAGGAGCAAGTAGATATTCTGGAGATAGACTCCGAAGTAATTGTGGAAAGTAGGGTAGATGAAGGAGAAATCTAGGATGATTCAGGTTTCTAGTTTAGTGGAGTCAGAGTATATAAAAAGTCAAGTTCAGTTTTGGATATGTTGAGTGGAATTTCTAGGCAGAGACAGCCCATAGACTAGGTCTAGATCTGGAACTCAGAAGAGATATCTGTGGTAGGGGTCTACACCTGAGAGTTATAAACATATAGGTGATAGTTGAAGTCACAGGCATGGATAAAACTTCCAAGAAAAATGTGAAGTAGTAAGAAGAGAAAGAGATTCCTAAGAATACCTATATTTCAGAACTTGGAAAACGAAGAAAAGCTTAAGAAGCATCCAAAGAAATAGGCAGTGAATCGAGAAAGAATAGTGTCATGGAACCTACCAGAGAAAAAAAATTTCAGGAAGGCAGGCACTATAAATTAATGACTCAGAAATATCAGGTAAGGTAAAAGACCAAGAAATGTTCATTAGATTTATCACCGGTGTCCACAGCAAAAGATGTTTCAGGAAAGCAATGAGAGCAGAAACCAGATTCCAGTGGACTGTGGAAGTGAATGGAAAGGGGCAGGGAATGGAGACAAAGTAGACTACTTTTTCAAGAAGCTTTGCTGTAAAGGGAAGAAAAGACATAGGAAGTAGTTAGAGAGGGAGGATATATGGTTGAAGAAAAGGTTTTAAAAGATAAGAGACTAGATATTTTGAAGAGAGCCAATGGTAAGTAAGATGTTGAAGATCCACACAATAGAGAAAAGTTTGGAAGAGGCAGAGGAGAGAATAGAATAAACATGGACACACATACTTTTAGGTTCGATGACACAGGACAGGGAAGATGAGGCCCTGGAAGCCTCTATTTTCTCTATGAAATGGAAAATGAAGTCATCTTTTAAGGGAGACAGAGACAGGACTGGGTTTGGAGGTTGAAAGAAGGGGGCGAAGTTTGGCTTAAGCACTGAGAGGAATGTGAGATGTAGCTTACTGAGGTCACTTTGTGAGATTTCCAAGTAGTTTTAACGGAACAATTGAGATTGGTTTCCTGCCGAGGTGTCGAGGTATACAAAAGGAAGAGGCGGACACTGGATTAATTCAAGGGGGTTTCACTCTGGTTGTTAATTAGAATCACTGAGGGGATTTTAAAAATACCTACATCTAAGTCTCATTCTAGACCAATGAAGTCAGGCACCAGCATATTTTTAAAAAATGCCCCAGGTGATTTTAATGTGCAGCCAGAACCAAGATCTACTGAAATGATCTATATTTTGGACTTCATTGAACTACTATAGTATAAGAAAATTGACACAGGAGAATTGTTAGAATAAATGCACTATGGGGTTTAGGAGGGAGAAGAAAAGAAAAGAAGCCAGGAGGACTGATAATCATGAAGACTTGAGTAGAGTCAAGAGGTGAGAGATTTAGATGAAGTGGGAAAGAAAGTACAATTAGAATAAAGGAGCTGGATGTGTAAGCTCTTGTAATCACAATACTTGAGTTTAAGATTTCAGTGGTTTGGGACAATGATAAAATACAGGAGTAGGCAGTAGGGACAGGTGGTCAAAGTAGAGTGAAGTGAAGGTAAGTGAGGACAAGGAAACTTTGAATATAATTCAGTCTATCTCATTCTCTAGCCAGAATTCCTCTCCCCAATGGCTCACCATCTCAGAGTAGGAGCCAGAGTCTTTACAGTTTCCTATAAGGATCAATAAGACATGGCCTAAGATTTCTTCCCTGACTTCATCTACTACTCTCCTAATCACTAATTCAGCTTCATTCATACTGTCCTCCGCCCAGGTAAATATACTCCTGTCTCAGGCCATTTGCACATGCTGTTTTATCTCTGCCTATAATGTTCTCTCTCATTTCCTCCAGGTCTTTGCTCAAATATCATCTGCTTAGTGAAGGCTATCTTATTGAAATTCCTTATCTCATATATTCCTTTCTTCCAGAATTCCCTGTCTTGTCTCCTGCTTAAATTTTTCCCATATGTTTATTACCATCTGACATTCCATGTATTATTCTTATCTATCTATCTATCTATCTATCTATCTATCTATCTATCTATCTATCTATCTATCTATCTATCTACTGATTGGTTGACTGTCTCCCCCACTCATGCCCTCCTGATCCTAACCTTCTTGAGGGCAAGGGTTTTTGTCCACTTGTTCACCACTATATCCCTCACACCACATTTATAACAGTGCCTGGTACATAGCAGAAACTCTATAAATATTTGTTAAAGGAATGATGGAACCATTAGTATAGGATGTTGGATGGATAATATATCGGGGTGTTAACGTCATTCAGTATAAGAGCAGGACTCAGATTGGAGAGTAAGATGATAAGCCATGTAGCTTAAGTTCAGAAGAAGTGTACGTGAATGAGGACAAGAGTTGACAAAAAGAACAGTGGGTGGTGTAGATGGCATGTGCCTCAAAGGAGCATTTATTTAATTTTCTTTCATTTCATATCTAAAACGATCTATTTTTAAAAAACAATAAACAATGAATTTATTTTTTATTTAATTTTGTTGTCTGTCAATTTTCTTTCTTTCTTTTTTAGGATGGACACAAAAGGCCCGAAAATAGTGCCAAGGACTAGGATTGTGTGGACATCATCCCTCAGTTCTGTGGTATGTGCAACCTAAGAGAATGAGCAAGCCTACAGTTGATAAAGCTGTGAGAGAATCGAGCATTAAAGCAAGCAGGTGTCAATGGTTTGTAAAACTGGCTGCACATTAGCATCACCTGGGGTGGCTCTTAAACAGTACTGAAGCCTAGGCTCCATTTCAGGGCTATTGAATCAGAACCTCTGGGGACGGGGTGCAGGCTTCAGTCCTTGTTAAAAAGAACTCTCCAGGTGATGCTAATGTATGTCCAGTGCTGTGACATGCTCGGTAGGTGACACCGCAAGAGGGCAAGGGCCAGGGGAGTTTGTTGAAGTGCAACATGGGTCTCGAAAGGCACAGATGAAAAGCCTGGGAGAGAGGATGGAGCATGAAGAGAAAGCATAAAACATGTATGAGAATGAAAACTCCAGGAGAGGAAAAGATATTCCATTTGGGGTGGTGGCAAATGATGGCATGAGTGGAAAAAGGCATTCAGAGGAATTAAGAGGCCTCAAAATTCTGAGTAGAACCCCTTTGGAAGAAAATCATCGAGGATGAAGTTTTCCCAGAACTGGAACTAACTAGGGAGGTGCAAGTCACCACCCAGAGCCAGTTCCAGATTTGGGGAATTCAGAAGGTACAGCCAGATCCAAGGGGATAAAGGGTGGGTATGTGATTATTGCCTGTGGGTTTCTTTCTGTGGCCTTGGAAAATACGAAGTGAAGTGGATCCCTAGGTGAGCATTGCTACAGGCTGTGTGTTCTGTAATTGATAACCAGATCAGTCTTAGGTCTCCACCAGGAGAGATAGAAGGCAGGGGAAGTGGGGAGCAGTTTTGTTGGAGCTGCTTAAACTCCTGGACACTTGGAGGAAGGTGGTTTCCATGCTGTCCAGACTATTGGGAGTGGATGCAGCATAAGTTATGGTTAGGTAGGGAGCTGGACTGGCTAGACCAGGATCAGGTCCCTTACAGTATGAACCTGGAGGCAGGGAACTACTAGGTACCCTTAATCCCACCAAAATGTTAAATATACATTCATCCTATTCAAAGACCCCTGGATGGGTGCTAGAGTACAGGGCAAGGCCCAATTCAGCTCCTCTTTGAAAAGCAACCTCAGAATTTTCTGGGTACTGGGCAGAGTGCTATCTCTGCAGACTAACTCATCACACAGCACCCCCTTGAAGCCTTCCCTAAAATGGAGCTGTAGTTCCTGTCAGTTCCCAGGAGCAGCCGAAATGTTATCAATTCTGGCCTCCTAGCCCTTTCGTACTTTGGTGGTCAGGACTGTTACATCTCTTTTTTAGTGACTCATGAGATTGTCCATGCATGTCTACATCTGTGTGTAAAGTTTGTGGGGTTCCTGAGAATAACTGAACTTTCCTCTAAGGAGGGAGCAGGGATGGGCTGGGTTGTACCCAAGGAGCTAGTTGTACCTGCTTTTAGTTCCAGGGCTGATCCTTGAACCCAGGGCATCTTAAAGTGTGATCCATGAGTCACCGGCATGAAAATTTCTTGGGATGGTTATACAAATGCAGATTCGTGGGCTCCTACCTCAGAACTCAAGATCAGAGAACTCTCTGTAGAACTTCCGTAAGAATGGCATAAAAACTTTTTTGTTTTGTCTTGATTGCACATGGCAATCCATCTATATTTGGTCTATTTTGTGACTGAATCTAAGATTCTATAGCATGTTATTCATGGTATGTGCTTTCAGATGCCACATGCTGAATGAAGCCCATGGCCACAAAGGCCCACATCCGCCTGAACAATTGAGGCCCTTAAGCCACTTCTAATCATCCTCTCTGCTCACTCTGAGCTAGCCTGCACACTCCCACAAGGCCATTCTTCTGTGAACACATACCTTTTACTGCATTGTTGAAGGATGTTTGAGGACCAAAATTAGATGTGCCTGGTGTATCATGCTGACACAGCAGCAATTGTTCATAAGGTGATTAATGATTGAATGCAGTTTAAAGTCTGTATCAAAGCACATATCTCTTTTAGAGTATTAAAAAAAAAAAGCTTAATTCAGAGTCATGTCTGGTCATTTAGTGAGAAGAATGAAGTTGAAAGAGAAAGGAGTTATTCCCTTAATTGATCAGTCAGTCTTCAATACATTATGTCTTGGGTGCTCTGGGGAATACAGACATGAGTAAGACATAGTCAGTGTCTTCAAAGAGTTTAAAAACTACCTAGGGAGACAACAAATACTCCTGTTAACTATCATCAAAACAAAGTAGTATAGGATATATGCTAAATGATCATTATAGACCAAATGTGACACAGAAGAGATAACTCTGAATCAGCTTCAGCCTATCCCCCATGTCTGTCAGTGGCACCGCCATTCACCTTGCTCAAACCTGACACATGGAAGTCTTGATTGCTCCCTCTCTTCATCCCCCATATCCAATCCATTAGCAAGTCCTTTTGGCTCTAGCTCTAAAATGTATCCTGAATCTGCTTGCTTCTCTCCATGGCCACTGTCACCTCCTAGTCCAGGCCACCAGCATCCCTCTTCCTGGACTATTGTCCTGGCCTCCTATCTGGCCTCTATTTCTCTTCTTGCCACTCTCCAGTCAAATTTTGTAGAGCAGAGTGTTATTTTAAAAATATAGATTAGTTTCATCTCTCACTTAAATATGTCAGTGACTTCCCAACGTACTCGGCATAGAGAACTCTTTATTGTGGTATGCAAGGCCCTGCATGGTTTCCAACCTCATTGATAGCCACCTTCTCTTTGGTCCACTGCCTCTTCCAGTTGCTTGAATATGGCAAGCAACCACCTCAGGGTGTCTGCACAAGTTGTCCCCCTTCATAGAATGTTCCGTTAATATTTATTCATCTTTCACGTCTCAGCTTAAATGTTGCCTCCCCGAAAAGGCCTTTCTTGATTCCCCTCCTATCTAAATTGTCTCCCTTATTATTGTGTCTCATACCATCCTGTTCTTTTCCTTCATAGCATTTATTACAACTTATAATTATATATGTCTGGGTTTATTTGTTTAATGTCTGTCTCCTCCACTAGACCATGAGCTCCATCAGGGCAGGGCCTATGTCTGCTTTGCTTATAATCATATTCTAAGTGCCTAGTATAGCATCTAGTATATAATAGATGTTCAATATGTGTCCTCGGGATGAAAGGATGGAATAATAAAGAAGTGAGATGGTCTGAGAAGGACTTTTGGAGAAGAACCAGTAGAACACCATGAGCAAAGGCATGGAAATGAGTATTTGTGTGCAAAATGTGTTCTTGGGATCAGGGTAGGTATAGCTGGAGGACTAAAACTCCAGGCAAAGAAGTGTGACCTTTATTTGGTAATTTCCACCATGCCCTTACCCTAGCCTGATTCCAGCTATCCTTAAAACAACCCAGGGTGGGCAGGATGCACCATTCCTCTTCTACTGCAAGAAGTTAGGGTTGGCATGGCCTTCACATCTCCAGCCAGGCCCAAGGCCTCAGTAGGATTCAGAATGAGCAATGCCCACTATACCCAAGCAGTTGATGAGAAAGTAGAAATGGTGGTGAGGAAAGACTGGTTGTTAAAGAACATTGAAAGTCCTCTTGAGTCATGCAACTCCTTCTAAATATTCCATAGGTATCCAGGTTCTCATCTGACCCTTACTACTACAGGCCAACGAATATCTCTAGTAATAATAATAGTGCCTACCTCATAAGGTTATTATGAGAATTAAATGAGAAAATACATAAAAGGTACTTAGCATAGTGCCTAGTATATGGTAAGCACTCAATAAATGTTAACTATTATTATTCCTCTTCTGTAAAATGGGAATTCTAATAGTGCCTACCTTCCAGGGTTGTTGTGACTATTAAATGATATAATACATGTAAATGCTTAGCTTAGTGCCTAGCACATAATAAGCACTCAAATGTAAGCTATCAGCTATTATTACCATTATTAATAACATCAACAGCAGTAGCAACACTAATATTGAATAGTTCAGGGAAGAAATAATGAGGGTTGATCTAAGGAAGACACATTGGGAAATTCAATGAGAGCAGCATATGCCTGAAATGGTCACTCTGGGGCCCCAAAGGTAGGGATCAATGCATAGAGAAAGGTAAACCACCAGCAGTGGGCCGGCCAGGTTGCTTGGTCACCAGGCTGAGGCAGGTGATGCTCTGGGAGGTGGCCCCCCTCAAGGCAGGCCCTGTCACCAGGGCTCAATTCCCAGCTCTATTGATCAGGTAGGAATTGTCGCTATGGTAGCATCTGGTTACCTTACTTGATGTATTACTTGGGGAGGAGATGCAGGGCTCTCCAGCCTGTTGTCTTGGAGGAATGCCAGAGGGAATATACAGCTGGTGGGGCTGCCAGGACAGGTGTGGGAGGGGCAACTAACAGAACTTTGTGCTCCTCAGGGCTAGGCCCTTGTGAGAGTTGCTAAGCGGCATCTGCTTTGTCTCCATTTTTGTTACTTTGTGAACCATTTTTGTGCTTAGGAGTTAGCGTCTATCTAGAAGCAGCCCATATGACAGTGTGCTAAGCATTAACATGTATTATATACCACTCAGTCTCAAGAGGTCTCCATGCAAGAAGGCCACTTCCTCTGCTCATCCCAAACAACGTATACCTCACAGGCATCAGAAACCTCTGCTGGGATGGGAGCAAGGCCCAAAGGTGGCCTAGATACTGAGAAGTCAGAGACAAAAGGGTTTACAGAATCACTGAGGTTGGCAACTGACTGATAATAACAATACCTTTTTGAGCACTTTTATGTATCGGGCAGTGTGCTGCGAATTTTGCAAGAATTATCTTGTTTATTTCTCAAAAAACCCTAAGAGGTAGGTACTATTAGTAGACCCATTATGAAGGTAAAGAAACGAAGTTTAGAGAAACCAAGTGACTTGTCCAAAATGCCTGGGTACTCACACCTCTCCAGAGAGCTTCATGCTCTCAGAATAATTAATAATAATAATAATAATAATAATAATAATAAATAGCTGCCATTTATTGAGCACCAACTATGGGGCAGACCCTTGACATGTGTTATCTCTTTGATTCCATACCATAACTCTACTAAGTAGGTACAATTATTACTCTTTCCATTTTACAGAGGTAAGGCTGTTAGATGGTTAAGAAACTTTCCGAGATCACTTAGGTAGTAGGAGATAGAACAAGGATTTGAACTTCAGCAAATAATTCCAGCTCCTAGTCCCTTAACCTTATACTACCTTCTCTTTTTCTCCAAAACAGCTCTTTTGACAGGTAAAACCTAAAGACAACCAGGAAAGAGTCAAGAAAGAGAAAAGACATTTTTGTGCAGCAGTTTTAAATTGATCAAAGTACTACAGTCAAAGTGAAAAGTTGGACTCCTTCAAATGGGGTATTAGGTTAGAGTTTGAGGATGGACTTGGTCCCATGGGTATATTCTGGCACTCTCTGTGCATGGATTTATCATTGTGTTCAGAAGTTTGAGCCATATCAGTCCTAGTTCAATGAGTCTGTACTGCTCAATGCCAAATATCCCTTGCTACATGCTGCAAGCCTGATAATGAGAATCAGACAAGAACTTGGGTGAGCTGGAAACTAATCCAAGCCAACTGTTGTTCATCCTATTCTGGGCCCTCTTCCTGGCTATCTCCCCCTATGCAGTCCACCTTTAGCAGAAAAACATCCAGGAAGTCACTCCTGACCTTGACCTCTGGTTGTCTATACCCTTGGCATCAGCTTCTTGATGGGAGTGGAAAGAGACAAATAACAATTATTTTTCATATCCCTATGCTCTACAAAAATAATAATAGTGACAGAGTTCTCAGGAATTTACTTCTCAATGCCAATGTTACAGGTTTACTTAGTTATCAGTTACCAAGAATCAAAACCAATCTCCTAGCCCCATCCCTACAATGATACATAATAGTCCTGGCAATATTATTCTTCTATTAAAAGGAGCTCCCTTTCTTTCATGGTGTTTGAAGTTACTCAGACTCTTCAGGGCTCAGACTCTTCATATCCAGGAAAATCTGTTGCTTCATACATTCACATTTGTTATAACACAGCCTTACCGCTGTGGGGGACTCTTAACAACAAAATACTCTGTTTAACCATTCAGGCCCCAGGACCAGACAGACAGACTCACTTTGCTGGGGTGTTGAAGCCCCATGCAACAAGAAAAAACACTGAAACACTGTGTTTAATGAAGGGAAGAGAAAACAGTGTAAAGTTTAAAAAGTCAAAGGAGGCACAGAAATGTCAAACAAGATACAAAGGTGAGCTTGGGCCGAAAGGGTGAAAGTTCTAGAAACTACTTTGTACATTCTCAGAAACACTTCTACTGAAGACTGTGTGCCAAAGGGCCTGGAATATGCTCATTATTGAATAACTGGTCAGTTTATTCATCCAGACTTGCTCTTATTAAAAGAACATTTTGCTCTCTACTCACCTCTACAGAAACCAGCCCCAGGGAAGTAGGTCAAAAAATTAGCTTCCCAAATGCAGTCTCTTATCATAGGTTTCCAAGCCAGAGTTACTGAGAAACTTGGACCTTACCATTTTGGAAAATGGTTTCATTTCCTCAAGCCAGAAAGCCCAGAGGATCTCGTCTCCTAAAAGTCACCATGGGAGGGGTTATGACTTTCTCTGAATCATCTAAGAAGCTAGTTAACAGATAGGTATTTTGAGGGTCCACTCTTGGAGTCTCAGATTCAGTTGGTTGAAGTGGAGACTCAAACATATTTTTTAAAGTATACACGAGTGATTCTGTAACGAAGCAAGCTTTGACTTTGGAGACAAGTATGCTTTGTTTAAATGGAAAGTAACAGTAGAGATAATCTATTCCTAACTGTGTCCTCAGTCTATATGTGAGGATTCTGGGGCTCAGAGACATTTAAGCACTTGTTCAACGTCACATAGCTTAATTAGTAACAAAGCAAGAACTGGAATCCAGGTCTTCTACTTCTCAATGCACTGTAAGCTCCATCTACTGAATCTCCTTGCCTTTTAAGGAAATTGTTCTTTCCAGTTTAGGTATGGAGACAGATGTCCCTCCTGGTTCTAATCAGAGTTAAAAAGTAATGTTACCTTTCTACTTAATTCAGTAGAAAATGAAACATAACAATCCCCAGTTGTACCAAAAGCATCAAGTATAGTTTTAAAAAGAAAATATGACCTTTCCCTTTATGACCATACATAAGGAGAACTGTATCACATAATTTATGTGTAGAGACCATATTTGTGGCTATAATGATTCAGTTTTAAATTATTCAGCACTGAAGAAGAGACACCCTAGCTTTAAGATGGGACATTCATTAGGTTAACAACCAAAGCCTTTTTTCAAGGCATCGAAGATTAATAATTATATTATATGGCCATCAGTTCCTCACTCTAGTTCAAACCTTTAAAAGAATTATAAATTTGTGTGTGTGTGTGTGTGCGTGTGTGTGTGTGTGTGTGTACCTAATGCACATATTAGATAGGGTTCTAAAGCTATTTGACAAATACCAGGATTTTGAACAAGTGAGAAACATCAAATCATAATTGTCAATTATTCAAATAATCCAAATTATTCCTTTGAGGACAATAATCCACCCATCTTCTGACAGCTCAAAGGCATCCCAGGGGTGGGCTGTGTATGTAACACACCAGGTAAAGTGAATAATGCGTAAGTACAAAGGGCATTCAGAACTTTATCAAATTAGGAAGCTGCACTTTAAAGGTACCTGTATTTATCCCTAGGGAAGAGAAGTTACCAAATTTTTAGCTACCAAGTGTTGGGGTTGGGGGCTTTGTCAGAACCCTTTTCCAGAAATGTCAACTCTCAAAGTATGTCTCCTTTCCACATATGTCTTCTCCATCTGTAAAGTAGGTAACAACTGTTGCCACTCTTTCATGCTCCCTCCACAGCTCTGCCACCCCCAAGGGATTTTAAGGTTGCTACTGACTCTAGACAAAGTAGTTCTTCAGCCACACAAACAAACACTCTGATTTCCATCTTCTCCTAATCTATAGACCCTACCCTTGTCCTAAAGCAAACACCAAATTCCTCTTGACCATACCTAGATGTTGGCAGAAAAGAGATACAAGAAGCCCAGGCAAAGTAAGGTGGAATGCTACAGCTGTACCTGTTTGCCACTATTCCCTTTACAGAGGATGACATCATTGTTTATTTTGGTTAGAATAACTTCTCATGGGAAGGCCTCAAACTTGTCCTCTTTGTAGGAAGCCAAGTCGGATAGAAGCTGACTACTACTCAGCACTCAGCTTCTGGAAAATTCTGGAACTAATCCAGCTGACCTCAGAGGTCAGTGAAGACACAGCTGTAGCTTTTCTCCAAGTGTCCTACATGGTAGATCTCTAAAGTTAGTTCGCTATTGTCTACTGCTATGGCTACTACTGTCAGCGGAAATGATCCTAAATGGCCATTCATTTCACAGTGAATTTAGAGGAATTTGATGTTGAAAAGGCTTTCAACATAGTTCTAGTTGGAAATAAATTTAAAAGCATGTTTGCTTAAATAATTGAAGGTGAAACATGCATTATATGTATTTCATGAGTAGTTAGGGATTTCTGTTTCAAACCTTTTGTGGTGCCAAATATGAATTCCTGCCTGGCACTTGATTTAAGAAGCAAAACCTAAATTATCAGAAGACATCGAGAGGAGGAGCAGAGTGTACTTTTATATACTGTGGTTAGATTGTAAATTGGTAAAAAAGAAAACTGTAGAGAACAATTTGGCAACATCTAAAAAAGAAATTAACTGAACAAATCCAGTCCTGGGAATTTATCTTAAGGAAATAATTAGCCAAATGCATATGATATAAACCAAGCATGTTTACTGTGGCATTGTTTGAGTGCTCATAAAGGAACAGAGTGACAATTATGATTTTAAAAAATTTAAAATTTTTCTGTACAAGACACTAAAATCAAAGTTAAAAAGATAAACAATAAACTGCTTAATATGTTTGCAACATCGATAAGTTAAATAGTTACTATCTAAAATATATAGAGATCTCAGTTATCAAAACAAGAAAGAACTCAATAGAAAAAGAAGCAAAGGATATGAAATGGCAACACAGAACTACAGATAGCTAATAAACATATAAAAAGATTTTCAGCCTTACTAGTATTCTAAAAAATGCAAGTAAAAAGATTTTTTGCACCTATCACATTGTCAAAGATTAAAAGATCAATAATATCTGAAATTGGTGAGGAAAAGCATGGAGAAACAGCCACTGTTGGTGGGAATGTATGTAGCCGTGGCCTTGCTGGAAGGCAATTTGGCAGGCTTTACTAAAATCAAAGATGGGCAAACCAAACTCTAAACCAGCAATTACACTACTGTGAATTTATACTACAAAAACATTTGTAATAGTATGCAGAGCTCCATGTAAAAAAGGTATGTTGCACCAATATTTAATAATTTTAAAAATCAGAAATAATGTAAAAATTAATAAAGGTTGGATTAAAGAAGTTATGTCACAATTGTATAAGAGTACTATGCATCTACTTTTCTCAAATGAAATAACTAGAGGTATGCTGGCAGGAAAAGACCTCTTGACATATAGTTCAATGAAAAGAATGTTGAAGAACAGTATGTGAAGCATTGGTCACACCTTTTATTATTCTATGTACATGAATACATACATGAATGTTCATAAAAACATGCACAAAATGATACATGCCAAATTGTGAACATATTGGGGGATCAGTGATGGAGAAGCCAGGAACGTTCTACTTCATATTTCTATTTTTACAAGCATAAGGATATATTATTTCGATCAGAAAAATGCTTTTTTAAAACAAGAAATAAGGCAATCTGTATCATTCTCCCACAATGCCCAGCTCCCATTCCCAGCCTCTAAAAATGTCCTATTCAAGGACATGGTGTCAGTATCTAAGACAATTTCTAATACCCAAAGTCATAAGCTTTTGCTTTTTAGAATTAAACTAGGGGGTGGGGGAAACGCTGGAAAGAAGTGAAAGATTGTCACATTCTTTTAGAAGAGTTTCATTTCATATAATTATGGCATAATTGACACCCTTTCTAGAATGACCTCCTTCTCCCATCCATCCAAATCTCCCACTGTTCTTCCTGCCATGCTAGCTCATTTCAATTCCTTTTGTTTTCACCTGAAATCCAGGAGTCAATACCACTCTTTTATCCTAAAGAAATTCCACCTTAACTCACCCTCTCCCAGTCTATTTGGCAGAAGTCTCATCTCAGTATTTCTAATTCCCTCCAAGTTAAGATTAACAATCCCAGCTCTGGAAATCTTTAGTATTTAGGGAGCATCTATAAGTTACCTGAGGCTGTATACCAATACCAAGAGCCAGCAGAGCAGGAGCGGTTGACCTAGATGTCCCTGAAATTACATGCACATGTTAGTGGATGTGAGTCCTTCTTTGGAAAGTGGATCAATAGCTATTTTTGGACTTTCAAGGAGGTATTTGGTCCATAAAATGTTAATAACCATCAAGGTAGAGGGACTGGGATAATCAAATCACCCACTGAGTATCTAGGCAGAACACCCAGTCCTAAGGTTTTCATCTGGCTGCTTAGGTTGGTGATTCAGACAACTATATACTCAAGAAGAATGGAGAGAGAGTGGGGAGAGGAAGTATGGCCTTCCAGGGCTCCACTAGAAACCTGTCCCTCTGATAAAGCTGCCACATAGAGCCCATATAACTCAGGCCTAAACATGACCTCCAAGCCCCAGTGAATGAGCCAATCCACACTCTCCCTGAACTACACAAGAAGATAGCTATTTATAGTAGAAAGAGCATTAGCAGATGGCAGATATTAGTTCTAACCTTTAGGATGACTTCTGTTCTGTCATGTGGTAGCTGTGTGACCTTAGGCAATTCACTTCACTTCTCTGGTCCTCATTTTCCTCATCCAAACAGAAGGTTTTCAGCAGACAAACTTTGAAAGATACTTTTATCTCCACCATTCTATAAATCTCCCCTACTAGACAGGAATTTCCACTAAACTTTCCAGAACAGAGAATGACTTCACTCTCACCTTTTAGTATCACACAGTTTTCTCTGTGGCTAACCTAAATCCTTCCCACTGAAAATGAAGCTTGCTGCTTTCTTGCAGAGAATGACTGGTCCATGTACAGAGCACTGTAAAACTAGTAACTCTAATGCCTGAATATCAGTCTCTACCCCAAACCCAATTTGCAATGATTATTCTCAAGAACTCAATTCTTCTTTCAAGGTACCTTGTAAGGAAAAGAGGTTGAGGGAATTAATGAAGAGTCAAGGGAATCAAGAAGGGTCGATAGTCACACGAGTGCTGTTTCTTGTGCCTTTAAATTTCCTTAAAGGTGGCCACACCTTCCTATTGGAAAAATGAACCCCCAAAACTGTGCTCAAGATACCTCTTCTGCAAATGGGGTTCCAGCCCAGATTGGGCATTGAGGGCACTGGAGATGAGCCCTGTAGCAGTTATCTTCCAAGATGGCCTTTTAGAACTGCTTCTGCAAAAGAATGAATCTGAAGGATAAAAGCAACTTTCCAACTAAACTTAATTCACCTCCAGGGTTCTCTGGTCAGCAGGGTGTGTTCAGATTGATGGGATTTTTCTTGAGGCTATACTGATGATACCTCTGAAACAGGAAATTAAAGGCCACACTGTAATTTTTAGGATGTGAAAGGAAATAAGCCCAGAGAACTGAGTCACCCACGGCTGAATGAGGATAGGTCATTCCAGTCAAAGTAGAGCAGAAAGCTGAGGCAATCTGCCCAAAAACACAGAGAAAAACAGGATTTGGGCCTGAATTATTAGGATAATTGCCTTAATTCTTCACTTCCATTTCATAATAACTTTGAATTTATATAGAGTCTTTCTTCTAAGAAGCTCAAAATACTTGCAGAGATATTATTTTAGTTGTCATTACAGCATCCGTCAGTGAGAGCAAAGATTATTATCAACCTCATTTTACACCTGGGTGAAGGCAAGCCTAGAGGGGTGAAGCAAGTCATCAAGTTTGCCCAGCAAGGTACTGACAGCCTCTGAACTCAGCAAGAAATTCTCTTGCCCAGCATTGCCAAAAGAACGTTCATTTCAACACCAATCCAGCAAAATGCTTGATGGAACACCAAGTACTGTGGGCAAATATATCTGGGAAATTCTGTATATTCCATTCTCTTGGAGAGTCACAATATGCATTACCCTAAAACCCTGCAGTAAATAAACCTGCTTCTGTTTAAGCAAGAATCTCCCAAATTAAACTTGACCACAAAACTCTGCGTGTTTGCGTGAACGCACATACACGTAACACCTACTAACACTTGTGAAACTAGCCTTTTTTGGAACACACATTGTGTAGCACTGGTCTGGCCACTAAACTGATCTGGGTATTGGTATAGCAGACAGATCAATTTTACTCCATCCAAGCTGTGGAGATGCTTCTTAGAAATATTGCCTGATACCTTGTGGTATTGACAGCCAGAGAATAAAGGACCTCGATGGGCCGAAAGGACCCCAGGCCATCATTTCCTTTGCAGCCTGGCATTGGCCAGACTAGGGAGGAAGTTGATTCAAGCTCAACTATTTCTGCTGGAATTACTTTCAAATAGAACCCAGGGCTATTTTTGGTCTTAATTTAAGGGAGGAGATGTTCAAGATGCTGGTTCAAGCCCTCAGAGCTTACATGCTCTCAACTAGCATAATTTTGTGCCCACCAGGGACTTCCAATAAAAATCACCCATTTCTTGGGTTCATTTCCAGTGCCATTCATCAGCCCATGCAATCAGCACCAACACAAAAAGAGAAGAGACTCCGAATGTGCCCCTGTTCTGGCTTAATTGCATGAGTATTATATTAGTCATCATATATTCATTTCAAAACTAACAAACAGCATGGAATCTTGTGCTATTATTAATTACCACTGACATTACTAAAAGTACCTAAAATGTAAAAGTCTCTGAAGACTCTGTCCTGGTTCATGTGTATTTTACACACAATTCAAAATATGAAAGATCACAAACAATGGATTTAATATTTTAATGCTATTTTCATGTTTTCTTACAGTATTTATTAAATTTCCACACTGTGAGGGAAAATTCCTCCATTAAAATGGTAATTTTTTTGTGCAAAATATAAATGTAATACAAGTATATCTTTCGTTGGCATGCCATCCACTAGCTAAAAATTCTGTGTAAATAGATTTTTGGTAAAAATATTCACGGTAAATGTCAGGGGGCACTGTTATTTAAGATGATCTGATTATGGACCCTTTTGTAAAGCAATAAACTCTGCATTGTGAATACTGTCCATCTAGTTCATTTGCCTTTTAAATCCATACTTACACATACCATATGTGTTTTGCTTAAAGCAAAACACACTAATATTAATAAATAAGCTATACATTTCTTAAGATGGGGATGCATTCTGATCCTTATCAATCTTCAATACCGGCTCTTTTTGGATTTACCATTAACCACCATCCTAGTCCAGGGAGATTCATTTTGAGTTGGTTGAGAATGTGACAGTAATAATTCTGAGGACTCCCTGCAGTCTTATTTAACTATGACCCCTCTGCCTTTAGACATGTTGTTCCTTCAACTTAACCACCTGGTGAATTAATTCCTCAAGACTCACTCAAATGTCACTTCCCCTGTGAAGCCTTTCTCGATGGTACCCCCCCCCCATCCCCAGCCATGCATCTCTCCTCTGTGTTCTCACAGAACCCTGCCTGTCCCTTGTCATACTCTAGTGTAATTATCTGTTTACATACTCTAGTATAATTATCTGTTTACACACTCTATCTTGCCAACCAGACTGTGCACTCCCTGAGAGCTAAGATGATGTTTTATTCATTTATTCATTTCTATACTTTCAATACTTAACATTACTATGGGCACATAGCAGGTGTTTAATAAATGTCGGTCGTTTGAATGATCACTATACTTAACTGTATATTTAGGACCCCGAAAAAGCAATGCTTTATTAAAACCACAAATAAAAGTGTCAAAGAGAAGGTTTTGCAGTTTTGTTCATTTTTACTGATTTAGTTTTTTAAAAGGACCATACCAATTCACACCTTATGGTTTAAGAAAAAAAAAAAAAACTCTAAACCAAATCCACAACTAATACAGAGGAGCATTTAGTATGTTTCTTTTTCTCCAAACATACAGCTGCATCCTAGCCCATCACTAACATCACTGCAGTAAAGAAAGAAATAAGGATTCACTAATTAAAGAGGGGATTGTTACTGCAGGGATCACTGTAAGAGCTTTGGCTCCTCATTGGCTGAGAGAGGGAAATCCACTAAGAAAGTTGAGCATCTTTGGGGGAACAATAACCGTGTCCATTAGGACTTGGTCAACTCGCTAGAAATTTCCACATACGTAATATCCTATGCAACAGCCCCAGCTGGGGGGGATTTCCATTACTTTGAAACCATCGCGGCCCTTCCAATGTGGGCAGAACAGGGTGGACCTGATCCGTGTGCATATTACTGCAATCTGGCTTGGCATGGGTTGATACCCAAGGACATGCAATGCCAGGAGTAGCCCAGCCCCATGGTCCGCGCGCTCGCGCGCACGCGCGCGCGCGCGCGCGCACACACACACACACACACACAGACGCACACGCACACACACCACTCCAACTCACACTCACTGAATCCCACACAAAACCCGCACCATCTCCGCGGCACACACCACTGCATTCCTGTGTGCCCTGTCACACACAGGGAGTGCCCCCTCATATTCTCTCATTTCTCTAGTCTGCCTGGCCCACATCCCCATACCACCGGCAGTCCTCAGCTTAGCCTCGAACTGAAGCTGGTGAGGACTGGTTTTTGTTGTATGTAACAAAGCCTCATGCACCCAAGTGCCCCGCTGGATCGATTCCATCCATCTCTCCCAGCCCCAATCATGAGCTCCCAGTAGAAGAGAAAGCTCAGCTCTGGGAAGTGGATGCGGGGAGTGGGGGTGCAAAGAAAAAGAGCTTTAGGGGTGGGCGGGGGCAGGAGTCTGGGCATCTTTGGTATTCTCTCGCCATGAAGCGAGAGGGACAGCGAACTGGCAAAAGGACCGAGCTGCCTTCTCTCTCCATCGCACCCCATTTATTCATAGAAAAAGACCAAAAACTGAAAAATAATCTACCCTCCCGTCGGCCTCGTGCCCTCCCAGCGGCTCTTGGAGCCACTCGCGCTCCAACAGCCTGCAACAAAGCTTCCCCAATACAGACCTGTTCCAGCCTCTTCGCGGCGAGAGCGAGGGGGAGCCGCTGCTGAGGGTTCTGCCTTTCGCGGCCAGGCAGGAGGCGCCGGGGATGGGAGGAGGAGCAGGAACTGGGGGATGAAGGAAGACGAGAGGGTAAAGGAGACAGAGCAGCGGCGACGGCGGCGTCTGTAGGAGAAAGAAGAGGGGAAGGAGGAGGAGGAGGCTGCTACTGTGGCAGCTGCCGAGAATGCTCTGGTGAGAGGCAGGGCTGGGTGCGCGGGGCGTGGACTCACGTGCGCCCCATGGCCCCGGGATGCGCGCGCGTCTGGGTGTGTGAGAGCATCTGGGTGTATTTTGACTGTGATTATTCCAATTCCGACCTAGTCTGGAACTTGTGGTTCCTGCAGCCAGGCGGAAATGAAACCCTTTCAGTCTCCAGAGCCTGAAGGCCTGCCGGGGGATGGGGGTTGGGGATGAGGGAGCGAGGGAGGGGAGAAGTTCAGAGCCCCAGGCCTGCCATTAACGTCCATATCCTTTCCTTCAATCTTCTTTCTGGGGACTGGATGCTTGCAGACGCTTATATCTCTGGAAAGCCTGCATAGCCAAAGAGGTTAGAAGGAGACCCAGGACAATCACTATCACCATCACACTGTATTGCATGAGCACACATTGTGCTGAGTGCTGTCTGGACCACCTAGAAGGCAACTTCTTTTCTAATTTGGGATTGACTTTCATGAGTTGAGGTGCCCATAACTTCATACAGGATCTACATCCCACCTTTTCTCCTGTCTCTCATTCCATTGCAGTATCTCTGCTTATAACCAAGGTGGCATACAATTAGTTCTCTACTTATTAATCTGCTTACCCAACCAGCATTACCCAGGTTTCCAGTTTCACTGGTGTCAAGAGATCACTTAATCAACATGCCACTCCTCTCCAGCTGTGGGGTACTCAGTTTTGATGAAAACCAACACTGGTTTCCTGGAAGTCAGAGAGCTGAAGATCATCATGGATCCAGCTAGAGACTCAGTTTGAATGTGTACCCTTAAGACTAAGAAAAGGGAAAACAACTGTGAGATTCACAAGTTTTCCCCCTGAGTCAATCCTTGGTGAATCCCTTGGTACAGCCCTGCTGAAAGTCTCCTTCTTGCTGGTGACCTTTTGAGCATTTCACTTCATCTGGCCTAATGACTTATGCTTGTAGAGCACTTTGGCATTTACAAAGCGCTTCCTAATAATGAGATTCCTACCATATCATCTCTGTGAATTACACAAGGAAAATGTCATTATTTGTATTCTATAGATGAAAAAACAGATTCAGCAAGATTAAGTGGAATTGCCTAACATTATAGGCTAATGACTGGCAAATCCAGAATTGGGAACCAGGGCTTCAAATTTCCAGGTCAAAGTTCCTTTTTAAAATTACATCTTGGAAAGAAATTACAAATTCATCTCCTGATCTTTATGTTGGAGGTAAATGGTTTAGTGCCTTCACTAAGTTAAAATTGTTAACTAAAAATAGATTTTGAAAAAGATAGTTAGTTTGATACATTCAGGTACAACTTACAAGTTAGTGTGCAAAAGAGTTAAAGATTTTTAAGCCTCAGTCCCCAATCGGGAGACGTAATTATTCCTTTCATTCTGCTAGCAGCTACTATAAGAATAATTTGAAATGAAGGTACAGAAAGGAAACTAGAAAGAGGGTATATTTGAATTTCCTGGGGTGATAATCTTGTGAATGATTCCCCCACAAACTAGGTCTTTGTCCTCTAAGTCATGAGAATGAATCATTGTTTGCCACCAAGGGAGGAAATCTGTCTACCACACAGCAGCCTGGCTAGTCCCAAGAATGTGCAAATGAATATCAAGCAAAAAAGAAAGGTTTGTGCAGGGGTTATAGCTCCATTCTTGAGTGAGACAACCCTAGCTGGAAAATCTTGGAGAAATACTCAATATGAACAATCCACCTATCAAACAGGTATAGAAGTATGAGAACGAAATGGACTGATAACAAGTGTCTGAGACATAGCAAGGCTCAATAAATGATAGTTATTATTAGAGAAAAGAAAAGCAACAACTACATTAATAGGTCTTTCACCATTAAAAGCAGAAATTATTTTTTACTAGTAATACCTCAACATTGATAGAATGCATAGGAAAAGAGTGCTCCCCCCCCGCCACAGGATAGAAGAGATCAAGTGCTGGTGATAAGAGATAGACATGATAAATAGAGATGAAGGATTCTCTGCAACTACTGAGGACCAACATGGAACCAAGAAAATAACAGGATTGGAAGAGGATGGTGAAAGTGGGCATTTAGGATTGGGCAGGGAATTGTGACCCAGATTCTTGATACTCATGGTTATAGTAACAGAGTGGGAGTATATGCCTATTAATATTTTTATAATAATGTACATGGTTTACTCAAACAAACTCTGTTTATCAAAAGATCTAATAAAGAACTCCATTCAAAATTTATCAGAAATACCTGAATCTGACATTCAGCCAGGGACTCCCTGTTCGGATTTGGTACCAAAAAGAAACTATTCTTGTTTGAGCCTTGCCAAGCACAAAGAGGTTGAGTCATAACAATGCTTAGAGCCAAGCTGCAGAAAAATTGGGAAGGATGTGAAATCTGTCTCTGACACCCTTCCAGTTTCTATGTGTTTTACCCTTTCCTTCCCACTTCCAATCTATGGACATCAAAATTCCTGCCTTTCCCAACCAGGATAAAGTGACCTGGTTTATTCATTTACAACAGAGTGCCTTTATGTTTCTCTTCTCAAAAGGAAGACTAGCAGGAAGAGACAATGCTAAACCAAATGAAATAGATCACTAATAGTAGAAGTTCAGGCATTCCTGTGGTTAAAATTCCTTAGGTACCCTCAAGTCATTTCAGTATGAGACTTTCTATAGATAAGACTAGAACTTGGAATTTTTTCTTTTTTTTTCTTTTTATAAATTTATTTAAAGTATACAGTACATTGGTTAGACATCTATATTGTTTATAAAACGATCCCCCAATTGCTTCCTCCCTCCCCTGGCCCTCCACTTAGCCATCATATCAATGCTAACTGCATTCGCTCTGCCATGCTCCCCATCTCCCTATTAACTACTAATTTGTACTGCTTTAACCCTTCACCCCATTCTCCCATCCCCACAACCCCCCCTCCTTTCTGTTTGTCACCAAATTGTCCACTATATTTGTGAGTCTATTTTTGATTAGTTTGTTCTTTTGTTCCTTAGATATCACACATAAGTGAAATCATATGGTATTTATCTTTCTCTGACTTATTTCACTCAGCATAATAACATCCAGGTCCGTCCATGTGGTTGCAAATGGTAGTATTTCATTTTTTTTTTAATGGCTGGGTAATATTCCATCGCAGACATGAACCACAACTTCTTTATCCAATGGTCTGTTGATGGGCATTTAGGTTGCTTCCATATCTTGGCTATTGTAAATTGTGCTGCCATGAATATTGGGGTGCATAGATTTTAATGAATTACTGTTTTGGTTTTCTTTGGATAAATACCCAGAAGTGCAATTGCTGGGTCAAAAGGTAAATCTATTTTTAATTTTTTGAGAAACCTCCATACTGTTTTCCATAGTGGTTGTACGAATTTGCAATCCCATCA
Organism: Pteropus vampyrus; assembly: GCF_000151845.1. NCBI lineage: Eukaryota > Metazoa > Chordata > Mammalia > Chiroptera > Pteropodidae > Pteropus > Pteropus vampyrus. Next base: position 1,832,219 of record NW_011889025.1, on the reverse strand, counting down.
ACAATGTATGAGGGTTCCCTTTTCTCTGCATCCTTGCCAATACTTGCTGTTTTTTGATTTATTGATGATAGCCATTCTGACAAGTGTGAGGTGATATCTCATCGTGGTTTTATTTTGCATTTCTCTGATGATTAGTGACCTTGAGCATCTTTTCATATGTCTGTTAGCCATCTGTATTTCCTCTTTGGAGAAGTATCTGTTCTGGTCTTCTGCACATTTTTAAATTGGATTTTGTTTTTGTTTTTGTTGTTGTCGTTGAGTTTTATAAGTTCTTTATAAATTTTGGATATTAACCCCTTATCAGATGTATCATTAGCAAATATCTTGTCCCAAGAGTTGGTTGGTTGTCTTTTTGTTTTGTTGCTGGTTTCCTCTGCTGTACAACGTTTTTTTAGTTTGATGCAGTCACATTTGTTTATTTTTTCTTTTGTTTCCCATGCCCAAGGAGATATATCTGAAAAGAAATTCCTATTAATAATATCAGAGAGTTTACTGCCTATGTTTACTTCTAAAAGTTTTATGGTTTTGTGTCTTACATTTAAGTCTTTAATCCATTTTGAGTCTATTCTTGTATATGGTGTAAGAAGATGGTCCAGCTTCTTTTTTTTTTTTGCATGTATCTGCCTCATTTTCCCAACACCATTTATTGAAGAGACTGTCTTTTCCCCATTGTATATTCTTACTTCCTTTGTCATATATTAAGTGAGCATATATGCGTGGATTCATTTCTGGGCTCTCTATTCTGTTCCATTGATGAACGTATATGTTTTTATGCCAGTGCCATGCTGTTTTGATTTCTGTAGCCTTGTAGTATAGTTTGATATCAGGTAGTGTGATACCTCCAACTTTGTTCTTCTTTGTCAAGATTGTCATGCTATTCAGGTTTTTTATGGCTCCATATAAATTTTAGGATTATTTGTTCTAGCTCTCTGAAAATTGTCATTGGTATTTTGATAGGGATTTCATTGAATCTATAGATTGCTTTGAGTAGTATGGCCATTTTAACAATGTTGATTCTTCCTATCCATGAACTGGGTATATGGTTCCATTTATTTGTGTCTTTTTCAATTACTTTTTTCAATGACATAATTTTCTGAGCACAGATCTTTCACCTCCTTGGTTCCTAAGTATTTTATAGTTTGATTCCTAAGTATTTTATAGTTTTCGATGCAATTGCCAATGGGATTATTTTCTTAATTTCTCTTTCTGAAAGTTCATCATTGGTGTATAAAAATACCACTGACTTCTGAATATTTATTTTGTAACCTGCTACTTTATTGAATTCATTGATCAGTTCTACCAGTTTTTTGATGGAATCTTTAGGGTTCTCTACATATAATATCATGCCATTGGCAAATAACGAGAGATTTACTTCTTCCTTTCCAATTTGGATGCCTTTTATTTCTCCTGATCATCTTATTGCTTTGGCTAAGACTTCCAATACAATGTTGAAGAGGAGTGGTGAAAGTGGGCATCCTTGTCTTGTACCTGATCTTAAGGAAAATGCTTTTAGCCTTTTTCCATTGAGTATGATATTAGCTGTAGATTTGTCATATATGGCCTTTATTATGTTGAGACACCTTGGAAATTTTAATTCTCATGATATCAGAAACTCAGAATAGAATCAGGCGTTGATTATCATCTTCACTCAAATCCCTTTATTTCACAGGTGATTAAACCAAAGCTCAGAAAGATTAAGTGACTCTCCCAAGACCACATAGCTTCCAAGGAAAGCCATGACTTGAATTGCAAGCACAGAGCTCTTTCCACTATACTGTGGTACTCCATCAGCCAAGAAGAAAACCAAGAAAAATTGCTTTTGTTGGGGCTCATGTCAGGCTTCCCCCAAACTATGCCAAAGTGGCATATTGATTATTTTGAATTCAAGTTATTTGAGAAACAGCCTGTACAAAAAAGAAAGAAAGAAAAAGAAAAAGAGAGAAAGAAACTGGCTTTCGCATTTTCCCCCATGAAAGCAGGAAATAAATCTCCCATGTGAAAGTATCCTCTCTTATTATGTAAGTATGAAATAACACATTCTTATCACCAGAGTTAGGAAATTCAAGGCTGAGAAAGTTATATAAACAAAATTTGTTACTTCTTCACTAGTTTACTATCCCAAACACAAACTTCTTTGTTTTGTCCTATCTCCAATAATTGTTTAAAAATAGTATATAAAGAGCGTGCCTTGGTCACTTCTGGAGTCCTATATCTATGAGACCTCTCTACAGATATAATTAAATTTGAGTTTCTCCAATTGATCTATCTCATGTCAATTTAATTCTTAGACCAGTCTGAAAAACCTAGAAGGGTAGAATAAAAATATTTTTCCTCCGCAACACATAAAACTTATATTTGAGACTTTATTCCTGGTACATAGGGATGGCATGAAAACAAGAATATAGACAAGAAATGTTCAGTCCTTTTACTTGCTTCCTTTAGTTTTCTCCTCATAAGTCACTTTTTTTTAGTAGTCATTTCAAACATGTCTTATGCATAATGGTCTATGTGATGTCAGGCACCTAAAACTAGAAATAATATTAGAGGTTTGTGACTAGGCTGAGAGTGGACAGAGTCCAGGTCACTCTTTAAATTTTTTTTTAGTGTTGTGATAATAATATTTAACCTGATATCTACCCTCTTAACAAAATATTAAGTGTACAATACAGCATTGTTAACTACAGGCACCATGTTGTACAATAGATACCTGGAATTTAGTCATGTATAACTGAAATTTTATAACCATTGAATAGCACCTCCAATCTCTCCCAGTCCCTGGTAACCACCATTCTATTCTTTTCTTTTTTGAGCTAGACTGTTTTAGATACTTTATGTAAGTAGAATCATGCAGTATTTTTCCTTATGTGACTGGCTTATTTCACATAAAGTCCTCAAGGTTCATCTATGTTGCATATGGCAGGATTTCTTTCTTTTTTAAGGCTGAATAATATTCATTATATGTATATTCCAGTCTTCCATTGATGAGCATTTAGGTTTTTTCCACATTTTTCTAATTCAAATAATGCTGCAATGAATATGGGAGTGCAAATATCATTTCAAGATGCTGATTTCATTTCTTTTGGATAAATACCCAGAAGTGGAGTTGCTGTAAATTTTTGAGGAAACCCCAAATGTTTTTCATAGCAGCTGCCCAATTTGCATTAATACCAACAGTGTACCAGGATTTTAATTTCTCTACATTATCACCAACATTTGTTATCTTTTGTTTTGTTTTTGTTTTAATAATAGCCATCCTAGTAGGTGTCAGGGGATAACTCATTGTGGTTTTAATTTTATTTCTCTGATTATGAGTGATGTTAAGCATCTTTTCATGTTCCTGTTGACTATTTGTATTTCTTCTTTGAGAAATGTCTATTTCAGCACCTTTACCCAATTTTTAATCAGATTATTATTTTTTTATTTTGTCATTCAGTCGTATGAGTTCCTTATATGTTTTTGGACGTTAACTACTTATTAGATATATGGTTTGCAAATATTTTCTCCCATTTCTTAGGTTGCCTCTTCACTCTATTGTTTCCTTTGCTTTGCAGAAGCTTTTTAGTTTGATGTAGTCCCACTTATTTATTTTTACTTTTATTGCCTCTGCTTTTGGTGTAATTTCCAAAAAAGTCATTGCCAAGACCAATGTCAAGGAGCTTTTTCCCTATTTTCTTCTAGAAGTTTTATGGTTTCAGGTCTTATATTTAAGTCCTTAATCCATCTGAAGTTAATTTTTGTGAGGGGTGTAAAATAGGGGTTCAGTTTTTTTCTTTTGGATATAGATATCCAGTTTTCTGAATGTAATATATTGAAGAGACTATCTTACAGTGTTCTTGGTGCCCTTGTCAAAGATTAATTGACTGTATATGCATGGATTTATTTCTGGGCTCTCTATTTTTGTCCATTGGTCTATGTGTCTGTTTTTATGCCAGTGTTATACGGTTTGATTACTATAGCTTTGTAATGTAGTTTGAAATCAGGATGTGAGATGTCTCCGCCTCTGCCCTTTTTCTCAAGGTTGCTTTGGCTATTTGAGGTCTTTTGTGGTTCCATAGAAATTTTAGGATTCTTGTTGAATCTTGCAAGCTCACTTTACTCCCATAGCAGGGTGTTAGAGTGATGCTGTGTGAATTAGGTGGCTATATCAGAAAAGGTGGTTTCCATTTCCACTTTGCTTGCTGGAACACTTACTCTTGGGGACCCAAGCCGCCATATAAGAAGTTTGACTACTCTGAAGACACTGGACAGTGAGGAAGCTAGTCATGTGGACAGGCCACATATAGGCGCTTGGGTTGGCGCTTCTAGTCCTTGAATCATCCCATCCCAAGCACCAAGGAAATGAATTAACAAGATTTGGGATGATTTAAGCCACTGGACAGCAAGTCACTCCAACCTTCAAGTATTCCCAGGGGAGGTGCTAGACATTGTGGAGCAGAAAAAGCTCTCCTCATTGCGCCCCTTCTAAATACCTGACCTGCTTATTCCATGAGCATAAAATTATGGTTATTCTAAGCTGCTAAATTCAGCAATTATTTGTAACAGTATGTTTTAAATATTTCATATTTTTCTATTTTTATAATAAACCTACTCAGTTTTTCATGATTATAATACTATTTTGTTGGTGGTGGATCCCCTTACCAGAAGGCTATCAAAACTATCAGTGTCACATAATAGGAAAATGGGCTTTGGAGGCAGATGGAAGTTGATTGAAACTCTTCTCTCTTCCTTAAGCTATGATTTTTTTTTAATAATTTTTTTTTAAAAATTAAATTTATTGAGGTAATATTCATTAATACAATTATATAATTTTCAAGAGTACATTATAATTTGACATCTGTATATTCTATTGTGTGTTTAACATCCAAAGTCCAGTTTCCTTCAGCTACCATATATTTGATCTCCTTTACCCACTTCACCCTCCCTCTATCCCCCTATATTTGACCCCCTTTAACCCACTACCTCCCACCTGCTCTCCCACCCCATACCCTCTGGTAACCACTAGTTTATAGTCCATGTTCATGAGTCTCTGTTTGTCCTTCTCATTTGTTGCTTTTAAGTTTATATCCTATATATAAGTTATATCATGTGATTTTCAACATTTTCTGTCTGGCTAATTTTGCTTAGCATGATTATCTCGAGGTCCGTCCATGTTGTCACAAATGGCAGTATTTCATCCCTTCATATGGCTGAGTAATATTCCATTGTATATATGTACAACTGCTTCTTTAGCCAATCATCTATTGAAGGACACTTTGGTTGCTTCCATGTCCTGGCCACTGTGAATAATGCTGCTATGAACATCAGTGTGCAAATATCTTTTCGGATATGGGTTTTCAAGACTTTGGGGTAAATACCCAGTAGAGGGATTGCTGGATCATATGGTAGATCAATTCTTAGGTTTTTCAGGAACCTCCATATTGTTTTCCATAGTGACTGTACCAATTTGCAGTCCCACCAGCAGTGTATGAGGGTTCTTTTTCTCCGCATTCTCTCCAGCATTTGTTATTACTTGTCCTGTTGATTATAGCTATTCTAACAGGTGAGAGATGGTATCTCATTGTGGTTTGGATTTACATTTCCCTAATAGCTAGCAATGTTGAGCATCTTTTCATATATTTGTTGGCCATTTGTATGTGCCCTAGGGAGAAGTGTCTGTTCAGGTCCTCTGCTCATTCTTTGATTGGATCATTTGGTTTTTTTTTTGTTTTTGTCATTATTAAGTTGTATGAGTTCTTTGTATAATTTGGATATTAGGCTCTTATCAGAGGCGTTGCTTGCAAGTACATTTTCCCATCAGGATTGTTGTCTCTTTACCTTGTTGACAATTTCTTTTGCTGAGCAGAAGCTTTTTAGTTTGAGGTACTCCCATTCATATATTTTAGCTTTTGCTTCCCTTGCTTTTGAAGTATAATTCATAAAATCATCTTTAAGTCCAAGATCCTTGAGTTTAGCTCTTACGTTTTCTTCTATGCGTTTTATTGTTTCAGGTCTTATATTCAGGTCCCTAATGCATTTTGAGCTAATTTTGGTGTGTGGCCATAGACAAAATCTAGTCTCATTCTTTTGCAGGTGGCTTTCCAGTTTTCCCAGCACCATTTATTAAAGAGGTTTTTCTTTCTTCACTGTATGTTTTTGGCTTTTTTGTTGAAAATTACTTGGCCATATAAATATGAGTTTACTTCTGGAATTTAGATTCTGTTCCACTGATCTGCATGTCTGTTTTGCTGCCAATACCATGCTGTTTTGATTATTGTCGCTTTATAGTATAATATGAAGTTGGGCAGAGTGATGGCTCCAGCCTCATTATATTTTCTCAGGATGGCTTTGGCAATTCAGAGTCTTTTGTGGTTCCATACAAATCTGATGATTTTTTTGTTCTATTTCTTTAAAAAATAACAATGAGATTTCGATGGGGTTTGCATCAAATCCGTACAATGCTTTAGGTAATAAGATCATTTTAATAAGGTCATTTAAGGTCATTTTATGTTGATTCCTCCAATCCAAGAACAGGGAATATCTTTCCATTTCTTTGTATCTTCTTTTATTTCTTTTAATAAGTTCTTGTAGTTTTCGTTATATAGGTCCTTTACCTGTTTCGTTAGATTTTTTCCTAGGTATTTTATTCTTTTCGTTACAATTGCAAAAGGAATTATCTTTTTCACTTCTTTTTCTGACACTTAGTTATTAAAGTATAGGAACGCTATGGAGTTTTGAATGTTGATTTTGTATCCTGAGACCTTACTGTATTTGCTTATTGTTTCTAGTAGTGTTCTTGTGGAGTCTTCAGGATTTTCTATATAGAGAATCATGTCATCCACAAATAGTGACAGTTCAAATTCTTCGTTTCCTATTTGGATGTCTTTTATATCTTTCTCTTGTCTGATTGCACTCACTAGGCCCTCCAATGTTATATTGAATAACAGTGGCGATAGTGGACAGTGTTGCCTTGTTCTGGATCTTAGAGGGAAGATTTTTAGTTTTTCATCATTCAGTATAATGTTGGCTGAGTGTTTGTCATATATGACCTTTATTATGTTAAGGTATTTTCTATCTATACCGATTTTGTTAAGTGTTTTGATTATAAATGGATGTTGTGTCTTGTCAAAGGCTTTTTCTGCATCTATTGATATGATCATATGATTCCTATTTTTTAATTTGTTTATGTGTTGCATCACATGAATCGATTTGAATATGTTGAATCATCCCTGCGAGTTTAGGAAGAATCCCACTTGATCATGGTGTATAATCTTTTTAATACGTTGCTGTATTCGTTTCGTTTGTATCTTATTTAGGATTTTTGCATCTGTGTTCATGAGAGATATTGGTCTGTAGTTTTCTATTTTTTGTATTATCTTTACCAGGTTTTAGTATCAGAGAAATATTGACCTCATAAAGTGAGTTGGGAAGTATTGCCTCCTCTTCAATTTTTTGGAAGAGTTTGATAAGAATAGGTGTTAAATCTTCTTGGAATGTTTGGTAGAATTCACTGGTGAAGACGTCTGGTCCTGGACTTTTACTTATTAGTAGGTTTTTGATGATTACTTCAATTTTCATACTGCTGATCGGTCTATATATATTTTCCAGTTCTTCTTGATTCAGTCTAAGGAGATTGTATCTTTCTAAGTACTGGTCCATTTCTTCTAGGTTATTAAATTTGGTGTTAAATACTTTTTCATAGTATTCTTGCATGATCTTTTGTATTTCTGCGATATCAGTCATAATGTCCCCTCTTTCATCCCTGATTTTGTTTATTTGTGTCCTTTCTCCTTTTTCTTTAGGGAATCTAGCCTGGGGGTTGTCAATTTCATTAACCTTCTCAAAGAATCAGCTCTTTATTGCATTTATTTTTTCTATTGTTTTTTGTTTGTTTGTTTCAATTTCATTTAATTATGCTCTAATTTTGATTATTTCTTTCTTTCTGCTGACTTTAAGCCTCATTTTTTCTTCCTTTTCTAGTTTTTTGAGATGAAGTGTTAGGTTGTTTATTTGGGCTTGTTTTTGCTTTTGGAGATAGGCCTGTAATGATATGAACTTTCCTCTTGTGACCACTTTTGCGTGTCCCAAAAGTTTTGGTATGTTGTACTATCATTATCATTCCTTTCTATGTAACTCTTGATCTGTCTTTTTATTTCTTCTGTGGCCCAGTTATTCTTCATTAGCATTTTGTTTAATGTCCATGTATTTGTGGTTCTTCCTTATTTCTTTTGGCAGTTGATCGTTAGTTTTAAAGCATTATTATCAGATAATATGATTGGTATGATTTCAACCCTCTTATATTTGTTGAGGCTATCTCTGTGTCCCAGTCTGTGGTCAATCCTTAAGAATGTTCCATGTGCACTTGAGAAGAATGTATAAGCAGCTGTTCTGGGATGGAAGGCTCTGTAAATGTCAGTTATGTCCAGTTCATCTAGTGTCATTTATGGATGTTGTTTCCTTATCGATTTTCTGTTTAGATGATCTGTCCATATCTGGAAGTCGAGTATTTAGGTCCCCTACTACGATAGTGTTTTGGTCTGTTTCTTTCTTTAGTTCTGTTAGTAATTCCTTTACATATTTTGGGGCTCCCTGTTTGAAAACATAGATATTAGTAAGTAGTATGTCTTTTAGGTGCATGATTCCCGTTATCATTATGAAGTATCCCTCAGTACCTTTCTTTACCTTTTTTATTCTGAAGTCTATTTTGTCTGATATTAGTACCGCTACTCCTGCTTTTTTCTGAATGACATTTGCTTGAAATATCATTCTCATCCTTTCACCTTGATAGTATATTTTTCTTTGGAGCTGATATGTGTCTCCTGGTGGCAGCATATGGTTGGGTTTTGTTTGTTTGTTTGTTTGTTTGTTTGTTTTTTTCATTATGCAATTTTGTGCTGTTTTTATTTTTGAGTTTAGTCCATTTCCATTTAGGGTGATTATTGAAATATGAGGTCTTCTTATAGCCATTTTGTCTTTTGCTTTCTAGTAGCTCAGTGTTTCCATTACTTTCATGTTCCTTGTGTTTCTCTCTTTCTTTTTTTTTTTTTTATTTGGTTGCCTTTTGTGAATTTTCCCTCTAGTTCTTCTTGTTTTATGTTTTATAGTTCAGTTCTGAATCTTCGGCATGTAGTTACATTTATAAATATGTAGAGGATAGTTATATGCACAGCCGTCCATTTTCTTCTGTGCATGCCTTATCTCCATTCCCCTTTGCGAATTTGGATCTTTGAATCCTCCTCTTTTCAGTCATTGTTGTCTCGATTTGTCCCTATGTATACTGAACGTTCATTACTATCTTGCTATAGCAATTCTCTTCTTATTATTTAAGCTTTAAATGCCCTGTTCTTAGTAAGGGTTGCACTCCTCTGCTTCTATTTGCCTGATAGTCACTTTACTGCTAGTTATGTTTTTTTTTCTGTCATTTTGTTTTAGGTTAGCTGACCCCTTTCAGTATTTCCTGTAGTACAGATCTCATAATGGAGAATTCCCTCAATTTTTGTATGTCTGGTAAAGTCTTAATTTCTCCTTCATATCTAAAGGAGAGCTTAGCTGGATACATTATTCTAGGCTGGTAGTTTAACTTGGTAGTTTAAATATTTGATTCTACTCTTTTCTGATTTGTAAGGTTTGTGCTGAGAAGTCCAAGGTTAATCTAATGGGTTTTTCTTTATAAGTTACCTTTTTCTTCTCCCTGTCTACTCTGAGAATTCTGTCTTTGTCTTTGATTTTTTATAATTTTAATACAAAATGTCTTGGTGAAGGCCTTTTGGGTTGAGATAATTGGGTATTCTATTGACTTCTTGAATTCCAAGCTCCAGCTCATTCCTTAGATCTGGGAAATTCTTGTCCACTATTTGTCTGAAAATGCTTTCTAATCCCTGATCCTTCTCCTCATCTTCAATAATGCTCATTATTCTTATGTTTCCTCTCAGATGGTATCAATTACTTCTCATATTTTTCTTTCATTATTTTTCATTCTTCAGATTCTCTCTTTTTCCTTGTGATTTATTTCTAGATTTCTGTCTTCGATGTCCCTGATGGTTTCCTCCAATTGTTCGACTCTATTTCCCAAGCTTACTATTTCATTTTTCAACTCTTGCAGTGTTTTTGTTTGTTTGTTTTTTATCTCCAGAAGATCTATTCTGTTCTTTTTAATGATTTCAATCTCCTTGCTCTGCTCATCTTGTTGTTTTTGCAATTCCTGAAATTGTTTATATGATTCATTTCGGAACTCACTGAGATTTTTTCAGAAGTGCCATCTTGAATTCTCTGTCATGTAAGTTGCATATTTCTATGTCTGTAAACTTATTTTCTGGAGATTTTTCTCTTTCTGTCTTAAATGCCTTGTCATCTTGGTTGTTCATGGTGTTTAATGGACTCGTTCTCCACCTGGGCATTAATGGAACTGTATTCTGCTATTTTTCCAGAAAGAATTTTTATTATATAAAGGTCTTTCTTTAGTCTGCTGCAAAGAAGTTGCTCTTCTGTTGGTTTCCAGTAGGTGGCGTCTAAGGCTCTTGGATCCTTGCTTTATATAAACCCTTAATAATGCCTTTTTATTTTCTTATAGATATTTAATCACTCTGCTACCCTCAGTCTCAGTCTCTGTCAGTGTTAGCAACAGTTTCGGTAGTGTTTGCTCAGATTTCACTGTGGCTCCACGTTGATCTGTCTTGGAGGGTATGGTGGTATAGCCCTTTGGCTTGGGAGTTGTGGGCTGCGGCTCAGCCTTGGTTTTGCAACTGCAGCCAGTAAAAATCAACTTTTGTTTCTCTGCCATCCCACTTCTCTGTGTTCTGCCCTGATGACTGGGCCCTGCCACTAGGTACATGGAACTCACAGCTCTCCCAGCCAGGGCTGTTTAGGGAACTCGCTGCACCTTCTCCCCTCCCACACTCTCTACAGGGAGCTCCGGTGGCTATGAGAGGCAGCTTCTTTATTTCTCTCAGTCCACCACCTGACACTCGGGATTCTGACTTGTGGTAGCTCTTATGCACACAGATCACACACTCAGACGTACCGGTGTGCAGTTTGTTTTTGTTTGTTTGTTTGTTTGTTTGTTTTGAGTTTTAGATGTTCAGCTTATTGTTGTTTCAAGAGTAGAGATCTGGGGATGTCTCTTGCTTCGCCGTGTTTCTCCAAACGTGTTTTGTTTTGTTTTGTTTTGATTTGCTTTGTTTTTGAGATGATAACTTCCTAAAACTGTGATGGTTGCACAACTACATAAATATACTAAAACCCATTGTATTGCACATTTAAATTGTGCGAATTGTATTGTATGTGAACTAGATCTCAATAGAGCTGTTATTAAAAATATGACAGAAAGAGGTTCACAGATCCAGAGAACAAACTTTTTGCCAGGTTGGAGAGGGATTAGGGGGCCAGATTAAAAAGGTGATGGGATTAAGAAGTATGAACTGGTAGTTACAAAATCGTTATGGGGATGTAAAGTACAGCATAGGGAATATAGTCAATATTTTAATAACTGTGTATGATGCCAGTTGGGTACTAGACTAATCAGGGAATCACTTTGTAAATTATATAATGTCTAATCACTATGCCATACTCCTGAAACTAATATAAAATAATATTGAATGTCAATTTTAATTGAAAATTTTAAAAAAGAAAAAGCATATAACATATAATGTAAACATCCCCTTCACAATCATCTGTGCCCACCTTCCTCTCTTTATTGTCGGGTATGTGTCTCTCCAAATCTTTGAATAAGTGTTTATGTATACGTGTACATATGCAAACATTTGGTTTTACTTTGTTTTAGGATAAAACAGTACATTTGTTCTGCAACTTGCTTTCTTACCTGCTGATGGAGATAAGAATTCTTTTTATGTCAAGGGAGATAGCTGTACCTCATTCATTTTAACTGCTGTGTTATAGCTCAGTGTAATGTGGATGATGGATGAGTCATAATTTATTCACCGTTCTTCAACTTTGGACACTTAGTTTGTGTCCAATATTTTGCTATTATAAACAATGTTTCAGTAATATCTGTGCATGCATATTTGTGCCCATGAAATATTTTTTTAGGAAAAATATAATACTTATAAAAGATTTTGCTGTATGGAAGAGTAAAGCACATTTATTTTTGATTTTGCCAAATTGACCTTCATATGGGCTCTATTAGATTATATACCAATGAAAAACCTACTTAAATATTCATTTCTCCTCACCCATTGTCCATTTTTGAATCGAGTTGTTTGTTTTCTTAGTATTGAGATTTGAGAGTTCTTTATATATTCTGGATACAAATAATTTCTCAAATCTATGATTTGCAAAGATTTTTCCCAGTCATTCTTTTAAGAATATTTTTTGAAAATCAGAAATCTTAAATATTGATGAAGTTTAATTAATCATTTTTGCTCTATTATGGATTATGTCTTTGGCGCTTATCTAAAAACTACAGGTTAACTACAGGTTACAAAGATTTTCTCCTATATATATATTTTAAATAAAGTCTATAGATTTAGATTTTACATTTCAGTTTGTGATTCACTTTTCTTTTTGCAATCTGCTTTTAATATTTATATATGGTTTGAAGTTCATGTTTTGTATATGAATATCCAGTCATTTCAGCACCATTTCTTGAAAAGACTATCCTTTCCCCCACTGCATTGCCTTCATAAAAAACATCAGTTATCCATATATGTATGAGTCTATTTCTGGGCTCTCTATTCTGTTCCATTGGTCTATTCTTCTTTATGCCATGTTTTCTTTCTTTTATAATAATTAATTTTTTTCAGTTACAGGTGGCATACAATATTATATTAGTTTCAGTTGTACAACATAGTGATTAGATACCTATATAACTCATGAAATGATCGCCCCAATAAAACTAGTACCCATCTGACATCATACATAATTATTACAATATTGACTATATTCCTTATGCTATGCTTTACATCTCCATGAATATTTTGTACTACTAATTTGTACATCTTAATCACTTTCCCTTTTTCATCCACCTCCCATCTTCCCCTCTCAATCTGGCAACAATAAGTCTAGTACCAACCTGGCACCATACATAATTATTAAAATATTATTGGCTATTCCCTATGTTATACTTCACATCTCCATGAATATTTTGTAATTACCAATTTATACTTCTTATTCTCATTGCCTTTTTCATCCAGCCCTCCAACACCTCTCCCATTTGGCAAACATCAGTGTGTTCTCTGTATCTATGACTCTATTTCTGTTTTGTTTGTTTATTTTGCTACTTAGATTTCACATATAAGTGAGATCATGTGGCATTTGTCTTTCTGTATCTGACTTATTTCCCTTAACATAACACCCTCCAGGTACACTCATGTTGTCACAATGGTGTATATATATCACTTCTTTATCCAATTGTCTATTGATGAGTACTTAGGTTGCTTTCATATCTGGGGTATTGTAAGTAACTCTGCAATAAACACAGGGGCACATATATTGTTTCAAATTAATGTTTTGGATTTTTTTGAATAAATACCATAAATGGAATAGCTGGGCTGTAAGGCAGTTTTATTTTTAATTTTTTAGAAGCCTCTGTACAGTTTTTCATAGTGGCTGCAACAATTTGCAATCCTACCAACAGTGCACAAGGGTTCCCTTTTCCTTGCATCCTAGCCAAAACTTATTGTTTATTAATTTATTGATGATAGTCATTCTGGCAGGGGTGAGGTGATATTTTATTGTGGTTCTCATTTGCATTTCTCTGATGATTGGTGACACTGAGCATTTTTCATATCTTTATAGGAAATGTCTATTCAGGGACTCCGCTCATTTTTTAATTGAGTTGTTAGTTTTTTTTGGGGGGGGGTGTTGAGTTATATGAGTTCTTTATAAATTTTAGATATTAACTTTATCAGATGTATCATTGGCGAATATTTTCTCTCATTCAGTAGGTTTTCTTTTTGTTTCATTGATGGTTTCCTTTGCTGTGCAAAAACATTTCAGTTTGATGTAGTCCCATTTTTCTCTTGTTTCCTTTGCCCAAGGAGATATATCAGAAAAAAAAATTAGTAAAAGCAATGTCACAGAGTTTACTACCTATGTTTTCTTCTAGGAGTTTTATGGTTTTGGATCTTATATGTAAGTCTTTAACTGATTTTGAGTTTATTCTTGTATATGTTATACAAAACTGGACCAGTTCTATTCTTTTGCATGCATCTGTCTAGTTTTCCCAACACCGTTTATTGAAAAAACTGTCTTTGCTTCATTGTATATTCTTGTCTCCTTTGTGGTAGATTAATTGTCCATATAGACTTGAGTTTACTTCTGGCTCTTTATTCTATTCCATTGATCTATTTGTTTGTTTCTATGCTAGTGTCATGCTGTTTTGATTATTAGTGATGTGTAGTATAGTTTGGTATCAGATAGTGTGATACTTCCTACTTTGCTCTTCTTGCTCAAGATTGCTGTGGCTATTTGGGATCTTTTATAGTTCCATATACATTTCTGTATTATTTGTTCTAGTTCTGTGAAAAATGCTATTGGTAATTTGATAGGGATTGTATTGAATCTATAGATTGCTTTGGGTAGTCTGGATATTTTAATGATATCAATTTTCCTATCTATGAGCAAGGCATATGTTTCCGTTTATTTGCATCTTCTTCGATCTCTTTCTTCAATGACATATTTTCCAAGTACAAGGCTTTTATCTTTTTGGTTGAATTTTTTACTAGATATTTTTAATGCAATTGTAAATGGGATTTTTTAAATTTGTCTTTCTGATAATCCATTATTGGTATACAGAAATGCAACTGGTTTATTAATTTTGAATATTAATTTTGTATCCTGCTACTTCACTGAATTCACTGATTTGTTCTAACAGATTTTTGGTGGAATCTTTAGGGTTTTCTTCATATAGTATCATAGTTTCACATCTTCCTTTTCAATTTGTATGCTTTTTATTTCTTTTTCGTGTCTGATTGCTGTGGCTTGGACTTCCAACACTATGTTGAATAAAAGTGATGAAAGTGGATATTCTTATTGCATTCCTGATCTTAAGGAAAACAATTTTAGTTTTTCCTCGATGAATATAATGTTAGCTGTGGGTTTGTCATATATGGCCTTTATTATGTAGAGGTATGTTTCCTCTATTACTATTTTGCTGAGAGTTTTGATCATAAATGAGTGCTGGATTTTTTCAAATTATTTTTTGCAACTATTTATATGATGATATGACTTTTATACTTCATTTTGTTTATTTGACGTATCACATTAATTGAATTGTGATTATTGAACCAAACTTGCATTCCAGGAATAAATTCCACTTGATCATAGTGTATGATCTTTTTAATATACTGCTAAATTTGGTTTCCTAATATTTTGTTGAGGATTTTTGCATCTGTGTTTATCAGTGACATCAGCATATAATTTAATTTTTTTGTAATGTCTTTGTTTAGCTTTGAAATCAAGGTAACGGTGGCCTTGTAAAATGAGGTTGGGAGCCTTCTATTTTCTTGAATTTTAGGTAAGAGTTTGAGAAGAATAAGTCTTAATTATTATTTGACTGTTTGGTAAAATTCACCTGTGAAGACATCCAGCCCAGAACTTTTGTTTCGGGGGAGTTTTTGATTACTAATTCAATTTTGTTAGTAGTAATTGGTCTGTTTAGATTTTTTATTTCTTCTTGATTCATTATTGGAAGATTGTACATTTCTAGGAATTTATTCATTTCTTCCAAATTGTCCAATATGTTGGCATATAATTGTTCATAGTATTTCCTCATGTTCCTTTGTATTTCTGTGGTGTCACTTGTCATTTCTCCTCTTTCCTTTCTGATTTTTTCCTTTCTGATTTTTTTCTTTCTCTCTTTTTTTTCTTGAAGAGTCTGGATAAAGGTTTACAAATTTTGTTATTCTTTCCAAAGAACCAGCTCTTGTTTTCTTTGATCTTTTGTATTGTATTTTTAGACTCTGTTTTATTTACTTCCACTCTGGTATTTATTATTTCCTTCATTCTACTCACTTTGGGCTTTGCTTGCTGGTTTTTTTTTCCAGTTTCTTTAGGTGCAAGTTGTTTATTTGAGATTTTTCTTGTTTCTTGATGTTGATCTGCATTGCTATGAATTTCCCTCTTAGTATTTCTTTCACTGTGTCCCATAGATTTGGGGCCATTGTGTTTTCATTTTTATTAATCTCTATGTATCTTTTGATTTCTTCCTTGATCTCATTGTTAACCCATTCATTATTTAGTAGCATGCTATTTAGTCTTCATGTGTTTGTATCTTTTTCAGGTTTTTTTTTGTAATTGATTTCTAGTTTCATACCATTGAGGTTGATATGATTTCACTTTTCTAAAATTTATTGAGATGTGTTTTGTGGCTTAACATATGGTCTATCCTGGAAAACGTTCCATGTGTACTTGAGAAGAATGTATATTCTACCACTTGGGGTGAAACTTTCTGAAAATACCAAGTAAATTAATCTAGTCTAGTGTGTCATTTAAGGCTCTTGTTTCCTTATTGATTTTCTGTCTGGAAGATCTGTCCATTGGTGTCAATGGGGTGTTGAAGTCTCCTAAGAGTATATTATTGTCAAACTCTCCCTTTATGTCAATAAATAATTGTTTTATATATGTAGGTACTCTTCTGTTGGGTGCATATATGTTTAGTAGGATTTTATCTGTTTTTTTTATTACAGCCATCCTTGTGGGAATCTTGTTGTAGTTTTGCATTGCATTTCCCTGATGGCTAATGATGTTGAGCTTCTCTCTAATATATTTTTGTCACAAACTGAACTGTTTTTCAGCACATTATATAAACATTGTTAGAGCCTTCACTTTTGGAGAATATTCTGGGAGAAGCTACTGTTCCCTTGCAGGTAACTAACCGCCCTTATTTTATATTCTCTATGTCTTAAACATTTGCCATTTCAATTATGACGTGTCTTGGTGTGGGCCTCTTTTGATTTATCTTATTTGGTATTCGTTGTGTTTCCTGGGCTTGTATATGTATTTCTTTTGCCAGGTTAGGGAAGTTGTCAGTCATTATGTATTTTAATAGGTTCTCAATCCCTTGCTTTCTCTATCCTCCTTTTGGTACTCTTATGGTGAGAATGTTGTTACTCTTGATGTTGTTTTACAGGTGCCTTAAACTGTGCTTATTTTTTTTTCTGCTGTTTCATTTGGATGTTTTCTGCTACTTTTATCATCTAAATCGCTGATTTAATCTTCTGCTTCATTTAATCTGCTGTTAATTCCTTCTAATATATTCTTCATTTTAGTTATTGTATTCTTCATTTCTGACTGGTTCTCTTTTATGATATCTATGTCTTTTTTTTTAACACTTACTATTTTTTTTAAGTTCTCACTAAGTTAATTGAGCATCCTTAAAACCAGTGGTCTGAACTGTGTATCTGGTGGATTGCTTGCCTCCATTTCATTTCGTTCTTTTTCTGGAGTTTTCTCCTGTTCTTTCATTAGGGACATTTTTCTTTGTCTCTACATTTTGGCTGCTTCTCTGTGTTTGTTTCTATGTGTTAGGTAGATCTACCACATCTGCCAGTCCTGGCAGGTTAGTCTTATGTAGTAGTTGTCTTGTGAGATCAAGTAGCACAATCTTCCTGATCTCCTAAACCGGCTGCTTCAGGAGTATCTCTTGCATGGGTGTGTGTGTGCCCTCTGTTGTATTTGAGACTTGTTCACTGTTGGAACATCAGTGAGTGTGTTTGACCTTCAGGCTGACTGACTGTGAGGCTTGGCCTTGAGCACTGCATGTTAGCTGCTGTGTGAGGGCTGACCCAACGAACCAAACTCATCCCAGTGGTCTTCTGGTGCTTGCCGAGACCACCCTTCTGGTGTGCTGCTTGTGGGTCTAATCAGGTAGTGCTTTTTTGTTGTCTGAACTTAGCCACCAGGTGTATTGATTCTGTGGTCTCTTAGGACAGGCTCCCATGCAGGCCAAGTTCAGCCACTGCCTGTGACTGGCCTGGCACTACCTGGTAGGGATTACAAAGTGGTCTACGGTTGGTCGCTGCCTGTTCTGGACCAGGAGGTGTATGAGAAAGGCCACACTGCAAACCAAGGCCTGTTGCCACCAGTACCAGGCCTGGGACAGCTCAGCGAAGCCTAAGGCTCCCTGAGTCCTGCTGTCACCTGTTATCTGCCTGTAGGGTCAACTGCTGAAAGAGTCTCAGTCCGTACAAAAGCTGGGTGAGGCAGGATCTTGGGGAATCATCAAGGTGGGGAAAGTGGTGTTCACCAGATAACGCAGATTAGATTTGGTACTAGTGTTGAGCTTGGGGCCACTCCACAAGCAGCACAGAACACATTGAGGCCAGCTGCCTACTGACTGAGGTCCACGGACTCCTAAGACTTCTCCAAGAAATACTGCAGAGTGGGCAGAGTGCAGATTACTGCCATCGAAAGAGCCTCGGGCAGTGAGTGAGTTGGATGAAGCAGGGTCCCAGGGAGTCACCAAGATTGAGTGTGTGCAGTTCACTAGGTCAATGTAGATTCAGATTTAGCCATGTAGCAGGAAAGCTCAACATAGGAAAGATGGTGACCGCCCACTGGTTAAGCAGCAGGATGATTCAACACAGGGACAATAGTGGCTGTTCTTCCAGCCTTTGCCACAAAGCTACACAACTCAGTCTCTCCCTGTATGTCTGTGGTACCTCCCAAGCCGCCATCCATTCGCAGAGCTCAGGGGCATTCCTGGGAGCTAAAGAGTGTGTGTGCAAGCCCTTTAAAAGGATGCTTGGATTTTCAGCAGACTTCTGTCTCACCCTGATAGACAGAATCCCCACTGCTTTTCAAAGCCAGATGTGGGGACAGAAACTGATGCTCTGGACTGGGTAGCACATGTGGGGCAGGAACCACTCGCCTCTCAGGGGGAACCTCTCATGCTGAGATATCCCTCCTGATTTTCAACCGCCAAACATGGGTGTGGGCTCTGCCTGTTTCATGTCTCCATCCCTCTCCCCAGTCTTGATGTGGCTTCTACTTTATATCCTCAGTTATAGGACTTCTGTTCAGCTGGTCTTCAAATGGTTCTCTAGGTAAATCATTCTATAATTTAGTTGTAATTTTGATGTGGTCATGGATGGAGGTGAGCAAAGAGTTTACCTACTCTGCCATTTTCACAGGAACATTGTATTTTTAATTTTATTTTATTATTACTTTCAAGTATACAGTACATTGTTAGATATTTATATAGTTTATGAAACTATCCCCCTGATTACTCTTTCTCTCCTCTGGCTCTACACATAGCAATTATATTACTGCTGACTGCATTTCCTATGTCATGCTCCCCATTCCCATGACCATCTATCAACTACTAATCTATACTTCTTTAACTCTTCACCACATTCATCAGCTCTCCAATACCCCTATCCTTTGGTCATCACCAGATTATCCGCTATGTTTGTGAACCTGTTTTTGATTAGTTTGTTCTTTCAATTCCTTAGACTCCCCATATAAGTGAAAACATATGGATTTATCTTTCTCCGTCTGACATATTTCACTCAGCATAATAACCTCTAGGTCCATCCATGTCATTGCGAATGGTAGCATTTCATTTTTTCATAGCTGAATAATATTCCATTGTATTTATAAACTGTAACTTCTCTATCCATTCTTCTCTTGATGAGCATTTAGTTTGCTTCCATATCTTGGCTAATGTAAATAGTGCTGCTATAAACATAGGGATGCATAGATCTTTATGAATTATTGTTTTGGTTTTCTTTGGATAAATGCCCTCAAGTCCAATTGCTGGGTCAAAAGGTAGATCTATTTTTAATTTTTTGAGGAATCTCCAGACTGTTTTCCATAATGGACATACCAATTTTCAATTCCACCAACAGTGTATGATGGCTCGCCAACACTTGTTCTTTGATTTATTGATGATAGCCATTCTGACAGGTGTGAGGTGATATCTCATTGTGGTTTTAAGTTGAATTTCTCCAATGATTAGTGACCTTGAGCATCTTTTCATATGTCTATTGGTCATCTGTATTTTCTTTTTGGAGAAATATCTATTCAGGACTTCTGCCCATTTTTTAAATGAATTTTTTGTTGTTGTTGTTGTTGTTGCTGAGTTGCATGAGTTCTTTATATATTTTTAATATTAACCCCTTATCAGATGTATCATAAGTGAATATCTTCTCCCATTTAGTCAGTTTATTGAAGAGACTGTCTTTACTCCATTGTATATTCTTGCCTCCTTTGTAATATATTAAGCGAGCATATAGATGTGTATTTATTTCTGGGCTCTCTATTCTCCATTGATCAATGTGTCTGCTTTAATGCCAGTACCATGCTCTTTTGATTCCTGTAGCCGTATAGTATAGTTTCATATCAGGTAGTGTGATACCTCTAACTTTATCCTTCTTCCTCAAGAGTGCTGTGGTTATTAGGGTCTTTTATGGTTCCACATAAATTTTAGGATTATTTGTTTTAGCTCTCTGAAAAATGTCATTGATATTTTGATAGAGATTGCATTGAATTTATAGAGTGCTTTGGGGAATATGACCATTTTATTGATATCGAATCTTCCTACCCATGAGCACGATATATGCTTCCATTTATTTGCATCTTCTTTAATTTCTTTTTTCAATGACATAATTTTCAGAAAACAGGTCTTTTACCTCCTTGGTTAATTTGATTTCTAGGTATTTTATTGTTTTTGATGCAATTGCAAATGAGATTGTTTTCTCAATTTCTCTTTCCAAAAGTTGTATCACATTAATTGATTTGCAGACATTGTACTAACCTTGCATCACAGGACTAAATCCAACTCGATTATGGTGTATGATATTTTTAATGTATTGCTGAATTTGGTTTGCTAATATTTTGTTGATGATTTTGCATCAATGTTAACAAGAGATTTTGGCCTACAGTTTTCTTGTATTTTGTAATGACTTTGTCTGCTTGTGGAATCATGATAATGGTGGCCTCATAAAAAATTAGGGAGCCTTTCCTCTTCTCAAAAATTTTGGAATAATTTGAGAAGAATAGATGTTTATTCTTCTTTGAATGTTTGGTAAAATTCACCTATGAAGCCATCTGGTCCAGGACTTTTGTTTTTGAGGAGATTTTTGATTACTGATTCGATTTCGTTGGTGGTTATCAGTTGGTTCAAATTTTCTGTTTCTTCTTGACTTAGTCTTGGGAGATTGTATGTTTCTACAAATGTATCCATTTCTTCCAGACTGCCCAATTTGTTGGTGTATAATTGCTCATAATATCTTCTTATGATCCTTTGTATTTCTGTGGAGTCCATAGTTATTTCTCCACTTTTGTTTCTGATTTTACTTATTTGAGTCTTTTTATTTTTTTTCTTTTTTTCCCTTAGTGAGTCTGGTTAAGAGTTTATCAATTTTGTTTATCCTTTTAAAAACCAGCTCTTAGTTTCATTAATCTTTTGTATTGTTTTTCTAGGCTCTATTTCATTTATTTTCACTTTTGCTGTGTCTCATAGATTTTGAATAATTGTCGTTTTGTTTTCATTTGTCTCAAAGTACTTTTGATTTCTTCCATGGTTTCATTGTTAACCCATTAACTGTTTAGTAGCATGTTATTTAGCCTCCACATGTTTGTGTATTTTCCACTTTTTCTTGTAGTTGGTTTCTAGTTACACACCAATGTGATAAGAATAGACAGCTAATATGATTTCAATCTTCTTAAATTTATTGATACTTGTTTTGTGTACTAACATGTGGTCTATCCTGAAAAATGTTCCATGTGCACTTGAGAAGAATGCTTATTTTGCTTCTTTGGGGTGAAATGCTCTGATAGTATCTATTAGATCCATCTGGTCTAGTGTGTCTTTTAGGCCCATTGTTTCCTTATTGATTTTTTTTTCTTGGGAGATCTGTCCATTGGTGACAATGGGGTGTTAAAGTCTGTTACTGTGACTGTATTACTGTTGACCTCTCTTTTAGTGTCAATTAATAATTGCTTTATGTATGTAGGTGCTCCTATGTTGGGTGCATATGTTTACTAAGGTTATATCCTCTTGATGTATTGATCCCTTTATTATTATGTAATTCCCTTCTTTGTCTCCTATTATAGCCTTTGTTTCAAAGTCTATTTTCTCTGATGTAAGTATTACTACCCTGGCTTTTTTAAAATTTCCATTTTCATAAAATACCTTTTCTTATTATTTTACTTTCATTCTGTGTGTGTCAATTGATCTGTAGTATGTTTCTTGTAGACAGCATATGCATGGGTCTTGTTTTCTTATTCTTTCAGCTACTCTATGTCTTTTGATTGGCGGATTTACTCCATTTACATTTAAAGTAATTATTGATAGATACATAGTTACTGTCACTTTATTATTTGTGTGTGTGTGTGTGTGTGTGTATATATATATATATATATTTTTTTTTTTTTTTTTTTTTACAGAAGTCCCTTTAACATTTCTTGAAATACTGGCTTGTTCTTGATTAATTCCTTAAGCTTTTCCTTGTCTGGGAAACTCTTAATCTCACCTTCTATTTTAACTGAAAACCTTGCTGGGGAGAACATTTGCGGTTGTAGATTATACCTTTTCATATCTTTGAATATTTCATTCCAATCCTCTCTGGCCTACAATGCTTCTGTTGTAAAATTAGGAAACATTCTTATGGGGGTCCCCTTGTAAGTAACTAGCTGCCTTTCTCTTGCTGCTTTTAAGATTCTCTCTTTGTCTTTGATCTTTGGCATTTTAATAATGATGTGTCTTAGTGTAAGTCTGTTTGAATTCCTCTTATTTGGGACTCTTTGTGCTTCCTGCACTTCTATGCCTAATTTCTTTGCCAGGTGAGGGAAGTTTTCTGGCATTATTTGTTGAAATATGTTTTCAATCCCTTGCTCTCTTTCTTCTTCTCCTGATACTCCTATGATGCAGATATTGTTACACTTCATATTATCCCAGAGGTCTCTTAAACTATCCTCATTTTTAAATTTTTTTCTTTTTGTTCTGATTGAGTGTATTCTGCTACCTTGTCTTCCAGTTCACTGTTTCAGTCTTCTGCTTTGTCCAGTTTACTCTTGAATCCTTCTAATACATTCTTCATTTCAATTATTGTATTCCTCATTTCTATCTGGTTCTTTTTGATGGTTTCTATGTCTTTTTTTATGCTTATTGTCTCTCTGTTGCGGTTCTCATTGAGCTCGTCTATTCTCCTAAGTTCCTTGATCATCCTTATAACCATTATTTTGAACTCTGTCTCTAATAGGTTGCATGTCTCCCTTTCATTTAGCTTATTTTCTGGAGTTTTCTCCTGTTGTTTAATTTGTGGCATGTTTCTTTGTTTTCTCATTTTATTAGACTCTTTGTGTTCATTTCTATGTTTTAGAAAGATTTGTTTCTTCTCTCAGCCTTGGCCAGATGGCCTTATGTCGCATGTGTCCTGTATGGCCCAGTTCCACACTCCCCTGATTACCTGTGCCACAGGCTCTGGACATGATCTTGTGTGGGATGTGTGTGATCTTCTGTTGTAGCTAAGCCTTTATTTGTGTTAGTACAACAGTGGATGGGATTAATGCTTGAGCTGAATAACTGGAAATTGGCCATGCCCACAGGGTATGAGTTGCTATGTGGGGGCTGATCCCACTGAGTGGAATTTACTGTGGCAGGCTTGTGTACTTGCTGAGACCACCCTTTGTGTGGCCACTTATGGGTCTAGTCAGGAGTTGCTCTGTTGTAGTCTAGTGCTATCTTCTGAGTGCTTTGATTTTGTGTCCCCCTGGGAAGGGATCCCCAGTAGGCCAAAGTCAGCCACTGCCTTTGATTGCTCAGAGCTACCTGATTGGAGCTACAAAGCGATCCACAGATGGTTGCTGCATATGTTAGATCTATAGATAAGTGGAAGAAACAGTGCTATAGGCCACATTTTCGTTATCCCTAGTACCTAGTGCTCCTCAAGGCCTGAAACTGCCCGTCAGTTGCTGATAAAACTCACAACTGGAAGAGCTTCTGGGTGATATGTGAGTTGGGTGTTGTGGGAACCCAGGGAGTCACCTGGATATATTGAGCAGATTTCCCCCTGCCACTGCAGTGTCAGTTTTCAAGCCAGCACTGTGTCTGTGGCTTACTGTATAAGTCTCAGGTTCCAGCAAGGCCAGCCATTGCACACCTTAGGCCTGCAAACACTGAGTTTTGTTCAAGAAAAACTGTAGCTCAAGGGCAGGGGTTTTGGCGGCCAAATAAATCAAGTGCTGCTTTTGCTGTCAAATTCATGTCCAAGGAAAGCAATGATGGGACTGGGTTGCCTTGGAACAGGCTTGCCACAGGTAATTTGTGGGTTGAGTGGGGTGACCTCTAGGTGAGACATGAGGCTGTCAGGCCCATATAGGACCAGATTAGCTGACTGTTGTGGGCTCTCACAAAAGTGACAGATCACTGCGAGGCTCACTGCCATCTGGGATAGGCCCACAGACCCCTGTGATCCATTCAAGTGTTATTGTATCTTGTGCTGGCAGCAGTGATCTGCCCACCTCTGTTTTCCCAGAAATGTAAACTTAGTGCTGGCTGAGATCTGATGCCTGTGAGGAATGTTTGGCCTCAGAAAGAGGCAAGGTGGTAGTGGCTGCCTAGTGACGGGCCACCCCAGGCAATCTGTGGGTTGAGTATGGCAGTCTGATATCACTGAGCCAATGCAGCTTAGAGTTGGCCATGCAGAAGGAGCATTCAGCACAGGCAAGCTTGGTTCTGTATGTAGATTGCCCTGTAGGGAGGCCCCCACTAAAGTACAATGGTGGCTGCCCCATCAGGCCTCATTCTGGTACCACATAATGCAGTCTCTCCCTATAAGACTCTTGCATGAGCCTCTATCCCTCTGCTGGCACCCAGGGTGAGAGAATCTGTGTGGGGGCCCTTTGAGGGGCATCTTGGATTTCAGTCTCTTACTTTCTCACCAGATGGCCAGAATCTCCACTGATTTTTTACAGTCAGATTTTTTGGAAACTCCTCTTGGGCCAATACCCTGGGCCAGAGAGCCCTCATATGGGGCTAGGGCCCCTCTCTCCTTCATGGGGGCCTCTACAGCCAAGTTCTCCCTCCCAGTGCTGCACCTCTACCCACTGGTGTGGACCCAACCTGATTCACAACTTTGCCCTTCCTATCAGCTTCGATATGACTTCTTCCTTATATCATCAGATGTATGTGTTACAATCAGCTGGACATTGGGTGATTCTCCACGTTGATTATTTTATAATTTAGTTGTAATTTTAATGTGGTCCTGAGAGGAGGCAAACCCCACTTTTACTTAGTCCACCATCTTGATCCACCTCTGTATAGTAAAATTTGAAATCAAGAAGTATGAGATTTAAAATTTTGTTTTTCTCTTTCAAAATTATTTTGGCTATTCTGCCATTTTTTTAATAATATTTTTTTTTATTTTTCAATTATAATTGGTGTACAATATTATATTAGATTCAGGTGTATCATAGTGATTAGAAGTCTATAAAACTCATGAAGTGATCATCTTGATAAATCTAGTACTCATATGACACAGTACATAGTTATTACAATATTATTGACTATATTCTATATGTACTTTATGCTATAATGTACATCCTAATGACTATTTTATACCTACCAGTTTGTACTTCTTAATCTCTTTCCCCCTTTTCACCCATCCCCCCAAGCCTCTTCCATCTGGTAATCCCCAAAATGTTCTCAGTTCTGAGAGGAGGCCAATCCTGCTTTTACCTAGTTCACCATCTTGACTCCTCTCAACTGTATATTTTCGATGGTCATATTTTATCTTCTTTTTTGGCTTATTAGCCATAAATTTTGTTTTGTTATTTTAGAGATTGATGAAGGGTTTAAATAAAACATTTTTTAAGTGATTACAATCTACTCTCAAGTGAATTTATACCACTTCATGTGTAGTATAAAAACCTAACAACAACATAATTCTATTTTTCCCTCTCAGCCTTTATGCTATTATTGTCATAAATTTTTCTTTTACTTAATTATAAACCCCACAATTCATTGTTATTATATTTGATTAAATAATCAGTTATCCTTCAAAGAGATTTAAGTAATATCAAAAAACGTATATTTACCCAGAAAGGTATCATTTTCAGTAGTCTTTATTTCTTTGCATAGATCCATATTTGCATCCGGTGTCATTTTTTTTCTGCTTAAAACACATCTTTTAACATTTCTTGTAGTGTGAGATTGCTAGTGATGAATTCTTTCAAGCTTCTGTATGTTTGAAAATGTCTTTATATCACTTTTTTTTTAAAAAGATAATTTCTCTTGGTATAGAACACTAGGTTGACAGTTCTTTTCTTTCAGTACTTTAAAGATATTGCTTTATCCTTTTCCCATTTGCACCATTTCCAATGAGAAACATACTGTAATCCTTATTTTTGTTTCTCAGTTAAGTTGTTTTTCCCCCTCTGGCTGCTTATAAGATCTTCTCTTTATCACTGTTTTTGATAAATTTGATTAAGATGTAGTTTGGTGTAGTTTTCATTCAGACACTACCCATTTGATTTGTTTACTCTGATTTGCTTGATGACATTCTTCTTGCATTTACTGTTTCTCCCCATTTGGCACTGCCACTCAATTTTTATTGCTTTCCTAAGACTCCATTGCATAACCACTCATTTTAGATAGATTTTTCTATTGGACATAATTTTGTTATTTTCTCCTTCAAGATTAATGACTAAGGACCTCCCACTTCCCATCCTTGTCTTTTCAGAATTACTGAGGTGCTCTCCTTCCCAGACTCTACATTATGGGAAAAGCATCAGACAGTATTTAGAGGTCAACTTTCTCCTTGGGCATAGATGCAGAGCTGCGTTCTTATCTATCAACTACTAGGATGAAGCTATGGTCACCATGTGAGTACAAGCCCCACATAGCTTTATAAATAATACCAGCTTTGGGCTCCAAATGCGGCTTTAAACTCAGTCATACTTTACAATAGAATCAAAGAAAGATATTTTTCTTGTATTTCTTGTCTCCTGTATGTCTAGAGACATGGGTTAGTGAGGTTTATGCTTCCTGTAAGTTCAGAAACTACCAGAGTTTTTAAATTAATCTGAGAAATATATTTGGTAGCCTATTAAAGGGAAGTCAATGTACTGTCACTGAATTAAGGACAAGATAGACTCAGGACCCTTAAACAGTGTGATGGACCAATCCTGGTCAAATGAACCCAGATATCCACTTAATTCATACCTACCACTGTGATCAACCACCACCAAAGGGTGTTTTTGATTGAGAGAACCATGATCCTCGAGATCGCCCCTTAGATAAGTATATAGGAGAGTACAGCTGGACTCTGCTGCAAATCATCCACTATCCAATGCCCCTTGGTCCTGGACTTTGCTTTCCTGGAATCTGAAGACCTAGCCAGTGATACAGGGGAAAAGTCTCAGTGGGTTGGATATAGCAAAGAATAGTGATAGATGGGGTAGATTCATATAAAGGAGTTAGCTAGAGTCAGAAACTCATGTTTTGATAATGTCCATTACCTTTACGTGCCCTATTTAGCGGGCCCCAATCTTTTTGGCACCAGTGACTAGTGTTCCTATGGTAATCTAATGCGTGATAATCCTAGGGTGAGCTGAGGGAGTGATGCTAGTGCTGGGGAGTGGCTACAAATACAGACAAAGCTTCACTCACTGGACTGCCACTCACCTCCTGCTGTGTGGCCTGGTTCCTAACAGGCCATGGACCATTACTGGTTTGCAGCCTGTGAGTTGGGGACCCCTGCCCTATATGATGGTATTTGTGTGTGTGTTAGTCTCCCATGCTGATGTTCTCTTCCAGGACCCAGCATTGTTCAGTATACTCCATGTCTTGAAGTTCAGCATTCTGGTAGCTTATAGCTCCTTATTTCTAACATAGCATGGGTGAGTGTGAAAAGCAGTGGGTTTGAAAGTCATAATTACTGCGAACTGTGAAAATAGGCATTTCCAGCTGAGTGAATGTAATAAGTTGTGGGAAAATTCAGGCATAGTAAGGAGGGGGAACAAGTGTGTTTTACTAAAAAGTGAAACAACAGAGACATGCCTTTAGTTAACACTTGGTTGATATTTTCAATCTGACCTCTATATCTACCAGCATTAGGTAGTTGACAGATACTAATGTGAAGGGCCTTGAACAAGGCCCTCCGAAGTCAGGATGATAATTAAAGGCAACAATCACAGACCTTATAGCTGGATCATTTAGAACCAGAAGATTCTTTTGATAAAATAATCATAGCTTGAGTAGACAGAAAGCTGGTACTGAGTATGCAATGAATGATATATATACTTTTAGGACATATGCCACTACAAGGATTTTGTGGAATTATGAAAATGAAATATGCTAGAAATAATTTACTCTGAGATGGGTATCTCAGATGTGTTTGTAGTTCTGAAGTGGAAGCAGGAAATTCTTAGATCTATTAGTCTACTCCCTGGCTTGAAAGCAGCTATCATAAATGACAACTCACTGAAGATGTTGTGTCAGAAATGAAGCCACTACTAAAAACTACGTGCAAGATCTTGACTTGAATGGACCCCAGTACCCAGCAGGGTAAGGTCATGGTACAAGAGAAGTACTTGTATGTGAGCCTCTCCAGCTTGAAATATAATCATCCACTCTCATAGAGTAGGCAATTCTGACATTCTCTAGTTCTTGGAGTTGTCAATGCATGGGTCTGGAACTCATTCAAGTGCTACCATGAGTAGGCATCCATCTGCAGCCTGCTCTGTATCATGCCATCTAGTTGTAGAGTGTAGTGGTATAGGGCTTAGAGTCTAATATATCTGAATCTAAAACCTGGCTTTTCAAACTTAGGCAAGTCACTCAATTTTTCAAACATTATCATCTTCATCTTTAAAATGGGAATAATAATGGTACTAACATCAAAGGATTTTTATGAGGATTTCAATGAAATAATTTGGGTAAAGTATTTATCCTAGTGCTTAGCACACAGGTTTAACATTAGTTATTATTTTATTTGGCCTAGGTTACCCAGAAGGTCATTTGGAGGATCTACCACTGTGGGGCTACTTCCATCTTTCCTCCTTACTCCATTTTTTTTTTCTGAGATAATGTTGGATCTGTCCTTCCAGACAAATAGAGCTCTCTGGAGCACTGAATTTACACTGTCACTGGAATGTACATTGACCACAAGGATAGTGTTGAACAAGGCCCTCTGCATACTACATATGGTAGAGAGTGGGACAGAAGTGGACAATCCAAGAGGCAGTATTCTGGGGAGAAATTAAAAGTAAAGCAGGCAAATAGTCGAATCTGGATGTTCAGTCCAAATAAGCTGGGTAGTGCAGGAGAATCTTTGATCCAAGAAACAGAGTAGAAAGTGGGAAATTTACTTACGATCCAGAGAGGGCTTGGTTATAACTTGACTCCACCATGAATAACCTCGATCTTCTTAATTAAACCTGGTTTATATTCTAGCTCAGCGGCTTCCTAAGCCGGTGACCTTGGATGAATTACTTATCTTTCTGTTCTACAGTTTCCCCATCTGTGAAAATAGAAATAAAAAGAACACATAAGCCATACAGTGCTTGTGAGAATTTAATATTGTAATCTCTAAAAAGTGCCTAGTGTGTACAGTATCTGACATGCAGATGTATGTAAGTTCTCAATGAATGTTAGTTGTTGCTGTTAAACAGAGTATAGAGAAGAAGCCTGGGAGAATTACCTGAGCTGTGAAGCATATACACGTACAAGTTTTATAGGGTGCCTTTGACCACAGCATGAGAAAAAGGAGCTAGAAAGGACATTGACTCAGCTTGTATGGACAGAGTATCCTCCCAGCTGTCCTGATTGCCTGATATATAAGAATGACAGATGGAAACAGTTAAAAATGTGGTCCACTATATCCACAGTGAATGTTCTGGGCTGCTCAAAAAAGATGACATTTTTTCTTTATCTTGGAAGACTGAGCTGCTGGGTCTTTCTCAGTTACTCTAGCTTATTATAGTCAACGAGTATCAGTCATGGATGTTAGATAGCTGTGAAGTAATGCCTCTATATTTTTAAGTTAGCCTTGATGGTCAGTGGTCCTTATACCTTCTTATAAATTGGTAGACCATGAGAAGGGATATTTCCTACTTGGAGAAGCAGACAGAAAAGGACTGTGGTACAACCAGGGTCCCCTTAAATAAGATAGGCATCCACAGTTGTTTTTGATAGTTTGGTTTGGATGGTGTAGTGCTATCAGTCTAGGCGATGATACCAGGATGAGGTCAGAGATGAAAAGTGGCTCCAGCTGCTAGAAAACTAGGATGAGGATGAGAAATATATATACTTTTTCTCTCTTGAGAAGATTGACCTGGAGTTTAGTGAATGTGGTAAAATTGAGTAAAAGGTAGCAGTGATGCTCCACAAATGTCAGATATTAACAGACCTCCTTGATTGACCTGGGGGTGGCCAGACCTTGGTTTAATAAAGCCTTCTCTGTGATTTTCTTTTTTTTAAAGATAATTTAAAAAAATTAAATTACACTTGGCATATAATATTATATGAGTGTCAGGTGTACAACAGAGTGATTAGATATTTATATAACTTACCAAGTTTTCACCCTGATGAATCTAGTATCCATTTGACTCCATACATAGTTATTACAATATCATTGACTCTATTCCTTATGCTATACTTTACATCCCTAGGACAATTTTATAACTACTAATTTGTAGTTCTTAATTGCTTCCCCTTTTTCGTCGGTCCCCCAACCCCTTCCCATCAGTAACCATCAAAATGTTCTCTGTGTCTATAAGTTTGTTTCTGCTATGTTTATTTTGTAAATGAAACCATATGACATTTGTCTTTCTCTGTCTGATTTACTCCACTTAGCATAATACAGTCTAGGTCCATCCATGCTTTTGCAGATGGAAAAATTCCATTTTTTATGGCTGACTAATATTCCATGTATATATGTACCACCTCTTCTTCATTCATTGAAGGACACCCAGGTAGCCTCCATATCTTGACTATTGCAAATAATGCTGCAATGAGCATATTGACCCACACATCCCTTCAAAGTAGTGTTTTGAGTTTATTTAGATGAATACTCAGAAGTAGGATAACTGGGTCCTTCTTTGTCTCTTGTTACAGCCTTTGTTTTAAAGTCTACTTTGTCTGGTATAAGCATTGCTGCTCTAGCTTTTTCTTTCATTTCCATTTTCATGAAATATCTTTTTCCATCTCTTTACTTTCAGTCTGTGTATGTCTTAGGATCTGAAGTGAGTCTCTTGTAGGCAGCCTATGAAAGGGTCTTATATTCTTATCCGTTCAACCACCCTTTCTTTTGATTGGAACATTTAATACATTTACATTTAAATAATTGTTGATAGGTGTGTATAGTTATCGCCATTCTATTATTCACATTTTAGATCATTTTTCTTCTTCTTCTTAATAAAGTCTCTCTAACATTTCCTATAATACTGGTTTGATGTTATTGAACTCCTTTAACTTTTTCTTCTCTAGGAAGCTCTTTATCTGTCCTTCAATTCTAAATGATAGCTTTGTTAGGTGGAGTAATCTTAGTTTTGGGTCCTTTCTTTTCATCACTTTGAATATTTCCTGCCAATCCCTTATGGCCTACAAAGTTTCTGTTGAGAAATCATATAACAGTCTTATGGGAGCTCCCTTGTAGGTAACTAATTGCTTTTCTCTTGCTGCTTTTAAGATTCTCTCTTTGTCATTAACCTTTGGCATTTTAATTATGAAGTGCCTTGGTGTAGGCTTCTTTGGGTTCATCTTGTTTGGTACTCTCTGCACTTCCTGGCCTTGTATGTCTATCTTCTTCTCCAGGTCAGGGAAGATTTCTGTCATAATTTCTTGAAATAGGTATTCAATTCCTTGCTCTCTTCTCTTTCTGGTACACCTATGATGTGAATGTTGATACACTTGATGTTGTCCCAGAGGCCCCTTACTGTCCTCATATTTTTGGATTCTTTTTTCTTGTGTTCTGAGTGGTTGTTTTCTGCTACTTTATCTACTAAATTGCTGATTCGATCCTGTGTTTTATCTATCTACTATTGAATTCCTCTAATGCGGGGGTCCAGGTGTTCAGATAGGACCCGGAGGATACAAAAAACCCTGACAGCAGAATGCAGAGTTAAAACAGAGTATTGGATTTTCAAAGTTCCAGGATTTGGATGGTGGTGGGAAAGGTAGAATATGTTTTCCGCATAGGAGAAGGCAAGGATTTTTTCTCTCGAAAAAGCTGAATTAGCAGAGAGTCAAAATCTCCAGCCTAAGAAACTTGAGCCTGTCTAGGATTACTCTAGTTAATGAAAATAACCTGGTGTAGGTAACAGGTCCACAGCTTTGGGGAATGGCCCTAGAGCTCTTGAGTCAAAGAAGACTTCTCTGTAATTCTTCTCTGTAATAGGTTTTATTATTGCTGAGTCAGAGAGACACAACTTCAGCCCCAAAGTCTACTCCAGCAGATCTCAGTAGTTCATTCAGTGCCTCAAACACAATCCACACAATCTTCTTCTGGCTTCACCTCTTAACCAGCTGTATTCAGTATGTATTCCGGATGCAAGGTTGGTACAATGTCTGCGAATCAATTAATGTGATACACCACATTAGCAAACTGAAAGATAAAAATCATATGGTCATAGCAACAGATGCAGAAAATGCATTCAACAAAATCCAGCATCGATTTATGATAAAATGTCTCAGCAAAGTGGGAATAGAGGGAACATACCTCAACATAATAAAGGCCATATATCACAAACCTACAGCTAACATCATACTCAATGGGAAAAGGCTAAAAGCATTTTCCTTAAATCAGGAAGGAGATAAGGAACTCCACTTTCGCCACTTCTGTTCAACATTGTATTGGAAGTCCTAGCTTCAACAATCAGACAAGAAAGAAAAATAAAGGGCATCCAAATCAGAAAAGAAGAAGTACACTCTTGTTATTTGAGATGACATGGTGCTATATAGAGAGAACCCTAAATTCCACCAAAAACTGTTAGAAGTGAACAATGAATTCAGTGAAGTAGCTGGATGCAAAATAAATTTTCAGAAGTCAGTTGCATTTTTATACACCAATGACAAGCTTTTGGAAAGAGAAATTGAGAAAATAATCTCATTTGCAATTGCATCAAAAACAATAAAATACCTAGAAATCAAATTAACCAAGGAGGTAACAGACCTGTTCTCTGAAAATTATGTCATTGAAAAAAGAAATTGAAGAAGATGCAAATAAATGGAAGCATATACCGTGCTCGTGGGTAGGAAGATTCGATATCAATAAAATGGTCATATTCCCCAAAGCAATGTAGCGATTCAATGTAATCCCTATCAAAATACCATTAACATTTTTCAGAGAATGAGAACAAATAATCCTAAAATTTAAATGGAACCATAAAAGATTCTGAATAGCCACAGCAATCTTGCGAAAGAAAAAAATTGGAGGTATAGCACTACCTGATATCAAACTATACTATATGGCTACAGGAATCAAAAGAGCATGGGACTGGCATTAAAGCAGACACATTGATCAACAGAACACGATAGAAAGACCAGAAATAAATCCATGCCTATATGCTTGTTTAATCTATAATGGAAGGAGGCAGTAATATATAATGGGGTAAAGACAGTCTCTTCAATAAATGATGCTGGGAAAATTGAACAGATATATGCAAAAAGAAGGAAGGAAGGAAGGAAGG